>NW_028270159.1:66526017-66848517 GCF_037043375.1 Chiloscyllium plagiosum | reverse complement strand
ATACTGTGTAAGAATAATCCTTTGTCTTGAGGATTGTCACTACGTTGTGTGGATAATCCATGGCCTGAGGATGGTCAATACTGTGTGTAAATTATCCTGTGACTTCAGGATGGTCAATACTATGTGGGAATAATCCTGTGACCTGCAAATGTTGAAGACAGACTATTCATTAATCCTGTGGTCATGTGCTAGTCAATGCTGTGTGTGAATAAACCTGTGCCCTGAGGATGGTCAATACTGTGTGTGAATATTGCTGTGGCCTGAGAATCGTCAATACTGTGTGGGAATAATCCTGTGACGTGTAAATGATCAAGACAGTGTATTCATTAATCCTGTGGCCGTATGCTGGTCAATACTGTGTGTGAATAATCCTGTGGACTGTGAATGGTTAATAGTGTGTCAGAGTAATCCTGAACTTGACGATGTTCAATACTGTGTGTGAATAATCCTGTGCCTTGTGGATTGTCAGTACTGTGTGGGAATATTCTTGTGCCCTGTGGATTGTCAGTACTGTGTGGGAATATTCCTGTGCCCTGTTAATTGGTAAAGAGAATGTGTTCATTAATCCTGTGGCCTCAGTTTGGTCAATACAGCATGTGAATGATCTTATGTCCTTAGGATTGTCAATACTGTGTGTGAATAACCCATGACCTGAGGATGATCAATACTGTGTGTGAGTAATCCTGCTGACGGAGGATGGTCAATACTGTGCGTGAATAATGCTCTCGGCTATGAATCATCAGTACTGTGTGTGTATAACCATTTGCCTAAGGATGGTCAATATTGTGAGTGAATAATAGTGTGGGCTGTGGATGGTCAATGCTGTGTGATAGTCATCCTGTGGCCTGTGGGTGGTCAATACTGGGTGTTAATAATCTGTGGCCTGTGGATGGTCAATGCTGTGTGATAGCAATCCTGTGGCCTGTGGATGGTCAATGCTGTGTGATAGTAATCCTGTGGCCTGTGGATGGTCAATGCTGTGTGATAATAATCCTTTGTGATGTGGATGGTCAATACTGTGAATCAACAATCTGTGGCCTGTGCATGTTCAATACTGTTTGTTAATAAACTGTGGCCTGTGGATAGTCAATTCTGGGTGTTAATAAACTGTGGTCTGTGCATGTTCAGTACTGTTTGTACTGAATGGTCAAGGCAATGTGTTTATTAATCCTGTGGCCGTATGTTCGTCAATACTGTGTGTGAATAATCCTGTGGGCTGAGAATGGTCAATACTGTGTGTGAATACTCCTGTGGCCTCTGTACTGTCAATACAGTGTGTAATTAATCCTGTGGCCTGAGGCTGGACAATAATGTGTGTGAATAATTTTGCTACCCGAGGATGGTCAATACTGAGTGTGAATAACCCTGTGGCCTGGGAATGGTCAATACTGTGTGGGAATAATCCTGTGGCCTGAGGGCAGTCAATAACGTCTGTGAATAATCCTATGGCCCGTGATTCGTAAATACTGTGTGTGAATAACCCTGGCCTAAGGATAGTCAATTCTATGTGTCAATAATCCTTTTGGACTGTGAGTGGTCAATACACTGTGTGAATAATCCTGTGGCCTGAGGATGGTCAATCCTGTGTTTGAATATTCCTGTGGCCCGTGAATTGTCAATACTGTGTGTCAATAGCCCTTTGCCTAAGGGTGGGCAATACCGTGTGAGAATAACGTGGGCCTGTGGATGGTCAATGCTGTGTGATAATAATCATGTGGGCTGTGGATGGTCAATATTATGTGTTAATAATCTGTGTCCTGTGCAATGTCAATATTGTTTGCAAATAATACTGTGGCCAGCGGATGGTCAATACTGTGTGTGAATAATCCTGTGGCCTGAGAATGGTCAATACAGTGTGAGAATAATCCTGTTGCCTGTGGATGGTCAATACTGTATGTGAATAATCCTGTGGCCTGAGGATGGTCAATACTGTGTAGGAAAAATCCAGTGGCTTGAGGATTGTCAATACTGTGTGTGAATAATCCATGGCCTGAGGATGGTGAATACTTTGTGTAAAGATTCCTGTTCCTTGAGGATGTTCAATACTGTATGGGAATAATCATGTGACCTGTAAATGATCACGACAGTGTGTTCATTAATCCTGTGGCCGTCGGCTGGTCAATACTGTGTGTGAATAATCATGTAGCTTGAGGATTGTCAATTCTATGTTGGAACAATCCTGTGACCTGCAAAAGTTGAAGACCGAGTGTTCATTAATCCCGTGGCCGTGTGTTAGTCAATGCTGTGTGTGAATAATCCTGTGCCCTGTGAATGGTCGATACTGTGTGTGAATATTGCTGTGGCCTGAGACTTGTCAATATTGCACGGAAATAATCCTGTGACGTGTAAATGGTCAAGGCAGTGCGTTCATTAATCCTGTGGCCGTATGGTGGTCAATACTGTGTGTGAGTAATCCTGTGGACTGAGAATGTTCAATACTGTGTGTGAATAATCCTGCGGCCTGAGAATGGTCAATTCTGTGTGGGAATAACCGTTGGGCCGAAGGATAGTCAATACAGTGTGTGTTAAATGTCCTGCTACCCGAAGATGTTCAATACAGCGAGTGAATAATCCTGTGGCCTGAGAATGGTCCATACATTGTGTGAAAAATTATGTTGCCTGAGGACAGCCATACTGTGTGTGAATAATCCTGTGGCCTGAGAATGGTCAATGCTGTGTGACAATAATCCTGTGGTCTGAGGATGGTCAATACTGAGTGTGAATAATCCTGTGGCTTGAGGATGGTCAATACTGGGTGCGAATATTTCTGTGACCTGTAAATAGTCAAGACAGTGTGTTCATTAATCCTGTGGCCGTATGCTGGTCAATACTATGTGTGAATACTCCTGTGCCCTGAGGATGTTCAATACTATGTGTGAATACTCCTGTGGTCTCAGGATGTTCAATACTGTATGTGAACAATCCTGTGGCTTGAAGATAGTCAATATTGGGTGAAAGTAATTCTGTGACCATGTAAATGGTTAAGACACTGTTGTTCATTAATCTTGTGGCCGTGTTCCAATCAATACTGTGTGTGAATAATGCTGTGGGCTGGGAATATTGAATATTGTGTGTGAATACTAGTGTGTCCTGAGGATGGTCAGTACTGTGTGTGAAAAATCAAGTGGCCTGAGAATGTTCAATACTGTGTGCGAATAATCCTGTGGCCTGAGGGTTGTGAATACATTGTCTGAGTAATCCTGTGGAGAAAGTGAGGACTGCAGATGCTGGCGATCAGAGCTGAAAATGTATTGCTGGAAAAGCGCAGCAGGTCAGGCAGCATCCAGGGAACAGGAGAATCGACGTTTCGGGCATAAGCCCTTCTTCAGGAATGAGGAAAGTTTGTCCAGCAGGCTAAGATAAAAGGTAGGGAGGAGGGACTTGGGGGAGGGGCGTCGGAAATTTGATAGGTGGAAAGAGGTCAAGGTGAGGGTGATAGGTCAGACTGGGGTGGGGGCGGAGAGGTCTGGAAGAAGATTGCAGGTTAGGAAGGCGGTGCTGGATTCGATGGATTTGACTGAGACAAGGTGGGGGGAGGGGAAATGAGGAAACTAGTGAAATCCGAGTTCATCCCTTGTGGTTGGAGGGTTCCTAGGCGAAAGATGAGGCGCTCTTCCTCCAACTGTCATGTTGTTGTGGTCTGGTGATGGAGGAGTCCAAAGACCTACATATCCTTGGTGGAGTGGGAGGGCGAGTTGAAGTATTGAGACACAGGGTGGTTGGGTTGGTTGGTCCGGGTGTCCCAGAGGTGTTCTCTGAAACGCTCTGCAAGTAATCCTGTGGCCTGTGAATGTTCAATACTGTGTGTAAGTAATCCTGCGGCCTGTATACTGTCAATACTGTGCGTAAATCGTCCTGTGGTCTGAGGATGATCAATACAATGTGTGAATAATCCTGTGGCCTGAGGATTGTCAATATCGTGTGTGAAAAATCTATGGCCTGAGGATTGTCAATACTGTGTGGAAATAATCCTGAGACCTGTAAATGGTCAAGACAGTGTGTTCATTAATCCTGTGGCCGTAGGCTGGTCAATATTGTGTGTGAATAATGATGTGGTCTGAGAATTGTCAATACTATGTGGGAAAAATCCTGTGACCTGCAAATGTTGAAGACCGAGTAATCATTAATCCTGTAAATGACCAAGACAGTGTGTTCATTAATTCTGTGGCCGTGTGGTGGTCAATACTGTGTGCGAATAATCCTGTGAACTGAGAATGTTCAATACAGTGTGTGAATAATCTAGTGGCCTGAGGATTGCCAATACTTTGTGTGAATAATCCTGTTGACTGAGGACGGTCCATACTATGTGTGAATAATCCTGTGGTTTTAGAATGGTCAATAATGTATGGGAATAATCCTGTTGGCCTGAGAATGGTCAATGCTGTGTGGGAATATTTCTGTGACCTGTAAATGATCAAGACAGTGTGTTCATTAATCCTGTGGCTGTAGGCTGGTCAATACATGTGTGAATAATGATGTGGCCTGAGGATTGTCAATACTACGTTGGAATAATCCTGTGACCTGCAAATATTGACGACAGAGTGTTCATTAATCCTGTGGCCATGTGCTAGTCAATGCTGTGCGTGAATAATCCTGTGCCCTGTGAATGGTCAATACTGCGTCTGAATATTGCTGTGGCCTGAGAATCGTTAATACTGCGTGGAAGTAAACCTGTGATGTGCAAATGATCAAGACAGTGTGTTCATTAATACTGTAGCCATATGTTAGTCAATACTGTGTGGGAATAACCGTTGGGCCGAAGGATAGTCAATACTGTGTGTGTTAAATATCCTGCTACCTGAGGATGTTCAATACAGTGAGTGAATAATCCTGTGGCCTGAGGATTGTCAATACTTTGTGTGAATAATCCTGTCGCCTGAGGACGGTCCATGCTGTGTGTGAATAATCCTGTTGGCCTGAGAATGGTCAATACTGTGTGCGAATAATCCTATGGCCTGAGGATTGTCATTACTGTGTGTGAATAGTCCTGCAGTTTGAGGACGGTCAATATTGTGTGTGAATAATCCTGTGGCCTGAGAATGGTCACTACTGTGTGGGAATAATCCTGTGGCCTGAGAATGGTCACTACTGTGTGGGAATAATCCTGTGGCCTGAGAATGGTCACTACTGTGTGGGAATAATCCTGTGGCCTGAGAATGGTCACTACTGTGTGGGAATAATCTTATGGCCTGAGAATGGTCACTACTGTGTGGGAATAATCTTATGGGCTGAGGTTGGTCAATACAGTGTGTGAACTATCCTGTGCACTGAATACTGTGAGTGAATAACTCTTGGACTAAGGATGGTCATTACTGTGTGTGAACAATCCTGTGGCCTGAGGGTAGTGAGTGCTATCTGTGCATAATCCTGCTGCCTGAGGGTGGTCAAAACTGTGTGTGAATAAATCTGTGACCTGTAAATGATCAAGACAGTGTCTTCATTTATCCTGTGGCCTAAGGGGGGGGGGGGGGGGGGGTCAGAGCTGCGTGTGAATAATCCTGTGGCCTGAGGATGATCAATACCATGTGTGATTCATCCTGTTGCGTGAGGATGGCCAATACTGTGTGTGACAAATCCGGTGGCAGGAGGATGGTCAGTACGGTGTGTGAATAATCCTGTTGACTGAGGATGGTCAATACTATGTCAGAATAATTCTGTAGCGTGAGGATGGTCATTATTTTGTGTGAATAATTCTGTAGCGTGAGAATGGTCAATGCAGTGTGTGATTAATCCTGTGGCCTGATGATGGTTAATACCGTGTGAAAATAATCCTGTGGCCTGAGGATCATCAATACTGTGTGTAAAAAATCCTGTGGCTTGAGGGGGGTCAATACTGTGTGTGAATAATCCTATTGCCTGAGGATGGTGAATACTGTGTTGAACCATCGTGTGACTTGAGGATGGTCAATACTGTGTGTGAATACTGCTTTGGACAGTGAATGGTCAATGCCATGTGTGCATAATCCTTTGGCCTGTGTATCGTCAATACTGTGTGTGAATAACTCTTGGCCTGTGAATCATCAATACTGTGTGTGAATACTGCTCTGGAATGTGATCGTCAACACTGTGTGAATAATCCTGTGCCCTGAGGATCTTCACTACTATGTGTGAACAATCCTGTGACATAAGGATCGTCAGGACAGTGTTTTCATTAATCCTGTTACCGTAGGATGGTCAATACTGTGTGTGAATAATCCTGTGACTTGAGGATGGTCAATACAGTGTGTGAATAACCCTTTGGACAGTGAATGGTCAGTTCCATGTTTGTTTACTCCTGTTGCCTGAGGTTGTTGAATGCTGTGTGAGAATACTCCTGCTGCCTGAGGTTGGTCAATACTGGATGTGAATAATCCTGTGGCCTGAGGATGGTCATTACTTTGTGTGAATCGTTCTGTTGCGTGAGGATGGTCAATACAGTGTGCGAATAATCCTTTGGACAGTGAATGGTCAGTTCCATGTGTGATTAATCTTGTTGCCTGAGGTTGTTCAATATTGTGTGTGAATAATGCTGTGGGCTGTGAATGGTCAATACTGTGTGTGAATAATCATGTGGCCTGAGTTGATCATACTGTGTGCACTGCTCCTGTTGCCTGAGGATGGTCAATACTTTGTGAGAATAATCCTTTGGACAGTGAATGGTCAATATCATGTGTGAACAATCCTGTGGCCTGAGGATGGTCAATACACTATGTGAATAAACATGTGGCCTGATGATTGTCAATACTATGTGAAAATAATCCTGTGGCTTGTGGATGGCCAATATCGTTTGTGAATGATCCTGTGGCCTGAGGCTGGTCAGTACCGTGTGTGAATAATCCTTTTGCCTGTGGATGGTCAATAACGTGTGTCACTAATCCTGTGGCCTGTGAATCTTCAATACTGTGTGTGAATAACCTTTGGCCTGAGGGTAGTCAATTCTGTGTGTGAACAATCCTGTGGCCTGAGAATGGTCAGGACAGTTTGTTCATTAATCGTGGCGCCGTAGGCTGGTCAGTAAAGTGTGTGAATAATCATGTGGCCTGAGAATGTTTAGTATCGTTTGTGCATAATCCTGTGGCCTGAGGTTGGTCAATACTCTGTGTGAATAATCATGTTGCTTGACGATTGTCAATACAGTGTGTGAATAATTCCTCGGTCTGAGGATGGTCAATACTATGTGTGAATAACCCTTGGCCTGTGGATGGTCAGTACTGTGCTTGAATAATTCTGTGGCCTCAGGATGGTCAATACCTTGTGTGAATAATCATGTGACCTGTAAACTGATAAGAGGGTTCAAAAATTCTGTGGCCGTAGGCTGGTCAATACAGTGTGTGAGTAATCCTGAGGCCTGACGATGTAGAGTACTGTATGTGAATAATCCTGTGGCCTGAGGATGGAGAATACTGTGTGTGTATACTCCTGCAGCCTGAGGATGGAGAATACTTGTGTGAATAATCCTGTGGACTATGGATTGTCAATACTGTGTTTAAATAATCCTGGGAACTATGAATGCTCAATTCTGTTTATGAACACTCCTGTGGCCTGAGGTTGGTCAATACTTTCAGTGAATAATCTTGTGGCTGGAGGCTGGTCAATAATGTGTGAAAATAATCCTGTGGCCTGATGATGGTCAATACCATGTGAAAATAATCCTGTGGTTTGAGGATGGTCAATAGCGTGTGTGAAAAATGCTGTGACCTAAGAGTAGTAAATACTGTTTTTGAATAACCCCTGGCCTGAGGCTGGTCAATACTGTGTGTGAGTACTTCTGTTGCCTGAGGATGGTCAATATTGTGTGAGAATAATCCTGTGGCTTGAGGATAGTCAATACTGTGTGTGAATAAAACTTTGGACAGTGAATGGTCAATACTATGTGTGAATAATCCACTGGCCTGTGAATCGTCAATATTGTGTGTGAATAATCGTGTGGCCTGTGAACTGTCTGTGCTGTGTGTGAGTAATGCTGTGGACTGTGAATGGTCCATACTGTGTGTGAATATTCCTGTGGCCTGTGAACGGTCTGTGCTGTGTGTGAGTAATGCTGTGGACTGTGAATGGTCAATACTGTGTGTGAATAATCCTGAGGCCTGAGGCTGGTAAATACTGTGTGTAAATAATCCTGTAACTACGAATGCTGAATTCTGTGTGGGAATAATCTTGTGGCCTGTGGGTGGTCATTGCTGTATGTGAGTAATCCAGACCTGAGGATCGTCAATAATGTGTGTGAATAATCCTGCGGCCTGAGAGTGGTTAATACAGTGTGAGAATAATTCTATTGCGTGAGGATGGTCAATAAAGTGTGTGATTAATCCTGTAGCCTGATGATAGTCAATACTGTGTGAAAATGATCCGGTGGTCTGAGGATGGTCAATACCGTATATGAATAATCATGTGTCCTGATAATGGTCAATACCGTGTGAATAATCCTCTGGCCTGAAGATGGTCAATACTGTGTGTGAATAATCCTGTGGCCTGTGAAGCATCAATACGGTGTGTGAATAATCCTCTGGCCCGTGGTTCTACAATATTATGTGTGAACATTCCTGTGGCATGAGGATGGTCATGACAGTGTGTTCATTAGTCCTGGGGCCGTAGGCTGGCCAATACTGTGTGTGAATAACCCTTGGCCAGAGGGTGGGCAATACTTTGTGAATAATCCTGTGCCCAGTAAACTGACAAGGCAGTGGGTTCAAAAATCCTGTGGAGGTAGGCTGGTCAGTACAGTGTGTGAATAATCCTGTGGCCCAAGGATGGAGAATACTTGTGTGAATAATTCGGTGGACTGTGGATTGTCAATATTGTGTTTAAATAATCCTGAATGCTCAATACTGTTTATGAATATTCCTGTGGCCTGAGGTTGGTCAAAACTTTGAGTGAATAATCTTGTGGCGGGAGGCTGGTCAATAATGTGTGTAAATGATCCTGTGGCCTGCGGAATGTCAATACCGTGTGTGAATACTCCTGTGGCATTAGGGTGGTCTATACTGTGTGTGAATAAGTCTTTGTGTGAGAATGGTCAATATTGCGTGTGAATAATTCTGTTGCCTGAGGATGGTCAATACCATGTGTGATTACTCCTGTGACCTGATGATTGTCAATACCATGTGTGAATAATCCTGTGGCTTGCGGATGGTCAATATTGTGTGTGAATAATTGTGTTGCGTCAGGATTGTCAATACTGTGTGTGAACAACCCTGTGACTTGAAAATGGTTCACACTCTGTGTGAATAATCCACTGGCCTGTGAATCGTCAATACTGTGTGTGAATAAACCAGTGCTTGAGGGTTATCAATACCATGTGTGAACAATCCTGTGGCCTGAGGATGGTCAGGACAGTGTGTTCATTAATCCTGTGGCTTGAGAATGGTCAATACAGTGTGTGAATAATCCTTTGGACAGTGAATGGTTGGTTCCATGTATGAAGATTCCTGTGGCCTGTAAACTGTCAAGGCAGTTGGTTCAAAATTCCAGTGGCCGTAGGCTGGTCAATACTGTGTGAGAATAATCCTGTGGTTTGCGGATGGTCAATACTGTGTGTGAATAATCCTTTGGATAGTGAATGGTCATTACCATGTGCGAATAATCCTCTGGCCTGTGAATCGTCAATACTGTGTGTGAGCAATCCTATGGCCTGAGAATGGCCAAGACTATGTGTGATTAATCCTGTTGACTGGGGTTGTTCAATGCTGTCTGTGAATAATGCTGTGGACTGTGAATGGTGAATACTGTGTGTGAATAATCCTATGGCGTGAGGGTGGTCAATATTATTTGTGAACAATCCTGTGGCCTGAGGATGGCCAAAACTCTGTGGGAATTATCCCGTGGCCTGAGATTGGTCAGTTCTGTGTGGAAATAATCCTTTGGCCTGAGGAAGGTCAATAAAGTGTGGGACAAATCTGGTGGCCTGAGGATGGTCAATTTGGTGTGTGAATAATCCTGGGAACTATGAATGCTCAACACTGTGTGCGAGTAATCTTGTGGCCTGAGGATGGTCAATGCTGTGTGTGAATAATCCCGTGGGCTGATGATGGTCAATAATTTATGTGAATAATTCTGTTGCGTGAGGATGGTCAGTACAGTATGTGATTAATCCTGTGGCCTGATGATGGTCAGTACCTTGTGAAAATAATCCTGTGGCCTGAGGATCGTCAATACTGTGTGTGAAAAATCCTGTGGCTTGAGGTAAGTCAATACTGTATATGAATAATCCCGTGTCCTGATAATGGTCAATACCGTGTATGAATAATCCTGGTACCTGAGGGTGGTCAATAATGTGTGTCGCCACTCCTGTGGCCTGTAAATCGTCAATACTGTGTGTGAATAACCCTTGGCCTGAGGGTGGTCAATACTGTGTGAGAATAACCCTTGGCCTGAGGGTGGTCAATACTGTGTGTGAATAATCCTGTGGCCTATGAATCGTCAATACTGTGTGTGAATTATACTCTGACCTGTGAAGTGTCAATACTGTGTGTGAATAACCCTTGGCCTGAGGATGGTCAATACTTTGTGTGAATAATCCTGTGACCAGGAAACTGACAAGGCAGTAGGTTCAAAAATCCTGTGGAAGTAGGCTGGTCAATACAGTGTGTGAATAATCCTGAGGCTTGAGGATGTAGAATACAGTGTGTGTATACTCCTGCGGCCCGAGGATGGAGAATACTTGTGTGAATAATTCTGTGGACTGTGGATTGTCAATACTGTGTTTAAATAATCCTGGGAACTATGAATGCTTAATACTGTTTATGAATACTCCTGTAGCCTGAGGTTGGTCAATACTTTCAGTGAATAATCTTGTGGCTGGAGGCTGGTCAATAATGTGTGAAAATAATCCTGTGGCCTGAGGATGGTCAATATCGTGTGTGAATAATCCTGTGGCAGTAGGGTGGTCAATGCTGTGTGTAAATAATTCTTTGCGTGAGGATGGTCAATATTGCGTGTGAATAATCCTGTTGCCTGAGGATGGTCATTACTGCGTGTGAATAATCCTGTGGCCTGAGGATGGTCATTACTGCGTGTGAATAATCCTGTGGCTTGAGGATGGTCAATACAGTGTGTGAATAATCCTTTGGACAGTGAATGGTCAGTTCCATGTGTGATTGAGTCTGTTGCCTGAGCTTGTTCAATCCTGTGTGCGAATAATGCTGTGGGCTGTGAATGGTCAAAGCTGTGTGTGAATAATCCTGCGGCCTGAGGATGGTCAATATTGTGCGTGAATAATCTTGTTGCCTGAGTTGATGAATATTCTGTGAACTGCTCCTGTTGCCTGAGGATGGTCAATACTGTGTGAGAATAATCTTTTACACAGTGAATGGTCAATATCATGTGTGATTAATCCTGCGGCCCGAGGATGGTCAATACCATGTGAAAATAACCCTGTGGCTTGAGGATGATCAATACCATGTGTGAATAATTGTGTTACGTCAGGATGGTCAGTACTGTGTGAGAATAATCCTGTTGCCTGAGGATGGTCAATAAGGTGTGTCATTATACCTGTGGCCTGTGAATCTTCAATACTGTGTGTGAATAACCCTTGGCCTGAGCGTGAACAATTCTGTGTGTGAACAATCCTGTGGACTGAGGATAGTCAGGACAGTGTATTCCTTAATCCTGGAACCACAGCCTGGTCAATACCGTGTGTGAATAATCATGTGGCCTGAGAATGTTTGTTTAATACTGTTTGTGAATATTCCTGTGTCCTGAGGTTGTTCAATACAGTGTGTGAATAATCCTGTCGCTGGACGATTGTCAATACAGTGTGTGAATAATCCTTTGGACAGTGAATTCTGAGTTCCATATGTGAATAATCCTGTGGTTTGACGATTATCAATACTGTGTATGAATAACCCTTGGCCTGAGGACGGTCAATACTGTGCGTGAATAATCCTGTGGCCTGAGGATGGTAATTACCTTGTGTGTTAATCCTGTGACCTATAAACTGTCAAGGCAGTTGGTTCAAAATTCAAGTGGCCATAAACTGGTCAATACTGTGTGAGAATAATCCTGTGGCCTGAGAATGGTCAATAAAGTGTGGGAATAATCCAGTGGCCTAAGGATAGTCAATACTGTGTGTGAATAAGGCTGTGGCCTATGAATGGTCAATACTGGGTGTTAATAATCTGTGGCCTGTGGATGGTCAATACTGTGTGTGAATAAGGCTGTGGCCTATGAATGGTCAATACTGGGTGTTAATAATCTGTGGCCTGTGGATGGTCAATACTGTGTGTGAATAAGGCTGTGGCCTGTGAATGGTCAATGCTGTTGTGAATAATCTTGTGGCCGGAGGCTGGTTAATACCGTGAATAATCCTGTGCCCTGAGAATATTCAATATTGTGTGTGAATAAACCTGTGGCCTGTGACAGTCAATGCTATGTGTGAATTATCCTTGGGCAGTGAATGGTCAATACCACGTGTAAATAATCCTCTGGCCTGTGAATCGTCAATACTGTGTGTGAATAACCCTTGGCCTGAGGATGGTCAATACTGTGTGTGAGCAATCCTGTGGCCTGAGAATGGTCAGAACTATGTGCGATTAATCCTGTTGACTGGGGCTGTTCAATGCTGTGTGTCAATAATCCTGTGGTCTGTTAACAGTCTATGCTGTGTGTGAATAATGCTGTGGACTGTGAATGGTGAATACTGTGTGTGAATAATCCTGTGGCACGAAGGTGGTCAATATTATTTGTGAACAATCCTGTGGCTTGAGGATGGCCAAAACTGTGTGGGAATTATTCTGTGGCCTGAGGATGGTCAGTTGTGTGGGAATAATCCTTTGGCCTGAGGAAGGTCAATACTGTGTGTGAATAATCCTGTGCATGGTGAATGCTGAATATTGTGTGTGAATAATCCTTGGATGGTCATTACTATGTGTGAACAATCCTGTATCCTGAGGGTAGTGAGTACAGTCTGTGAATAAACCTGCAGCCTGAGGGTGATCAATACACTGTGTGAACAATCCTGTGGCCTGAGGGTAGTGAGTACTGTCTGTGAGTAATCCTGCAGCCTGAGGGTGATCAATACACTGTGTGAACAATCCTGTGATCTGAGGGTAGTGAGTACTGTCTGTGAATAACCCTGCAGCCTGAGGGTGATCAATACACTGTGTGAACAATCCTGTGGCCTGAGAATGGTCAAAACTGTGTATGAATGAAACTGAGACCTGTAAATGGTCAAGACAATGTGTTCATTAATCCTGTGGCCTAATGGTGGTCAATACTGTGTTTGAGTAATCCTGTTACCTGAGAATGTTTATTTTTTTTTTGAGTATCCCTGTGTACTGAGGATGGTCAATACTGTACGTAAATAATCCTGGGAATAATAATCTTGTGGCCTGAGAATGGTCAATGCTGTGTGTGAATAATCCTGTGGCCTGATGATGGTCAATAATTTATGTGAATAATTATGTTGCGTGAGGTTGGTCAGTATATTGGGTGAGTAATCCTGTGGCCTGATGATGGTCAAAACTGTGTGTGAAAAGTCCTGTGGCTTGAGGTAAATCAATACCGTATATGAATAATCCTGTGTCCTGATAATGATCAATACCATGTGTGAATAATCCTGGTACCTGAGGATGGTCAATAATGTGTGTCACTAATCCTGTGGCCTGTGATTTGTCAATACTGTGTTTGAATAATCCTGTGGCCTGTCTGTGGTCAATACTGTTGTGAATAATCTTGTGGCTGGAGGCTGGTTAATAAAGTGTGTGAATAATCTTGTGGTCTGATGATGATCAATACCGTGAATAATCCTGTGCCCTGAGGATATTCAATATTGTCTGTGAATAAACCTGTGGCCTGTGATGGTCAAAGCTGTGTGTGAATTATCCTTGGACAGTGAATGGTCAATATCATGTGTGAATAATCCTTTGGCTGAGGATGGTCAATACTGTGTGTGAATAATCCTGTGGCCTGTGAGCCGTCAATACTGTTTGTTAGTAATAGTGTGGCCTGTGGATGGACTATACAAAGTATTGAATAATCCTGTGCACTGTAAATGCTCAATACCGTGAGTGAACAATCCTGTGGCCTGACGATGGTCAATACTGTGTGCGAATAATTCTGTGACCTGTGAACAGTCAATACTGTTTGTTAACAATTGTATGGCCTGTGGATGGATTATACAAAGTGTTGAATAATCCTGTGCACTGTAAATGCTCAATTCTGTGTGTGAATAATCCTGTGGCCTGAGGATAGTGAGTACCGTCTGTGAATTCATCCTGTGACCTGTAACTGGTCAAAACAGTGTGTTCATTAATCGTGTGGCCGGAGGTTGGTTAGTACTGTCTGTGACTAATCCTCTGGCGTGTGAATCATTAATATTGTGTGTGAATAACCCTTGGCGTGAGGATGATCAAAACTGTGTGAGAATAATCCTGTAGCCTAAGGGTGATCAATACGATGTGAGATTAATCCTGTTGTTTGAGGTTCAATCCTGCGTGACAATAATTCTGTTACCTGTGAATGGTCAATGCTTGTGTGAATAATCCTGTGGGCTGTGAATGGTCAATACTGTGTGTGAATGAACCTTTGCATAAGGATGGTCAATACTGAGTGTGAATAATTCTGTGCACTGTGACCGCTCAATACTGTGTGTGAATAAACCTGTGGCCTGAGGATAGTCAATTCTGTGCGGGAACAAGGCTGTGGCCATTGAATGGTCACTACTGTGTGTTAATAATCTGTGGCCTGTGCAGAGTCAATACTGTTTATTAATAATACTGCGTCCTGAGGATGGTCAATACTGTGTGTGACTAATCCTGTGGCCTGAGGATGATCAATGCAATGTGTGATTCATCCTGTTGCCTGCGATTGTTCAATTCTATGTGAGAATAATGCTGTGGACTGTGAATCGTCAATACTGTGCGTGAATAACCCTTTGCCTGAGGATGATTAGTGCAAATAATGCTGTGCACTGTGACTGCTCAATACTGTGTGTGAATAATCCTGTGGGGTGTGAATGCTCAATACAGTGAGTGAATAATCCTGCGGTTTTTGGGTGGTCAGTACTGTGTGTGAGTAATCCTGTGGACTGAGGATGGTCAATACAGTATGGGAATAATCCTGAGGCCTGAGGATGTAGAATACTGTGTGAAGAATCTTCCAGACTGATGATGGTCAGTACTGTGTGTGAATTATCCTGTAGCCCGTGAATTGTCAATACTATGTGTGAATACACCTTTGCCTAAGGATGGTCAATACTGTGTGTTAATAATCCTGTGGCCTGTGGATGATCATTTCTGTTTGTTAATAATACTGTGGCCTGAGGATTGTCAATACTGTGTGTGTATAATCCTGTGCACTGTGACTGCTCAATACTGTGTGTGAATAAACCTGTGGCCTGAGAGTCGTCAATACATTGTGTGGGTAATCCTGTGGCCTGTAAATGTTCAAGACAGTGTGTTCAAAAATCCTGTGGCCATAGGCTGGTCAATACAGTGTGTGAGAAATCCTGCGACCTGAGAATGGTCAACACTGTGTGTGAATAATCCTGTTGCTTGAGGATGTTCAGTACTGTGTGTGAATACTCCTGTGGCCTGAGGATGGTCAATATAGTGTGTGAATAATCCTGTTGCCTGAGGTTGTTCAATACTGCGTGTTAATAATCCTGAGACCTGTGAATGGGCAATACTGTGTGTGAATAATCCTGTAGCCTGAGAATGGTCAATACTGTGTGTTGATAAACTTGTGACCTGTGAATCGTTAATACTGTGTGTGAGTAATAATGTGGCCTGTGGATGGTCAATGCTGTGTGTTAATAATCTGTGGTCTCTGCATGGTCATTTCTGTTTGTTAATTATACTGTGGCCTGTGCATGGTCAATAGAGTATGAATAATCCTGTGCGCTTTGAATGCTCAAAACTTTGTGAATAATCCTGTGGCCTGAGGATGGTCAATACTATCTGTGAATAATCCTGTGGCCTGAGGATGGTCAATACAGTGAATTATCCTCTGGTCTGTAATTCGTAAATGCTTTATGTGAATGCTCCTGTGGGCTGAGAATGGTCAATACTGTGTGTGAATAATCCTATGGCCTGAGGATGGTCAATAGTGTGTACGAAAAATCCTGTGGCCACTGACGTGGTGGTTTTGGATGAGCAGCTGGTTGATCCTCTCCCACCAATGTCCCTCTCTATCCCTGCAAACCCCTCCAGCTGCAGCAATCCGTCCTGGCTTTGTAACACCGTTCAGGCTCTGGCCGCGCTCCAACACCTTCACCTCTCCCTGTTCCTGTTGTGTCATTAAACCCTGACAATGATTCCCCTTCCCACTGCCCTCCTCCTGCTAGCAGACCCTTTGCGATCCCTTTAAAACTTATTCTTAAAGCACACTCTCACTTCTGGATTTTAAGCACGTTTTGCTGATCTTGTCAGCCTCATAATCTAATATGATCCATTTTGTCCTGAGTGAGGGACAGGAGTGAGTTTCTTGTTAAGGTTTTGTCTGTTTCGATGGAATGCACTTTTTTGAGTGATTTACACTGTTCCTTCAAATGATTTCCACTGTTCATTTCCAGATACATGTTCCAGTCTGTTTAGCCTGTTTACCTTGGTCGCTTCTCCTGTCAAATTTACACAATTGACAATTTTTGTTTTTCATTGAAATTTGTCCTTTCTGTGATTCACTCTCAAGCTTTATATTTCTTTAAACTGCACTTTATCACAATTTCCTGGAGGATCTCTCCAGGTGACATTACTCATTCACTAAGTTTCATCACACAACCATCGATCTGACATAGTTATGTCCCTAGCTAGTTGCACAATGTGTTATTCAAAGAAACACTGAAAAAAATTATCTGTACTCCCCTTCCACTATCACTGTTGTCAGTGTGATTGTCCCAGATTATGCAAATATTGAAGTTTCCCAAAATTATCACAATAGCTTTATCAAAAAATTCCAATTAATTCCTGTTTAATGCAGTGATGAGCGATGAAATGCTGTTCGGCGGCTAAAACTGTTCTGCTGTTTCTGTCCTTGGCAAGTAGTAGCCAGAATTTACATTCCGACTCTACTTCATGATCTGCAGCCAAATGCTTTCTCTGTAATGCCTTTGTTATCCATTATAGTTCTCGTTGCGCATTTTGCCTGAGTTTCTGCAAGGTTGTGAGCTATTGAATACTTTTGTTCGCCCTGTAACCATGTCTCCCTGGTGTCTAAATCTCTTTTATCTCTGTGTCACAAATCCATCTACCGTATTGCAGAGACCTTGTCCATGCGAATACAAAGACATAATTTACTCTTTCCCCACAACGTCCTGTCACATACCTATTCGCTGATGTACAGATTAAGTTAAACTCTGTCCCTTTTGGTTCCTTTCTGCTTGTCTTCAGCCAAATTCCCATGCTGTTCCTATGAGTCACCTTTTCCCTTTGGATTTGGAAAGCTCCTTTCACCTGAACCCTGTCAGTTCAAAGCCCTGTCCATAAACCTACCGACATGATTGGCCAGAACACTGCTCCCAGCACGGTTCCAGTGGGTCCCAAAAAAAAAGGATTATTTATTAAAATATCAGCTATGGGATGTGGGTGTCTCTGGCTGACCAGCCTTTCTTGTCCAGCCCTAGCTGCCATTGAGCTGAGTAACTTGCTCAGCCATTTCAGAGGGTTTGGATTAGATTACTTACAGTGTGGAAACAGGCCCGTCGGCCCAACAAGTCCATACCGACCCGCCGAAACGCACCCAGCCAGACCCATTCCCCTACATTTACCCCTGCACCTAACACTACGGACAATTTAGCGTGGCCAATTCACCGAACCTGCACATTTTTCGATTGTGGGAGGAAACCAGAGCACCCGGAGGAAACCCACACAGACACGGGGAGAACGTGCAAACTCCACACATTCAGTCGCCTGAGTCGGGAATTGAACCCGGGTCTCTGGCGCTGTGAGGCAGCAGTGCTAACTACTGTGCCACCGTGCCGCCCACAAAAGTCGATTTAGAAACCACCACACTGCGATGGCCAGGAATCGAACCCGAGTCAACTGCTAGGAAGGCAACTATGCTCACCACTATACCACCATCACCCTAATTGAGAGGTAATTGAGAGGCAAACACTTTGTTGTGGTTATATAGTGCAGACCACGTCAGGATGGGCAGATGTCCTTCTCTGAAGGACAAGTGTTTGGGCTTTTTGTACATCAGCAATGGTCTCATACTTACATGTAGATTGTTAATTACTATTTTTAAAATTATTGATTTCAAATTCCACCATTTCTGATGCTGGGATTCAAACCTTTCTCCCCTGTACATTAGCTGTGGTTTTGGATACGTGCTGTAGTAATAACACTCGCCCATCACTTCACCTGCTCAATGGTTGCCCATCCCTGAACACTGACACCAGTGCCTCATGAAGCTAAACCCGTTATTCCGACCCAATTGTTTGATCTTGATAACTTACTGCACTCTGGTGCTATCACTCAGTCTCTCTCCATGTGGTATCCCTCACTGTGTGGGTATAATTGCTGTCTCTGTCAGTGTCTCTTGCTCTAAAAGCTACTCCAGATCCTGAGCCAACAGAATTCTCCACTCCAGAGAGACGCAGCAGCACAGGCCAGGGATGTAAACTGGGATTTTCCAGACCTCTGTGGGCCACAGTGCCATTTTCCATGTGTAACCCTCACAGCATCAGTCTAATTTCCCATTCTGTCTATCTCTTTGTCTCCTACACGTACTCAGGAAGGTCCTGACGCAATAGACTTCCCAATTGATGGGTTTCCCGTCAATCATCACATTGAAGATTGTTGGTCAGCCAGAGAGACAAAGGGGAGGGAGATCTGGAGCATTCAATAAATCCTGCAGCAAGGTAAGATCACTCACAGTGCACAGAGCAGGGAGCCATGAGAGGACTCCAAACATCGGCTAACAAGACATGACACAGATACAGTGCTGGAGGGGGAGCACAATGCAGACATACCCCAGGCTCAATCCCTGCCCATAATGTAAGGTCTGTTGTACTCAGACTAACCACACTGCAACACTGAGTCTATGTCATATCTTGGTGACCAATGTCTTCAATAACTTTTTAAATCCTATAACGGTTGCTATCTTTGTCACCTCCTCTCTTCGTTATAGTCACTTCACTAATTTGAAACGTACTGCATTCCAGCCTACTATCCCTGTCGCTGTAACTTGCTTCAGTGTCTACAACATGTCTTATCTCAGTAGTCTCCTCCTCTTTAACTGGATACAGAGTCATGCAGCACGGAAACAGAACCTTCACTCCAACCCTTCAATGCTGACCGTGATTCTTATACTAAATGTGTCGCGTTTGCCTGCGTTTGGCCCTTATCGCTTCAAACCTTCTCCTCTCCATGTATCTCCCCAAATGTCTTTTCCATGTTGTAATTGTACACGTTTCTCCCATTTCCTCTGGCGGCCCGTTCCGTCTATGCACCACCTCTGTGGATAATGTTGCCGCTCAGCTCCCTCTTTAAATCCTTGCTCTCTCACCTCCTGTTTATAGTCTCTAGCTTTGGACTCACCTCCCCTTGGCTTTTTACCTTACTGAGGCCCCGCATGGTTTTATAAATCTTTATAAGGTCAATCCGTAGCCTCCTCTGCCTAAGGCAAATATTTAGGACAATGTTACAAATGTCTCCAATTCATATCAAAGCTCTGGACAATGAAGGAAAATGCGTCAAATACTGCTTTCACCACCCTATCCAACTGCAATGTCACTTCCAAGGAATAATGTTACTGCACCTCTCTCTGTTCGACAACACTGTCCAGGGCCAAACCATTAACAGTGATAGTCCTCCCTGGTTTGTCTCAACAAAACCCAACACCATACGTCAACTGCATCTTTCATTCATTGGTCCACTGGCCCCATTGTTCAAGAGCCCCTTTGATAACCATATTCACTGCACACGACGCTATTAATTTGATCATCTGCAAACTTACTAACAATGACTCCTATATTCTCAATCAAATCGTTTCTGTAGATGATACATATCAGTGGGCCCAGCCCCGATCCTTATAGCACACCGCTGGTCACAGGCCTCCAGTCTGAACAACAATCCCCTTCCACCACATTCTGTCTCCAACTGTCAAGCCAATTTTGTATCCAGGTGGCTAGCTCTCCCTGATCCCATGTGATCTAACCTTCTGAACCAGTATATCATGCTAAACCCTGTCAAAGGTCCTGCTGACTTTAGTGTCGACAATGTATGGTCACCACTTCAACAAAAGCAATCAAGTTAGTGAGACCTGACTTTGTACGCACAAATCTGTGCTGACTATCTTTCATCAATCCTTGCCTTTGCAAATGCATGTAACTCCTGCCTGGCAGAATCACTTCCACAATATACTCATCACTGACATCTGGCTAATTGGTCTTTAGTTCCCTAGCATTCCATCACAGCGTTTCCCAAAAAATTGACCAAAACGATATTCTTGTCATAGTTGTGCAGCATGGAAACAGATCCTACAGTTGGTAGAAAACACAATCTCAAACTAAACCCATCGCAGCTGCCTGTTGCTGGCCCATATCCCTCCAAACATTTCCTATTCACGTATCAAAATGTCTGAAAAACGTTGTTATTGTACCAAATCCACCCCTTCCTCAAGAACTTCATTCCACATTCAAACCGCCCTCTGTGTAACAATTTGACTCTCATGTCATTCATTTTAAGATCTCTTTCCTCTGACCTTAAAAATGTGGCCCCTTCTCTTGAGACTCCCCAATGCTGAGGAAAATGCAGCTACCGTTAACTCTATCTATATCTCTCATTATCTTCTAAACTTCTATAAGGTCACCACTCAATCTCCAGGCTCCTGTGAAAAACGTCTCAGCATATCCTGCCATTTTTCAGATCTCAAGCCTTCCATACCCAGCAACATCCTGGTATATCTCTTCTGAACCCCTTGCAGCAGAATAATATCCTCTCTATAACTGGGTGACCAGAACTGGGCAGAGTGTTGCAGAAGAGGCCTCACCAATCTCAACATGACGTCCCAAATCCTACACTCAATGGACTGAGCAATAGTCAATCATGCCAAGCACTGTCTTATCCATCCTGTGATGCAAGCTTCAAGAATTATGTACCCAGAGATCGCTCTGCTCTGAAACACTAACCGAGGCCCTAACATTAATTGTATAAGCTCTACCCTTGTTTGTTTTACCAAATTTATTAGATTGCATTTATTCAAATTAAATTCCTTCTACAGTTTTTCAGCCCATTCACTCATCAAGATCCCTTTGTAATCTTAAAAACTTCCTTCACTGTCAACTATTCCACCCTCCAAACTTCCAGCCCATCACACATGGCTGTCAATGGTACAAAAACCTTTGCTCGGGGCTCCACAATTTCTTCCCTAGCATCGCCTGTCTTAAAGTTAATCAGGTCCTGGGGCTTTCCATACCTTTGTGTTATAAAGCTTCCAGTAACACCTCTTCTATAACATGCACTCTTTTCAAGTCATAGAGATGTACCGCATGGAAACAGACCCTTCGGTCCCACTCATCCATGCTGACCAGAAGATCTAAACAAATCCATCTCATTAACCAGCATTTGGCCCATGTACCACTAAACCATTACAATTCATATACCCATCCAGATACCTTTTAAATGTTGTCATAGTATCAGTATCTGTTATGTTCTCTCTCAGTTCATTTCATACACGCATCACCTTATGCATGAAAAAACTGTTCCTTTGGTCCCTTTTAAATCTTTCCCCTCTAAACTTAAACTTATGCCCTCTGGGTTTGGACTACCCAATCCCTGGGAAAAGACCTTGAATGTTTACCCTTTCCTGCCCCTCATGTTTATATAAACTTCTGTCAGGTCACCCCTCAGTCTCCGATGCCCCATGGAAAATAACCCCAGCTTATTCAGCAAAAACCCTGGCAATATCTTGTCAATCTTTTCTGAGCACTTTCCAGTTTCACAACATCATTCCTAGAGCAGGGAGGCTGGAATTGCAGAGAACTCCAATTGTAGTCTAACGTATTACTCTTGTTCCCTGAGTTCCCCAGTCTTTGTCCACAGTAAGTTCTGGAGTGAAAAAGTTGTTTAGGATCTTAGCAAATATCCTAAAGTTCCATACATCAATTGCCTCATTGATCTTCCAGGGCCCTTAGTTTGTCTCGAGTTACTCTTTTACTCAATATATTTATACAATCACTTTTGTATTCTCCTTATCCTTCTCTGCCGAGGCTATTTCACGTACCCTTTCTGCATTCCTGATTTCCACCCACAGTGTATTCCTATAGCTCCTGTGATCCTCGTGGATTCCCTTGATCCAGCTGGCTATACCTGACATGTGCCTCCTTTTCCTTGACCCTTGACCAGACCCTCAATATACAGCCAGTGATTCCGAATGCTGTCAGCATTGAGCTGCACACAAACAGGAACATGCTGGCGCTGATCGCACAATTTATCTCACTTTTAAAATATTCTCACTTGCCAGACTTCCCTTTCCCTGCAAATAGACTCCCCAATCATCTTTTGAAAGTTCCTGATTAAGACTATCAAGATTGATCTGGCCCCATTTTATAATTTGAACTTGTGGACCAGGCCTGTCCTTTTCCATCGCTATTTTCAAACTAATAGAACTGTGGTCACTTTGGCGAAATGCTTTTCCACTAACGCCTCAGTCCCTTTCCCTATCTTATTTCCCAAGGGGAGGTCAGGTTTTGCCGTTTCTCTTTTCAGGCCATTTACATAATTATCGGGAGTTTCTGGAACACAATTACAAAATTCCTCCCTTGCACACACTGAACACTGGCAGTCCCAGCCGAGGTTTGGAAAGTTTAAAAACCCCTACACATAACAGCCCTATTATTATGATTGGTATTTGAGATCTCCTGACATATTTAGAACTAAAAAAGCATAGAACATAGAACAGTACAGCACAGAATAGGCCCTTCAGCCCACAATGTTGTGCCGACCATTGATCCACATGTATGCACCCTCAGATTTCGGTGACCATATGCATGTCCAGCAGTCTCTTAAATATCCCCGATGACCTCGCTTCCACAACTGCTGCTGGCAACGCATTCCATGCTCTCACAACTCTCTGTGTAAAGAACCAGCCTCTGACATCCCCTCTATACTTTCCTCCAAATAGCTTAAAACTATGACCCCTCGTGTTAGTCATTTCTGCCCTGCGAAATAGTCTCTGGCTATCGACTTTATCTATGCCTCTCATTATCTTGTATACCTCAATTATGTCCCCTCTCCTCCTTCTTTTCTCCAATGAAAAAAGTCCGAGCTCAGTCAACCTCTCTTCATAAGAAAAGCCCTCCAGTCCAGGTAGCATCCTGGTAAACCTCCTCTGAACCCTCTCCAAAGCATCCACATCTTTCCTATAATAGGGCGACCAGAACTGGAACACAGTATTCCAAGTGCGGTCTAAACAAACTTTTATAGAGCTACAACAAGATCTCACTACTCTTAAACTCAATCCCCCTATTAATGAAAGTCAAAACACCATATGCTTTCTTAACAACTCTGTTCACTTGGGTGGCCATTTTAAGGGATCTATGTACCTGCACACCAAGATCCCTCTGTTCCTCCACACTGCCAAGAATCCTATCCTTAATCCTGTACTCAGCTTTCAAATTCGACCTTCCAAAATGCATCATCTCGCATTTATCCAGGTTAAACTTCATCTGCCACCTCTCAGCCCATCTCTGCATCTTGTCAATGTCCCACTGCTGCCTACAACAGTCCTCTATACTGTCAATGACACCTCCAACCTTTGTGTCGTCTGCAAACTTGCTGACCCATCCTTCAATCCCCTCATCCAAGTCATTAATAAAAATTACAAACAGTAGAGGCCCAAGGACAGATCCCTGTGGAACACCACTCACCACTGACTTCCAGGCAGGATATTTTCCTTCTACTACCACTCGCTGTCTTCTGTTGGCCAGCCAATTCTGTATCCAGACAGCTAAGTTCCCCTGAATCCCATTCCTCCTGACCTTCTGAATGAACCTACCATGGGGAACTTTATCAAATGCCTTGCTGAAGTCCATATACATCACATCATAGCTCGACCCTCATCAAATTTTCTAGTCACATCCTCAACTTGATAAGGTTTGTGAGGAATGACCTGCCCCTCACAAAGCCGTGTTGACTGCATTTAATCAAACCATGCTCTTCCAGATGGTCATAAATCCTATCCCTCAGAATCCTTGCAGACGACAGACGTGAGATTGACTGGTCTGTAATTGCCGGGGATTTCCCTATTTCCTTTCTGGAAGAGAAGAATTACATTTGCCTCTCTCCAGTCCTCAGGTATGACTCCAGTGGAGAGCGAGGACACAAAGATCTTCGCAAGTGGCGAAGCAATTGCATTTCTCGTTTCCCAAAGCAGACGAGGACAAATCTGGTCCGGGCCTGGTGACTTGTCAATCTTAATGTTTGACAAAATTTTCAGCACATCAGCTTCCTCTATCTCTATCCATGTCATCATGCACACCTGTTCTGCAAAGGTTTCATTCACGACAAAGTTCGTTTCTTGCATAAAGACAGAAGCAAAAAACTCATTTAGGGCTTCCCCTACCTCCTCAGACCCCACACACAAGTTCCCTATGCTATCCCTGATCGGCCCTACTCTTTCTTTGACCATTCTCTTATTCCTCACATAAGTGTAAAATGTCTTTATGTTCTCTCTAATCTGTTTTGCCACGCCTTTCTCGTGCCCCCTCCTGGCTCTCCTCAGACCACTTTGAGCTCCTCAGTTTCTCATATGTTCCTCAGTCTGCCACTGATTATTAGGCGTCAGCAGTACGGTTGTGTCAAAGTGATGACCCATTCTTATTTCTCAGTTCGACTAACATAGCTTCACTGGGCGATCCCACAGGAATATCCTCTCTAAGTACTGCTGTGATGATTCATGCAATCAAAACCCACCACCACACATCTTCTCTTGCCTCCACTTCGATGCTTCCTGCAGCGTCTCCACCATGAAACAATGAGCTGCCAGCCCTGCCCCTCCCTCAGCTGTGTTTCTGTCATAACTATAATCTCCCAGTCTGATGTTCCAGTCCATGCCCTGAGTTCATCTTCCTTAGCTGTCAGGTCCCTTGCATTGAAATACATGTAGTTTAATAACCAGTTTTCCCCCATTCCCTGCTATGTTCTTGCCTGCCTTGTCTTTTGAAATCACTCTCTTTAACTTGTGTACCAGCCTCAATCTTCTTTCTGGCCTTACGACTGTGTAAGGTGCAACACCCTGCCAGACTAGGTTATATCCTCTCGAACAGCTCTAGCAATTCACCCCACCAGGATGTGGGTCCCTCTCCTGCTCCCAGTTGAGATGCCTTTCCCACCCTGTCTCCCTGTGCTGACATCTTCAGGGATCTATGGACTTGTCCACCAAGGTCCCTGTATTCCTCAGTACTCCACAAGGACCTACCATTCATTATGTCTGTCCTTCTCTTATCGTACAGAGTATTACCTCACTTCAATCGAAACTAAACTCTGCTGAGATTATCAATCGATTGACATCGGGCTGCAGATGGAGACCATTCCTCCTCACTGTGAACAACACCCTCACCTTTCATGCCATCTGCAAACCTACTCTTGATACCTTCTGCATTCACTTCAAAGTTATTATTCGACAGAATAACCAGCAATGGTTCCTGCACAGACCCCTGTGGTACATCCACTGGTGAAAGTATGCTATCCACCAGTTTTGCATCCAATTTGCCAACTTGCCTTGGAACCCAGTTCTTTTGGACCAGCTTTCCATGATGGATCTTGTTTAAGGACTTATTCAAGTCCATGTAAACCACATCATCTGCACAGCCTTCATCAATATACTTAAGCACCATTTCAAAAAAAACTGAACTGAATTCCTCAGACAGTATCTTCCTCTGCCAAATCCGTGATGACTAAACCGAGTTGATCCTTACCTTTGCAAGTGTTGATTCATCCTCACAATTGTTTCTAATATTTTCACTCCCCCTGCTGTTAGACTATCTGCTCTGTAATTCCCTGGCCTACCCCTGCTGCCCTTCTTGAACAAAGGAACCACACTAGCGATCCTCCAATCATTCGGCACTTTACCTGTGTCCAGCAAAGTATTAAATATGTCCACCAGGGCCCCAGCAATCTCTGGGTAATTAGCATGGGATCAAAGAATGCTTGTCCATGCAGTGATACCCACATCCCATGACAGAATAAATAAAAATACATATGTCCCTCCTTACCTCTGACGCACCTCCCAGCTGCAGCAATCCTTACTGGCTTTGTAACACCATTCAGGTCCTGACCACTCTCTGTAACACACTCACCACCTCCAGAACCTTCACCTCTCCCTGTTCCTACCGTGTCATTAAACCCTGACAATGATTCCCCTTCGCACTGCCCTCCCCCTGCTAGCAGACCCTTTACAATCCCTTAAAAACTTACTCCTAAAACACTCTCTCATTTCAGGATGTGAAGTAGTTTGTAGTGATCTTCTCAGCCTGATAATCTAATATGATCCATTTTGTCCTGAGTGCGGGACCGGTGGGGATTTCTTGCTGAGGTTTGGTCTGTTTCAGTGGAATGACCTTTTGAGTGTTTTACACCTTTCCTTCAAATGTTTTCCACTGTTCATTTACAGACACATATTTCAGTCTGTTTAGCCTGTTTACCTTGGTCAGTTCTCCTTTCAAACTCATATAGTTGTCTATTTTTGTTTCTAGTTGTAGCTTGTCCTTTCTGTGATTCACTTTAAAACTTTATATTTCTTTAAACTGCACTTTATCACAATTTCACAGAGGATCTCTCCAAGTGACATTACTCATTCACGAAGTTTCATCACACAACGGTCGCTCTGAGATAGTTACGTCCCTAGCCAGTTGCACAATTTGTTATTCCAAGAAACACTGAAAACGAATTCTCTGTACTCCTCTTCCAATATCACACTTGCCAGTGTGACTGTCCCACATTTTGTGAATATTGATGTTTCCCAAAATTATCACAATGTGTTTGTTAAAAAAAAAATCCAATGAGTTCCTGTTTAATGCTGTGACGAGCCATGAAATGCTGTTCGGTGGCTAAAACTGTTCTGCTGCTTGTGTCCTCGGCAAGTAGTAGCCAGAATTTACATTCAGACTGATTCTACTTCATGATCTGAGACCAAATGCTTTCTCTGTAATGCCTTTCTTACCCATTATTGTTCGTGTTACCCATTTTGCCTGAGTTTCCGCAAGATTGTGATCCATTTAATATTTATGTCCACCTTTTGTTCACCCTGTAACCATATCTCTCTGGTGTCTAAACCTCTTTTATCTCAGTGTCACAAATCCATCTGCCTTCTTCCATTTAAAAAAAAACATAATTTACTCTTTCCCACAATTTCCTGTCACAAACCTATTCACTGATGTACAGTTTTAGTGAATCGCTGTCCCATCCTGTACCTTCCTGTTTGCCTTCAGCCACATCCCCATACTGTTCCGATACTTCACCTTTTCTCTTTGGATTTGGAAAGCTCCTTTCACCTGTCCCTGCATCCTCTCTGTCAGTTTAAAGCCTGTCCTTAAACCTACTGACCTGATTGGCCATGACACTGGTCCCAGCACAGTTCCAGTGGGATCATCCTATTGGAGTTTTTTATAAATCAGGTATGGGATGTGGGTGTCTCTGGCTGACCAGCCTTTCTTGCCCACCCCTAGCTGCCCATGAGCTGAGTAGCTTGCTTGGCCATTTCAGAGGGCAATTGAGATGCAAACACTTTGCTTGTGGGTCTGTCGTGCAGACCACGTGAGGATGATCAGGTCTCGTTGTCGAAAGGACAAGTGGGCGGCACGGTGGCTCAGTGATTAGCACTCCTGCCTCACAGCACCAGGGTCCCAGGTTCGATTCCAGCCGCGGGCAACTGTGTGGAGTTTGCACATTCTCCCCGTGTCTGCGTGAATTGCCTCTGGATGCTCCGGTTTCCTCCCACAGTCCCAAGACGTGCATGTCAGGCAAATTGGCCATGCTAAATTGCCCATAATGTTAGGTGTATTAGGTTGAGGGTGATGGGTCTGAGTGGGTTACTCTTTGGAGGGCTGGTTGGGCTGAAAGACCTGTTTCCACACTGTATGAAATCTAAGGGATTGGGATTTTTGTACATCGGCAATGGTTTCGTATTTGTTTATGGATTGTTAATTGCTATTTTTAAAATTATTGATTTTAAATTCCACCTTATCGTATGATGGGATTCAAACCTGCCTCCCCTGAACACTAGCCGAGGTTTTGGATAAATGCCCTAACAATAATGTTACTAGGCCATCACTTCACCTGCTCACTGGTTGCTCATCCCTGAGCACTGATACATGAAGCTAAACCCATTCTTCCAACATGATTGTGTGATCCTGAAGTCTTCCAGCACTCCAGTGATATCACTTAGTCTCTCTCCATGTGGTATCCCTCACTGTGTGGGTCTAATTGCTGCTTCTGTCAGTGTCTCTCTCTCTTGCAGCTACTCCAGATCCTGAGCTAACAGAATTCTCCACTCCAGAGAGACGCAACAGCACAGGCCAGGGATGGAGTTTGGGATTTTCCAGATCTCTGTGGGGCTCATTTCCATTCTCCTTGTGTAACCCTCACTGCATCACTCTAATTTCCCATTCTGTCTATTTCTCTGTCTCCTGGAGGTACTCAGGAAGTTGCTGACTCAATAGACTTCCCAACTGCTGTGTGTCTCATCCATCACCTCATTGAAGATGGTTGGTCAGCCAGAGACACAAAGGGAAGGGAGATCTGGAGCCTTCAATAAATCCTGCAGTGAGGTAAGATCACTCATAGTGCACAGAGCAGGGAGCAATGAGAGGGCTCCATACATCGCTAACAAGACATGGCATAGATACAGTACTGGAGGGGGAGCACAGTATAGACACATCCCATGCTCAATCACCACGTCTCCTTTAACTAATGTTGCACTGAGACAGCATCGGGAGTTCATAGTTATCAATCCAGTCCTGTGCTGTCTTAGTGAGCATCAGTACAACAGAGGGGAGAGTAGGCCTCCGACGAGAGGTTGGGAATGCTGCCTGGGATCTTTCTCTTCTGTGTTCTCCCTCCAACACTGTGCTAAGATTCATTACTCTGCAACACTCTATCTGTGGCATGGCTTGTGCACTAGTGTCTTCAGTCATTTTTAACTCCTATGACAGTAATTGTCCCTGTAACCTGCTCCATTCCCGATAGTCCCTCCACATATTTGGAATGTACTGCATTCCAGACTACCATCCCTATTGCTGTGACTTTCTTCAGTGTCTACAACATGCCTTATTTCGGTACTCTAATCCTCTTTAACTGGATACAGAGTGATACAGCACGGAAACAGAACCTGCCCATGTGACCTAAACTGAACGAGTCTCATTTGCCTGCGTTTGGCCCTTATCCCTTCAAACCTTCTCCTCTCCTTCTACCTCCGCAAATGTCTTTTCCATGCTGTAATTGTTCTTGATTCTCCCATGTGCCTGAGGCAGTCTGTTCCGTCTATGCACCATCCTCTGTGGATAATGTTCCCCCTCAGCTCCCTCTTTAAATCCTTGCTCTCTCACCTCCCGTTTATACCCTCTAGTTTTGGACTCACCTACCCTTGGTTCTTCACCATTCTTAGGGTCACCACGTGGCCTCCTCTGCCCAAAGGGAAATATTGAGGTCAATGTTACAAATATCTCCAACGTATGTAACAAAGTGCTGGCCAATGTCGGCAAATGTGCCAAATGTCGCTTTCCCCACCCTGTCCACCTGATATGCCACTTCCGAGGAACAATGTAACTTGCACCCCCTGGTCTCTCTCTCTCTCTCTCTCTCTCTCTCTCTCTCTCTGTCTCTCTGTCTCTCTCTCTCTCTCTCTCTGTTCGACAACCCTGGCCAGAGTCCTTCCATTAACTGTGTTAGTACTCCCTGGTTTGTCTTAACAAAATCCAACACCTGGATTAAACTCCATCTTTCATTCCTTGGTCCACTGGCCCAGTTGGTCACGATCCCCTTTGATAACCGTATTTACTGCCCACGACACCATTCATTTGATCATCAACAAACTTTCGCACAATCACTCCTATATTTTCAACCAAATCGTTTATGTAGATGATGCACATCAGTGGACCCAGCCCTGATCCTTTCCTCAATAATGGAATAAAACCATATTCTTGTCATAGAGCCATACAGCATGGAAACTGATCCTTCAGTTGATACCCACCATAATCTAAAACTAAACTCTTCCCAGCTGCCTGTTGCTGACCCATATCACTCCAACCCTTCCCTATTCACCTGTTTATCCAAATATCTTTTAAATGTTGTAATTGTACCCACATCAACCCCTTTCTCAGGAAGTTCATTCTACACTCAAACCACCCTCTGTGTCGCAAATTGCCCCATATCTTTTTTTTGAACATTTCTCTCCTCTCACCTTAAAAATGTGGCACCTCCTCTTGATACTCCCCAATCCTGAGGAAAAGGCAACTACCATTAAATCGATCTATATACCTCATTTTTTCCCCATAAACCTTTATAGCATCATGTCTCAACCTCCAGGCTCCAGTGAAAAAAGACTCAGCCTGTCCAGCCATTTTTCAGAACTCAAGCCTTCCATACCCAGAATTATCCTGGTAAATCTCTTATGAATGGACTGCAGCTTAATAATATTCTCCCTGTTAAGTGGGCGACCAGAACTGGACAGTGTATTGCAGAACAGGCCTCACAAATGTCTGTGCAATCTCAACATGACGTCCCAAATCCTCCACTCAATGGACTGAGCAAGAGTCAAGCGTGCGAAGCACTGTCTTATCCATCCTATGATGCAAGCTTCAAGAATTATGTACCTGAACCCGGAGGTCCCTCTGCTCTAAAACACTAACCGAATCCTTAACATTAATTGTATAAGCTCTACCCTTGTTTGTTTTACCAAGTGCATTACCTCCTATTTACTCCGATTGAATTCCATCTCTAGTTTTTCAGCCCATTCACTCCCTTCATCAAGATCCCTTTGTAATCTCAGAAAACATCCTTCACTGTCCATGATGCCACCATCCAGCCTGCCAGCCCATCATACGTGGCTGTCAGTAGTACACATACCTTTGTTAGGGGCTCCACAATTTCTTCCCGACCATCCCACAGTGTCCTGTGATACACTTAATCAGGTTCTGGGACTTGCCATAGCTTTGAGTTTTAAAACCTCCAGCACCACCTCTTTTATAACATGCGCTGTTTTCAAGTCATAGAGATATACAGCATAGAAACAGACCCTTCGGTCCCAACTCGTCCAGGCTCACCAGAAGATCTAATTAAATCCATTCCCTTTTCCAGCATTTGGCCCATATACGTCTACACCCTTTTAGATTAGATTATTTACAGATTAGATTAGATTACATACAGTGTGGAAACAGGCCCTTCGGCCCAACAAGTCCACACCGACCCGCCGAAGCGTAACCCACCCATTCCCGTGCATTTACCCCTTTACCTAACACGACAGGCAATTTAACATGGCCAATTCACCTGACTTGCACATCTTTGGACTGTGGGAGGAAACTGGAGCACCCGGAGGAAACCCACGCAGACACTGGGAGAACGTGCAAACTTCACACCGTCAGTCGCCTGAGGTGGGAAATGAACCCGGATTTCTGGCGCTGAGGCAGCAGTGCTAACCACTGTGCCACCGTGCCGCCCACTCTTACTATACAGATGCCCATCCAGATACCTTTTAAATGTTGTAATTGTATCAGTCTCCATTACTTTCTCTCTCAGCTCATTCCATACACACATCACCATGTGTGTGAAGAAGCTGTCCCTTCAGTCTCTCTGTAAACCATTCACCTCTAACCTTAAACCTATGCCCTCTAGTTTTGGACTCCCCATCTTCTGGGAAAAGGCCTTGAATGCTTACTCTATCCATACCGCTCATGTTTATATAAACCTCTGTAAGGTCATCCCTCAGTCCCCGATTCTCCAGTGACAGTAACCCCAGCTTATTTAGCAACAACCCGGGCAATATCTTGTTAATCTTTTCTGAGCCCTTACAAGTTTCATAACATCCTTCCTGTAGCAGAGAGACTGGAATTGCAGAGAACTCCAATTGTGGTCTAATGTATTACTCTTGTTCCCTGAGTTCCCCAGTCTTTCTCCACAGTAAGTTCTGGAGTGAAAAAATTGTTTAGGATCTTAGCAAATATCCTGCAGTTCCACACATCGATGGCCTCATTGATCTTTAATGGACACTATTTTTTTCCTGAGTTACTTATGCACTCTTAATATACTGATACAATCACTTTTGGATTCCCCTTTCCTTCTCCTTTCCTGTTTTCTACTCAAAGTGAATTCCTACAGCCCCTGTATATCCTCAGGGATTCCCTTGATGCAGCTGGCTATACCTGACATGTGGCCCCTTTTCGTTGACCAGACCCTCAGTAGACAGCCAGTGTTTCTGAATGCTGTCAGCATTGAGCTGCACACAAACAGGAACATGCTGGCGCTGATCGATCAGTTTATCTCACTTTTAAAATATTCTCACTAGCCAAACTACCCTTTTCCTGTAAATAATTCCCTTCCCCAATCACATTTTGAAAGTTCCTGGCTCATACGATCAAGATTGGTCAGGCCCCATTTTATAACTTGCCCTTGTGGACCAGGTCTGTCCTTTTCCATCACTATTTTCAAACTACTAGAACTGTGGTCACTTTTGGGAAAATGCTTTCCCACTCACATCTCAGTCCCTTTCCCTACTTTAATTCCCAAGTGGAGGTCAGGTTTTGCCCATTTCTCTTTTCAGGCCATTTACATATTGATTGGGAGTTTTCTGGAACACAATTACCAAATTCCTCCCTTGCAAACACTGAACACTGGCAGTCCCAGTCTAGGTTTGGAAAGTTCAAAAACCCTACTATAACAGCCTTATTATTATGGTTGATATTTAAGATGTCCCGACATGTTTGTTCCTCAGTCCGCCACAGATTATTCGGGGTCAGCTGTCCGATCTTATCAAAGTGATGACCCATTCTTATTTCTCAGTTCCACTAACATAGCTTCAGTGGGCGATCCCACAGGAATATCCTCTCTAAGTACTGCTGTGATGATTCATGCAATCAAAACCCACCACCACACGTCCTCTCTTGCCTCCCCTTCCTGTAGCATCTCTATCTTGAAACAATGAACTGCCAGTCCTGCCCCTCCCTCAGCTGTGTTTCTGTAATAGCTATAATATCCCAGTCCCATGTTCCAATCCATGCCTTGAGTTCATCTTCCTTAGCTGTCTGGCCCCTTGCATTGAAATAAATGCAGTTTAATAATCAGTTTTCCCCCATTCCCTGCTATGTTCTTGCCTGCCTTGTCTGCTGAAATTGCTGTCTTTAACTCGTGTACCAGCCTACGTTTATTTAAGGTCCAACACCCTGCCAGACTTGGTTATATCCTCTCAAGCAGCTCTAGCAATTCACCCCACCAGGATATGGGTCCCTCTCCTGCTCCCAGTTGAGGTGCCTTTCCCACCCTGTCTCCCTGTGCTGACACCTTCAGGGATCTATGGACTTGTCCACCAAGGTCCCTGAATTCCTCAGTACTCCGCAAGGACCTACCGTTCATTATGTCTGTACTTCGCTTATCGTACCTCCCACAGAGTATTACCTCACTTCGATCAGAACTAAACTCTGCTTAGATTATCATCCGATCGACATCGGACTGCAGACGGAGACCATCCTCCTCACTGTGAACAACACCCTCACCTTTCATGTCATCCGCAAACCTACTCTTGATACCGTCTACTTTCACATCCGAGTTATTAATGTTCAATGGTTCCTGCACAGATCTCTGTGGGACACCCGCTGGTGAAAGTATTCTATCTACCAATTTTGAATCCAATTTTCCAACTTGCCTCGGAACCCAGTTCTTTTGGACCAGCCTTCCATGTTGGATCTTGTTTAAGTACTTATTCAAGTCCGTGTAAACCACATCATCTGCACAGCCTTCATCAATATACTTAAGCACCATTTCAAAAAACAACTGAACTGCATTCCTCAGACAGTATCTTCCTCTGCCAAATCCGTGATGACTAAACCGAGTTGATCCTTACCTTTGCAAGTGTTGATTCATCCTCACAATTGTTTCCAATAATTTCCCTCCCCCTGCTGTCTCACTATCTGCTCTGTAATTCCCTGGCCTACCCCTGCTGCCCTTCTTGAACAAAGGGACCACACTAGCGATCCTCCAGTCATTCAGCACTTCACCTGTGCCCAGCAAAGTATTATATTTATCCACCAGGGCCCCAACAACCTCTGGGTAATTAGCATGGGGTCAAAGAACGCTGGTTCAGGCAGTGACACCCACATCCCATGAATGAATAAATAAAAATACATATGTCCCTCCCTACCTCTATAAACCCCTCCAACTGCAGCAATCCGTACTGGCTTTGTAACACTGTTCAGGCCCTGACCACTGTCTGTAAAACTCTCACCACCTCCAGCGCCTTCACCTCTCCATGTTCGTATCGTGTCAATAAACTGTGACAATGATTCCCCTTCCCATTGCCCTCCTCCTGCAAGCAGACCCATTGCAATCCCTTTAAAACTTACTCTAAAACTCTCTCTCACTTCAGGATTTTAAGTACTTTGTGGTGATCTTCTCAGCCTCATAATCTAATATGATCCATTTTGTCCTGAGTGAGGGACCGGTGGGGATTTCTTGCTGAGGTTTTGTCTGTTTCAGTGGAATGTCCTTTTGTTGAGTGTTTTACACTGTTCCTTCAAATGTTTTCCACTGTTCATTTACAGGGACATATTTCAGTCTGTTTCGCCTCTTTACTTTGGTCACTTCTCCTCTCCAACTCATGTAATTGGCTATTTTTGTTTCTAGTTGTAGCTTGTCCTTTCTGTGTTTCACTTTAAAACTTTATATTTCTTTGAACTGCACTTTATCGCAATTTCCCAGAGGATCTCCCCCGGTGACATTACTCATTCACTATGTTTTATCACACAACAGTCGCTCAGAGACAGTTATGTCCCTAGCCAGTTGCACAATGTGTTAATCAAAGAAACACTGAAAACTAATTCTCTGAACTCCTCTTCCAATATCACTGTTGTCAGTGTGATTGTCCCAGACTTTGCGAATATTGATGTTTCACTAAATGTTAGAAATTCCAATAAATTCCTATTTATTGCAGTGACGAACCATGAAATGCTGTTCGGTGGTCTAAAACTGTTTTGCTGCTTGTGTCCTTGGCAAGTAGTAGCCAGCATTTACATTCAGACTGACTCTACTTCATGATCTGATGCCAAATGCTTTCTCTGTAATGCCTTTCTTACCCATTATTGTTAGCGTTACCCATTTTGCCTGAGTTTGCACAAGGTTGTGAACCATTGAATATTTATATTCCACCTTTTGTTCGCCCTGTAACTACATCTCTCTGGTGACTAAATCCCTTTTATCTCTGTGTCACAAATCCATCTCCCTTGTTGCAAAACCTTTGTCCATTAATAAAAAAACATAATTTACTCGTTCCCACAATTTCCTGTCACAAATGGATTTGCTGATCTACAGTTTTAGTTAAACTTTGTCCCATCCTGTTCCTTTCTGTTGTCTTCGGTCACATTCCCCGTGCTGCTCTGATGCTTCACGTTTTCTCTTTGGATTTGGAAAGTTCCTTTCACCTGAAGCCTGTCCCTGCATCCTCTCTGTCAGTTTAAAGCCGTGTCCATAAATCTACCAACGTGATTGGCCAGTACATTGTTCCACTGGAACTGTGCTGGGACCAATCTGAATGGATTTTTTTATAAATCAGGTATGGGATGTGGGTGTCTCTGGCTGACCAGCCTTTCGTGCCCATCCCTTGCTGCCCTTGAGCTAAGCAGCTGGCTCGCCCATTTCACAGGGTAATTGAGAGGCAAACACTTTGCTGTGGGGATGTCCTGCAGACCACATGAGAGTGAACTGTTGTCTTTCTCTGAAGGTCAAGTGTTTGGATTTTTATCAATACTTATTTATGGATTGTTAATTCCAATTTTTAAAACATATATTCATTTAAAATTCCACATGGTTAGAAGTTAGAAATAAGAAGTGGGGTGGTCACTTTGTTGGGACTGTATTGTAGACTGTTGCAGACCCAACAGATATCAGAGGAGCAGATGTGTAGAGAGATTGCAGATAACTATAGGAATAATAGAGGAGTGCAGGCTGGAGACTTGAATATTCCCTGTATTGACTGGGCCACCTAGAGTATAAAAAGAACTGGACGGAGGGCAATTTTTCAAATGTGTCCAAGGAAGGTTCCTAAATCAATATGCAGAGGGCCCTACTCTCCTCAGGCAGGTGCAACACTGGACCTCCTCTCAGAAAACGAGGTCGGGCAAGTGACTGAAGTGTCATTCAGAGAGCACTTTGGGTCCAGTGCCCACAACTGTCTTCGTTTTAACATAGTTATGGAGAAAGATCAGCAGCTCCACAGATTGAAGAGGAAAACTGGAACAGGCCCAGGTTTGGGGCCATTCTGCAGGATCTGGCCAGCGTCAATGCCATGAATTTAAAATTGCACAATGCCCAGTTATAATCCAACTCGCTTTGCAAGCGCTGGTGATCACTAACAGATGAAAGGCTTAAACTAAATTTGTTTGATATTATATTCCATGACACAGCCATTCTGTTGCTATAAATTCTGTGCCTTAGGATTGTGCTCCACAACCACCTATTGAAGAAGCAGTGCTCTGACAGCTCGTGCTTTCAAATAAACCGGTTGGACAGTAATTGAGTGTTGGGTGATTTTTAACTTTGTACATCCGCAGTCCGACACCGGCACCTCCATATTATGATTCTAATCGATTGGGTGAAGGAAAAGGAACAACTGGCAAATGGGAGACTTTTCAAAGTGTGATATCAAGAATCCAGGACCCGAATGCCCCATTGGGATAAAGTGAAAAGCTGGCAGGGTTAGGGATCATTGGCTGATGTGGGATAATAAGGCTCTGGTCTTGAAATGAAGACTGCATGCATTGGGTTTAAGATTTCCGTATCTACATAAACTCTTCTATTCTTAAAGACACGATCAATCTGTGGAGACCCTACAATCCTCTCACTCCCAATCTGCAGAAGTCATTCCAATGCCTGTGACTCTTCCAATCCAGTTCCTACAAGACCCACTATCTATGTGATATCTTCCCATTGCCAGCACCCACCCTGTCAATGTAAGGTCCTCCAGTGTCTCCATCCATCTACTCATTCCCATAATCTTCTCCAGCTCTTACATGTGTAAACATCATCCTCCCCTACAACGCTTCCCACTTTGACCAAACTGGAGGAGGTTACTAATGCTCCCTAATCTGTGAAACTGTCTCCAACCAAAATTGCTGTCTTTATCACTTGGAAAATCTGTATGAATCCACACCCTCCATATCTAAATAACCTGCAGAACCTAAGCCTTCCTGTATCTAAAAACATCTTCAGTCACGACTACCCTCCATATGTCTGTTTGTTTTTCCAATCATTACAACCCACTTTATCTCTGTACTCAGCACCATTCACCTGAAACATTCCTGTCTGTGTAAAACACCCCAATCTACCAACATCCTTACCAAACTGATCTATCCCTCCCAACCTCCCTAGCTCCATGAAACCCCTGTAGGCCCTGCAGCTTTCCACATTTCTGTAACCTGCTGTGGCTCTGTGCTCCTCCCTCCCTGTGAAACTATCTCCAGTCCCCACAACCGTCTGTCTCTGTTACCTCTTACAACCTTAGCAACGCCTCCTCTTTGTGTCTCTTCATTCAGATCCCATCCTCTTCGGCTTTCCGAAACCTCTTCCTGCCTTCATAACCCTCGCTATTTAGAACATAGAATAGGACAGCCCAGTACAAGCCCTTCAGCCCTCGATATTGTGCTGACCTTTTATCCTACTCTTAAGACTAAACAAACCTACATACCCTATATTTTGCTATAATCGCTGTGCCTATGGAAGAGTTGCTTAGATGTCAATAATGTGTCTGAATCTACTACCACGGCTGGCAGTCCATTCCACGCACCCACCACACTCTGTGTAAATAACGTACCTCTGATATCTAAGCTAAATCTTCTGCCAATTACCTTAAAAATAATCCCCTTGTGCTAGCCATTTTGCCATGGGAAGTTGTCTCTGGTTATCCACGCGATCGATGCATCTCATTGCCTTGTACACCTCTATCATGTCACCATTCTTCCTTCTTCACTCCGATCAGAAGAGCCCTAGCTTCCACAACCTAACTTCAATTGGCATGCCCTCCAGTGCAGACAGCATCTTGCTAAGTATCCTCTGCACTGTCTTTAAAGCTTCTACATCCTTCCTATAATGAGGTGAACAGAACTGTTCACAGTATTCCAAGTGTGGTGTAATTGGGGCTCTATAGATCTGCAGCAAAATCCTGGATCTCTTAAACTCAATCCCCCGCTAATGAAAGCCAACGCACCACATGCCTTCTTAATACCCTCTCAACTTGGGGTGGTAACTTCAGGGACACAAGAACCCTCTGTTCGTGCACACCGCTAAGTATCCTGCCTTTAACCATGTAAACTTTTTTTTTCCTTCAGAATCCTCCAATGTGAAACCATCCCTATCTTTGTAACTTCCTCCAGTCCCTGCAACACTCATAAACTGTGAAAGCTCCTCAAGTCCCTATATTCCTAATGCCTGCAAAATCTTCCAGTCCCAATATCCCTCCCTAACTCTGCAAATGCCCTTCTGGGGAACACTGCAGAGGAAGGAAGAGTTGTCGAGTCCGGGCCATGTTACAGAGGTAGGAAGGGCTACAGAACCTGGAGGATGGTACAAACATGGGAAGGGACGTGGGTCCTGTAGGAGTGTAGAGGGAGTGGGATTCATAGAGCCTGCAAGATGGAACCAAGAATGGATTACAGAAACTGAAGGATGTTATGATTTGAACCACAGATCATTTTTGATTGGACCATTCAGCCCCTCTTCGAGTCAAAGAGAGGTACAGCATGGAAACAGACCCTTCGGTCCAACCCATCCATGCCGACCAGATATTCCAACCCAATCTAGTCCCACCTACCAGCACCTGACCCATATTCTTGCAAACCCTTCCTATTCATATACCCATCAGATGCCTTTGTTTCAGCCTCCACCACTTCCTCTGACAGCTCATTCCGTACACGTAGCACCCTCTGCGGGGGAAAAATGCTCCTTAAGTCTTTTTTATATCTTTTCCCTCTAAACATAAACCTATGCCCTCCAGTTCTGGACGACCACACCAAAGGATAAAGACTTTGTCTCTTTACCCTCTCCATGCCCCTCATGATTTTATAAACCACAATAAGGTCACCCCTCAGCCTCTGACACTCCAGGGAAAAACAGCCCCAGCGTATTCAGCCTCTCCCTCTAGCTCAACCCCTTCAATCCTGGCAACATCCTTGTAAATATATTCTGAACCCTTTCAAGTTTCACAACATCCTTCCGATAGGAAGGTCACCAAAATTGCACACAATATTCCAAAAGTGACCTAACCAATGTCCTGTACAACCACAACATGACCTCCCAACTCCTGTACTCAATACTCTGACCAATAAAAGAAAGCATACCAAATGCATTCTTCACTATCCTACCTACCTGTGACTCTGCTTTCAAGGAGCTATGAACCTGCACTCCAATTTTTACTATATTCAGCAACACTTTGTCAGACCTTACCATTACGTGTATAAGTCCAGCAAAGATTTGCTTTTGCAAAATACAGCACCTCGCATTTATCTGAATTAATCTCCATTTGCTACTTCTCAGGCCATTGGCTCATCTGGTCCAGATCCTGTTGTAATCGGAAGTAACCTCTTTCGCTGATGACTACACCTCCAATTTTGTTGCCAACTGGACACTTACAAACTATACCTCTCATGCTCACATCCAAATCATTTATGTAAACAATACCAAGTATTGGACCCAGCACCGATGCTTGTGGCATCCACTGTTCACAGGCCTCCAGTTTGAAAACCAACCCTCTCCCACCACCCTCTGTCTTCTACCTTTGAGCCAGTTTTGTACTAATTGGCTAGTTCTCCCTATATTCCATGAGATCTAACCTTGCTAACCAGTCTCCCATGGGGAACCTTGTTGAACTCCTGACTGAAGTCCATATAGATCACATCCACCGCTCTGCCCTCATCAATCCTCTATGTTACTTCTTCAAAAATCTCAATCAAGTGAGACATGATTTCACACTCACAAAGCAATGTTGACTGTCCCTAATCAGTCCTTGCCTTTCCAAATACATGTACATCCTGTCCCTTACGATTCCCTCCAGCAACTTGCCCACCGATGTCAGGCTCAACAGCCTATAGTTTCCCGGCTTTTCTTTACTGCCTTCCTTAAATAGTAGCAACACGATAGCCAACCTCCAGTTTTCTGGCTCTGATGTCCTTTTTCTAGAGATCTTTACCGGAATGGGTGAGCACAGCTTCAGATTTCCAGGATGGGAGATGTGAATTCAGATGTGAATCTATTTGCTCATTCTGTCTGTGTGCCTGACACTGACCTGATAGAAAGCACTGTCTGTACATTGTGGTAACCTTCAGATCTACATGACTGACCACAGCTCACTTAATCAAAGCCTTCATTTAGAATGTTCTTTATTTTAATATTTTTAAATGGCAGTTATGTGAAATGCAGGAATTGAGGAGTTGTGATTTTTAAAAGAATGCAACTTTTGTCATTGACCCTGACCCATGCAATGGGGATTCGTGGATTCTGTAGTTCTCTGCAGACAATCACTCAGAGGGTTGTATCATCAGGGAATCTGAGTGCAGATAATCTTTGCTTAGTTGAGTGTTAATTTACCATTTATGTCGGCTAGGACACAGTGTTTCTGGAGAATGTATAACTGTGTAAATACCTCACTGACAGATTCAGGGGTGAGTGCACTGGGCCCTGAGCACCAGCAGCTGGGAAACCTCATGCTGTTTGTATGTTGCAAAAGTGAGAATTGCAGATGCTGGAGATCATAGTCTCGATTAAGTGGTGCTGGAAAAGCACAGCAGGTCAGGCAGCATCTGAGGAGCGGGAAAATCGACGTTTTGCCCAATGTCAATTTTCCCGCTCCTCAGATGCTGCCTGACCTGCTGCGCTTTTCCTACACCACTCTAATTCTGACTCTGTTTGTGGGGCTTGGCACAGACTGGTTGAGAGCAACTCCATAAATAAATGACAGGTATGGAGCTTGGGATCCTCCTGCTGTGTTTGACCTTGTGCCATATCGTCATCTCCCTCTCATGAGTGAGCGTGTCATGTTTCCCAGTCCTGACAGTGTCCACTCCCTGGAAACCCTTCCAGCTGTTGAACATCTCCCTTCTGTCTCACTGCCTCCAGTCCCTCCAAGCTGGCCTTGGTCTTGTATCTCCTGCAGTTCCAAAAAGACCTTGCTCTTTGTTATCGCATTGCATTCCTTTGAGGTGTGTGGGAACAAACCTGAAGGTGATTTGGGCCATTGGAAGAAAAAGACAACTCCCCCTTCTCCACCTTTGTCAAACAGTCTGCTTGTTTGTCTCTCTCCCATAAGGGGAAGTGGGCATCCTTTCAGCATCCACCCTGTCCATTCCCCTGAGGATCTGTACATTTTAATGAGGACAACTGACCTCCTGATGACCCGCAGTGGCACAGCACTGAAGTGACAGGTATATGTTCCTATAATCTTTACGACCACTTCCTTTTGCTCGACCCCTTCATCATTCTGAAACCTCCCCCAGTCTGGACAGTGCTCCAAACCAACCATTACTGAGAATGCTCCACCCTCCCTACCTCTTTAAACTCCTCACTCTGCTACAATCCTCCTTGTCTGCGTGAACCCCTCCAAGTTTCTACAGTCCATCCAACTTATTCCATCTCCTACAGCCCTCACCATCTCCGTATGCTTCAGTCACTACATTTCTCCATGCCTCTGTAAACCCCTCCAGCCCCTCCAAATCTACCTATCTCTTCAAGGTCCAACAGTTCCAAAAAGCATCCCTCTATGTGGAACTTCCACCAGAGACCACTACCCACCACATCTCTTATCCCCTGCTGATCCCTCTATCTCTGTTCCCAGCTTCAGTCCTGACAACCCTACTTCCATGTACAACATCATCAAGTCCATGCAATCCTCCCGAACTGTGGGACCTCCAAAAGACCTTACAATTCTATCTCGGTGTCTGACTGCCTGCAGTGATTTGAAACTTCGGCTCAACACGTCCATGCCAGTCCAGTCGCACCAACCAGCACCCGACCCATATCCCTCCAAACACTTCCTATTCATGTACCCTTTAAAAGATGCCTTTTAAATGTTGCAATTGTGCTTGTCTGCACCACTTCCTCTGGCAGCTCATTCCAAACATGTACCACCCTCTGTGTGAAAACATTGCCCCTTAGGTCTCTTTTATATCTTTCCCCTCTCACTCTAAACCTATGCCTTCTAGTTCTGGACTCCCCAAATTCAGTGAAAAGACTTTGCTTATTTATCCTATCCATGCCCCTCATAATTTTGTAAACCTCTATAAGGTCACCCCTCAGCCTCTGAAAATCCAGGGAAAACAGCCCCAGCCTGTTCAGCCTCTCCCTAGAGCTCAAATCCTCCAACCCTGGCAACATCCTTGTAAATCTTTTCTGAACCCTTTCAAGTTTCATAACATCCTTCCGATAGGAAGGAGACCAGAATTACACACGGTATTCCAAAGTTGGTCTAATCAATGTCCTGTACAGCCGCAACATGACCTCTCAACTTCTGTGCTCAATACTCTGAATAATAAAGGAATGCATACCAAGTGCCGCCTTTGCTATCCTATCTACCTGTGACTCTACTTTCAAGGAGCTCTGTACTTCATTTGAAAAATTGGAGAGACAGATGGAGTGGCCTGAGGTCTTGTGGGTAAAGCTAGTTCAGTCTAAACTGTTAGGCAGAACCATTGAGGTATTTGCAGTGCTGTTTCATGAGTGGTCAGGAGATTATGCGCATGTCAAACAGGCTATTTTAAGTGCTTGTGGATTAGTACCAGAACTACTATTAGTGCCATTACAAAAGAGAAAGTGCTACAAAAACTAAAAGGTCTTAAAATTGATAAATCTCCTGGCCCCGATGGGCTACATCCTAGAGTTCTGAGGGAAGTGGCTGAGGAAATAGCGGAGGCGTTGGTTGAGATCTTTCAAAAGTCACTGGAGTCAGGGAAAGTCCCAGGTGATTGGAAGGTCGCTGTTGTAACCCCCTTGTTCAAGAAAGGATCAAGACAAAAGATGGAAAATTATAGGCCAATTAGCCTAACCTCGGTTGTTGGTAAAATTCAACAATCCATCATTAAGAATGAGGTTTTTAAATTCTTGGAAGAGCAAGGTCTGATTATAACAAGTCAACATGGATTTAGGTCGTGCCTGACAAACCTGTTGGAGTTCTTTGAAGAGGTGACAAGTAAGTTAGACCAGGGAAACCCAGTGGATATGGTCTATCTAGACTTCCAAAAGGCCTTTGATAAGGTGCCACACGGGAGGCTGCTGAGTAAGGTGAGGGCCTATGGTGTTCGAGGTGAGCTACTGGTAGGGATTGAGGATTGGCTGTCTGACAGAAGGCAGAGAGTTGGGATAAAAAGTTCTTTTTCGGAATGACAGCCAGTGTTGGGGCCACAGCTGTTCACATTATATATTAATGATCTGGATGAAGAGACTATGGACATTCTAGCAAAGTTTGCCGATGATACAACGTTAGGTGGACAGGCAGGTAAAACTGAGGACGTGGGGAGGCTGCAGAAGGATCTAGACGGTTTGGAAGAGTGGTCCAGGAAATGGCTGATGGAATTCAATGTGAGCAAATACGAGGTCTTGCACTTTGGAAAAAAGAATACAAGCATGGACAACTTTCTAAACGGTGAGAAAATTCATAAAGCCAAAGTACAAAGGGATCTGGGAGTGCTAGTCAAGGATTCTCTAAAGGTAAACATGTAGGTTGAGTCCGTGATTAAGAAAGCGAATGCAATGTTGTCATTTATCTCAAGAGGGTTGGAATATAAAAGCACCAATGTGCTACTTTATAAAGCTCTGGTGAGGCCCCATTTGGAGTATTGTGTCCAGTTTTGGGCTCCACACCTCAGGAGGGACATACTGGCAATGGAGCGTGTCCAGCGGAGATTCACACGGATGATCCCTGGAATGGTAGGTCTAACATATGAGGAATAGCTGAGGATCCTGGGATTGTATTCATTAGAGTTTAGAAGATTAAGGGGAGATCTAATAGAAACTTACAAGATAATACATGGCTTGGAAAGGGTGGACGCTAGGAAATTGTTTCCGTTAGTCGAGGAGACTAGGACCCGTGGACACAGCCTTAGAATTAGAGGGGGTAAATTCAGAACAGAAACGTGAAGATATTTCTTCAGCCAGAGAGTGGTGGGCCTGGGGAATTCATTGCCGCAGAGTGCAGTGGAGGCTGGGACGCTAAATGTCTTCAAGGCAGAGATTGATAAATTCTTGACGTCACAAGGAATTAAGGTCTACGGGGAGAATGCGGGCAAGTGGAGTTGAAATGCGCATCAGCCATGATTGAATTCGGAGTGGACTCGATGGGCCGAATGGCCTTACTTCCACTCCTGGGTCTTATGGTCTAAGCGTATCGACAGCGGTTCAAAACATAAAGAAGGAACCAGGACAGACTTATGTAGAGTTCTAAAGCATTAAACATAGTAATCTTTCTGCAACATCTCCAGTCTCCATGCCCCTCCTTATCATGTTGAGCTGCTCCAACCCCCACAAGCTTTCCTGCCTGTGTACACGATCAAGTTGATACAACTCTTCAGATTTCTGTCGTGTCCTGCAGACCCGTTTTTTGTGAATTCTGCCGATCACTAATACTCTCCCCATCTGTGTAAATGTTTCCAGCCATTACAATTCACTTTACTGTGCAGCCCCCACCAGACCTGACAGCCATCACTATCTGTCAAAGCTACTTCTGGTCTATATCCTCCAAATTGTTGAAACCTGCTCTCACCATTATTTCCTAACGTTGTTGTCTCTAAAGCCATCCCTATCAGGTTAATCTCCTCCACTGCATACAACACTCCGAGTCTGTGTAATCTCTTCAATTCCTTCAGTTCCTATATGTATAGGTGTGACTGCTTTGTGACCATTGTATCCTTGTTTATATCTGCAAAAGGCTTTGCTCACTGTAACACATCCTATGTTCATAAGTGAACCTGGTCTCTCACAAGCCTCTCCATGACTCTCTCATCCAGTCTCTACAAGCTTCCCTATCCCTGTCGTATCTTGCAGCATGCACACCACTCACTCTGTCTGACACTCCTTCCAGAACATAAAATCATCTCTCCTTCTACCTTTATCCATTCGACAACTTCCTCCCTCTCCCTGCAACATTCCCCAGTGTATATCATCGTCCATGTGGTTGCAACATTCTCCAGTCCATACCAGCCTCCCTTTCCCAGTAATATTCTCCAGTCCATACCATCCTCCCTATCGCTGAGTTATTCTCCAGATCCCACAACTGTTGTTAAATGTACGACATCCTGGAATCATGCGAATGTTTCTACACCCTGATCAACATAGTCCATGTAACGATCCACAACCCTACACACGTCCCTCTCTCTGAAGTCTAATCAAAGACGCTTTATCTCTCTGAAGGTTTTCTCCTGTGAACATTCTGTAGCAACTGTAACTATGTTTAACCCTGCAACATTATCGCGTCCCAAACATCTCTCCCACTCTGTGACTCTATCCATCCCTCAAAGGCCCTCTCTTGGTGACACGCGCCATGCATTTGCAACAAGGCAGATGGAATGACAGCATTAACTGAAGAGAACAGATATGATCCAACTGTTATTGTGGAGGGGTGGCTGCAGCATGACCATAGCTGGGATGTGATTATTGAGGGATTGTAGGGAATTAGGCAGGATCAGCAAAAAACCAAACAAGGTCCCGTTTTGTTGTGAAGAAAGGACACAGTCAGTGCGTTAGTGAGACAGCCAATTTAATCTGGGAATCAAAATATCGAGTCATTTTGCATGGACAGCTTCCAAATAGCAAGGGGGATCTGGACGATCAAATCACAATCCATGCCCGTTGGTAAGTTGGATACAATATTTTCTTGGTGACAGTAGACAGAGGCATGTGCAGTGGTCACTTTCTGATTGGACGTCTGTGGCCAATGGTGTTTCACAAGGATCAGTGCGACAATATCTGTGTGTCATTTATATCTGTGATTCAGATGGAAAGGTCAGCAGTTGGAGTGGTAATTTTGCAGACGACATTTGGAAAGGCATGTAATGATTAGGGATAGTTGGGGGAATTGTGGACAGTGAGGAAGAGTGTTCAAGGTTGCAGCACTATGTCGATCAGCTGGAACACTGTGCAGAGATGTGGCAAATTGAATTTCATCGGGACAGGTGTGAAGTGATGCATTTATGAAGTCAAATGGAAGAGAGAAGTACACTAATTGACGAGTTGGAAACATTGATAAACAGAGAGACATTGGAAGCAAATCCATAGCTCCCTAAAAATAACAACCCAACAGGATGTGGTGGGAGAGGGGGTGGATGGTATGCTTACCTTTATTGGGCACAGTATTGAGTACAGACGTTTGCATGTCATGTTGTGACTGAATGAGACTTCATTCGGCCATGTTTGGAAGGTTGCGTGTCGTTCTCATCGCCACGCTACAGGAAGGATGTGGAGGTTTTGGGGAGGTTGCAACAGAGGGTTGGAAGAATATGGCCTGGATGTGAATGTGTTTACTGTAAGGAGGTTGGATGCAGTTGGATTGTTTTGCGTGAGTATTGGAGACTGAGGGGTGACCAGATACTGGTATACAGCATTAGGAGAGGCGTGAATAGTGTGGATAGTTGGAATCCTCCTTCCTATGTAGAAATGTCAAATACTAGGGCGCATCTGTTTAAGGTGAGAGTGAGAAGTTTTAAATGAGATAAATGAGGCCAGTTGTCTTTACCGAGAGGGTAGAAGCTGCTCAGGAGGCGGGAGAGGTAGCAACGAGAGCAAACATTTGAAGGGCATTTAGACAGAAACATCAACAGGCAGAGAATAGAGGGATATCGCCCATGTGCAGGCAGATGGGATTAGTTTAGAATTGCATCATGGTCAGCACAGCCATGGTGGGCCGATGGTGGGTTCGATTTTCTAACTTAACGACATCGAACCTGTCAAAGACCCTCCGAATCCTGGATGTTTCATTCAATTTCTCTCCCATTCTTCAAAACCCAATAGGTTCAAGGGCAATCTACTCCACCTCTTCTCATTGGAATATCCCGCCATCTCCAGGATCAGCCGAGTGAACCTTCCCTGGCCTGCCTCCAATACAAGAATGTCTTTCCTTCGGGCACGCATACTGTTCATTATCATCTAGGTGTGGTCTGACTTGTTCCTTGCATCGTTTTAGCAAGACCTCCCTATCACTTCGTTTTGCTCACTGGTTGCTCATCCCTGAGTACTGATACGAGAGCAATATGAGGCTAAACCCATTCTTCCAACATGACTGTGTGATCCTGAAGTCTTGCAGCACTCTGGTGATATCACTCAGTCTCTCTCCATGTGGTATCCCTCACTGTGTGGGTCTAATTGCTACCTCTGTCAGCGCCTCCCGCTCTTCAAGTTACACCAGATCCTGAGCCAACAGAATTCTCCACTCCAGAGAGACGCAACAACACAGGCCAGGGAAGGAGTTTGCGATTTTCCAGATATCTGTGGGGCTCATTTCCATTCTCCATGTGTAACCCTCACTGCATCAGTCTAATTTTCTATTATGTCTATTTCTCTGTCTCCTGTAGGTATTTAGAAAGTTCCTGACTCAATAGACCTCCCAATTTCTGGGGTCTCGTCCAACACCTCATTGAAGATAGTTGGTCAGCCAGAGAGACAAAGGGCAGGGAGATGTGGAGTCTTCAATAAATCCTGCAGTGAGGTAAGATCACTCAGAGTGCACAGAGCAGAGAGCAATGAGAGGGCTCCAAACATCGCTAACAGGACATTATATAGATACAGTACTGGAGAGGGAGCACAGTACAATACAGACACATCCCAGACTCAATCACCACCACTACTTTAATTTACGTTGCACTGAAACAGAATGGGGAGTTCATAGTTATCAATCCAGGCCTGTGCTGTCTTAGTGAGCATCAGGACAACAGAGGGGAAAGCAGGCCTCCAACGAGAGTTTGGGAATGCTGCCTGGCATCTTTCTGTTCTGTGTTCTCCCTCCATTACTGTGCTAAGACTCACTACTCTGCATCTCTGTGCCTATGGCATGGCTTGTGCACCAGCGTCTTCAGTAATTTTTAACTCTTACAACAGTTCCTGTCCCTGTAATTACTTCCCTTCCTGACTGTCCTCCACATATTTGAAATGTACTGCATTCCAGACTACCATCCGTATCGCTGTAACTTGCTTCAGTGTCTACAACATGCTTTATTTCGGTACTGTAATCCTCTTTAACTGGATACAGAGTGATACAGCACGGAAACAGAACCTGTGGTACAACTCCTCAATGCTCTCCATGTTTCCTATAATGAATAAGTCTCATTTGCCTGAGTTCGGTCCTTAGCTGTTCAAACCTTCTCCCCTCCATGTACCTGCCCAAATGTCTTTTCCATGTTGTAATTGTTCTTGTTTCTCCATGTGCCCCTGGCAGTCTGTTCTGTCTGTGCACCATCCTCTGTGGATAATGTTGCCCCTCAGCTCCCTCTTTAAATCTTTGCTCTCTCACTTCCCGTTTGTACTCTCGAGTGTTGGACTCCCTTACCCTTGGCTGTTCACCATTCCCAGGCCCAATCCTTGTGGCACTCCACTGGTCACAGACCTCCAGTCTGATAAGCAAACCTCCACCACGACCTTCTACCTTTGAGCCAGTTCTGTATCCAAATAGCTAGTTCTCCCTGTATTCCATGAGATAGAATCTTGCTAATCAGTCTCCCATGGGGAACCTTGTCGAATGCCTTACTGAAGTCCATATAGATCACATCTACAATCCTCAGCCCTCTTGAATCCTCTTTGATACTTCTTCAAAAACCTCAATCAAGTTTGTGAGACATGATTTACCAATCACAAATCTCTATCTCTAATCAGTCCTTGCTTTTCCAAATACATGTACATCCTGTCCCTCAGGATTCCCTCCAATAACTTGCCCACTACTGACGTCAGGCTCACTGCTCTATAATTCCCTGGCTTGTCCTTACCACTCTTAAACAGTGGCACCACGTTAGCCGACCTCTAGTCTTCCGGCACCTCATCTGTGACTATCGACGATACACATATCTCAACAAAAGGCCCAGTAATCACTTCTCTAGCTTCCCACAGAGTTCGAGGTCCTGATCAGGTCCTGGGAATTTATCCACCTTTATGCATTTCAAGACATCCAGCACTTGCTCCTCTGTAATATGGACATTTTGCAAGGTTTCACCATCTATTTCCCTACATTCTATATCTTCCATATCAATTTCCCCAGCAAAAACTGATGCAAAATATTTGTTTACTATCTCTGTCTTTTAAATGTTGTAATTGTAACCACATCCACCCTTCCTCAGGAAGTTCATGCCACAATCAAAACACCCTCTGGGTAACAATTTGCCCCCATGTCTTTTTTTTTGAACATCTCTCTCTTCTAACCTTAAAAATGTGGTCCCTCCTCTTGAGACTCCCCCATCCTACGGAAAAGACAACTACCATTCAATAGATCTATATCTCATTTTTTTACAATAAACTCTTATCATATCACATCTAAAACTCCAGGCTCCAGTGAAAAAAGACTCAGCCTATCCAGCCATTTTTCATAACTCAAGCCTTCCATATCCAACAATGTCCTGGTAAATCTCTACTGAACCCCCTGCAGCTTAATAATATCCTCCCTATAACTGTGCGACCAGAACTCGACAGAGTAGTGCAGAAGAGGCCTCAAAAATGTCTGCACAATCTCAACATGATGTCCCAAATCCTCCACTCAATGGACTGAGCAATAGTCAGGCATGCCAAGCACTGTCTTATCCATCCTGTGATGCAAGCTTCAAGATTTATGTACCTGAACCCGGAGGTCCCTCCGCTCTGAAACACTAACCGAGTCCCGAACATTAATTGTATAAGCTCGACCCTTGTTTGTTTTACCAAGTGCACTACCTCGCATTTTTTCAGATTGAGTACCATCTACAGTTTTTCAGCCCATTCACCCATTTCATCAAGATCGCTTTGTAATCTCAAAAACCCTCCTTCACTGCCCACTATGCCACCCTCCAGCCTGTCCAGCACATCACACATGGCTGTCAATGGTACAAATATCTTTGCTCACGGCTCCACAATTTCTTCCCTCGCGTCGCACAATGTCCTGTGATGCACTTAATCAGGTCCTGGGGCTTTCCATTCCTTTGTGTTGTAAAATCTCCAGCACCACCTCTTCTAAAACATGCAGTCTTTTTAGAGATGGGCAGCATGGAAACAGACCCTTTGGTCCAACTCATCCATGCTGACCAGAAGATCGAAATAAATCCATCGCATTTACCAGCATTTGGCCCATGTACCTCTAAACCCTTATTATTCATATACCCATCTAGATACCTTTTAAATGTTGTCATAGTATCAGTATCTGCTACTTTCTCTCTCAGCTCATTCCATACACACATCACCGTGTGCATAAAACAGCTGTCCCTTCAGTGCCGTTTAAACCTTTCCCCTTCCACCGTAAACCTATGCCCTCTAGATTTAGACTCTCCAGCCCCTGGGAAAAGACCTTGACTGTTTACCCAATCCATACTCCTCATGTTTATATAAACCTCTGTCAGGTCACCACTCAGTCTCCGATGCTCCAGGGAAAATAACCCCAGCTTATTCAGCAACAATCCTGGCAACATCTTGTTAATCTTTTCTGAACATTTTCAACTTTCACAACAACCTTCATATAGCGGGGATACTGGAATTGCAGAGAACTCCAAATGTGATCTAACATATTACTCTTGTTCCCTGAGTTCCCCAGTCTTTGTCCACAATAAGTTCTGGAGTAAAAAATGTGTTTAAGGTCTTAGCCATATCCTGCGGTTCCAAACACCAATGGTCTCATTGATCTTTAAGGGACACTATTTTGTCTCGAGTTACTCTTTTACTCTTGATATATTTATACAATCACTTTTGGATTCTCCTTATCATTCTCTGCTGAGGCTATTTCATGTAACCTTTCTGCATTCCTGATTTCTACCCAAAGTGTATTCCTGAAGTCCCTGTGATCCTTAGGGATTCCCTTGATCCAGAAGGCTATACCTGACATGTGCCCCCTTTTCCTTGACCAGATCCTCAATAGACAGCCAATGTTTTCTAATGCTGTCAGCATTGGCCTGCACATAAACAGGAAAATGCTGGTGGTGATCGCTCAATTTATGAGGAGAAAGTGAGGTCTGCAGATGCTGGAGATCAGAGCTGGAAATGTGTTTCTGGAAAAGCGCAGCAGGTCAGGCAGCATCCAGGGAACAGGAGAATCGACGTTTCGGGCATTAAGGCCTGAAGAAGGGCTTATGCCCGAAACGTCGATTCTCCTGTTCCCTGGATGCTGCCTGACCTGCTGCGCTTTTCCAGCAACACATTTCCAGCATCGCTCAATTTATCTCAGTTTTAAAATATTCTCACTTGCCAGACTTCCCTTTCCCTGCAAATATACTCCCCAATCACCTTTTGAGAGATCCTGGCTAATATTATCAAGATTAGTCTGGCCCCATTTTATAACTTGAACCTGTGGACCAGCCCTGTCCTTTTCCATCGCTATTTTCAAACTAATAGACTTGAGTCACTTTGGCAAAATGCTTTCCCACTCACACCTCAGTCCCTTTCCCTACCTTGTTTCCCAAGGGGAGATCAGGTTTTGCCCCTTTCTCTTTTCAGGCCATTTACATATTGATTGGGAGTTTTCTTGAACACAATTACCAAATTCCTCCCTTGCAAACCCTGAACACTGGCTGTCCCAGTCTAGGTTTGGAAAGTTTAAAAACCCCAACCATAACAGGCCTATTATTATGATTGATATTTGAGATCTCCTGATATGTTTGTTCCTCAGTCTGCCACGGATTATTCGGGGTCAGTAGGACAATCGTGTCAGAATGATGACCCATTCTTATTTCTCAGTTCCACTAACATAGCGTCACTGGGTGATCCTACAGGAATATCCTCTCTCGGTACTGATGGAATGATTCATGCAATGAAAACCCCACCACCACACGTCCCCTCTTGCCTCCCCTTCGATCCTTCCTGTAGCATCTCCACCTTGAAACACTATCACCCACCCTGTCAATGTAAGCTCCTCCTGTATCTCCATCCATTTACCCATCTCCATAACCTACTCCAGCTCTTACCCCTATCTGTTTAAACATCACTCTCCACTCGAACCCACCCTACCGCAGGAACTTCCTCCTGTTTGTGCAATGCTCTCTTATCTGTGAAACTGTCTCCAACCAAACTTGCTACCCCAATCTCTCAAAAACCAATCCAGATTCCACAGCCTCCATGTTTAAATAACCCCTAGAACCTAAGCCTTCCTATATCTGTAAACATCTTCAGTCACGATGACCCTCCATATCTCTGTTTGTTCCGCCAGATGATACAAACCTCTTTATCTCTGTAATCTGGTCAGTTCCCTAAAACAGTCACTGTCTGTGTAATCCAGCCCTGTCCTACAAACATCCTTATCCCTGTAAACTTCTCTATCCCTCCCAACATTCCCAACTCCATGAACCCGTCAGCCCTACAGCTCTCCACATTTCTGTAACGTCCTGTGGGCCTATGTTCCTCCCTCCCTGTCAAACCACCTCCAGTCCCCACATCCCTCCCAATCTGGGTCCTCTGCTCCAGATCAGACCATTGCTGTCTCTGTAAACACCTGCACTCCTGACAACTCTTCCCATTTGTGTAACCTCGTTCAGACCCCATACTCTCCAGTTTCCTGCATCCTCTTCATGTTATGCAATTAAAACCACATGTTTATGTAATATCCACCAGTGCTTACACCCTCCCCAACTCAGGAACCTCTTACAGTTCTAAAAAGCAACTCAACTGTGAAACCTCTCATTTCCCTACAATCCTCCCTCCTTCCCTCCTCAAATGCCTTCATCACCATGAAACCTCACAACTACTGAAGCCTCCTTTTGGTACTGCAACCTTCCTAATGTCTGCAAAACCCTCCTGTCCTGATATCCCTCTCTATCTCTGTAACGCCTACCACCCTCCAGTGCCCTTCTGGGGAACATGGCAGAGGAGAGAAGATTTGTCGAGTCCAGGCCATGTTACGGAGGTAGAATTCTGGGGATTACAGATTTGGTCTAATGTCTGTGGTGTGTAGATTATTGACGAGGACCCTAAAGACAGGATTTATGACTACTTGGAAAACCATAGTTAAATTAGTGACAGTCAGCATGGGTTTGTGAGGGGTCAGGTCATGCCTCACAAATCTTATTGAATTCTTTGAGGATACGACAGAATACGTTGATGGATCATTCAAAAAAGGATGATTGGGATACAGGGAAATCTGTCTGTCTGGATACAGGATTGGATGCCCAGAGAAGATAGAGGGTGGCAGCAGATGGACAGTATTGAGCCTGGGGCTCAGTGACCAGTGGTGTTCTGTAACAATCGGCTCTGGGACTTTGCTCTTTGTGATTTTTGTAAATGACTTGGATGTGAATGTTGGAGAGTGGGTTAGTAAGTTTGCCAATCACATGAAGGTTGGTGGAGTGATGGGTAATGTGGAGGGCTGTTGTAGGTTGCAATGGGACATTGACAGGACGCAGAGATGGGCTGGAAGTGGCAGATGGAGTCCAATCTGGAAAAGTGTGAAGTGATTCATTCTGGAAGGTCGAATTTGAATACAGAATACAGGGTGAAAGGCAGAATACTTGGCAGTGCGGAGGAACAGCGATCATGGGGTCCTTGTCCATAGATCCCTCAAAATCGCCACGCACGTTGGTAGGGTTGTTAAAAAGGCATATGTTGTGTTGGCTTCCCTTAGAAGGGGATTGATTTTAAGAGCCGTAAGGTTTTACTGCTTCTTTATAGCGTCCTGGTGAGACCACACTTGGATTATTGTGTTCAGTTCTGGTCCCCTGTTTACAGGAAGGATGTGCAAGTTTTAGAGAGTGTACACAGGAGATGGACCAGAATGCTGCCTGGATGGAGGGCAGTTCTGACGAAGAAAGTTTGAGGGAACTAAGGCTTTTCTCATGGGAGTGAAGAAGGGGGTAAGGTGAACTGGTAGAGGTGAACAAGGTGATGGAGAAAGTGAGGTCTGCAGATGCTGGAGATCAGAGCTGAAATTGTGTTGCTGGAACAGCGCAGCAGGTCAGGCAGCATCCAGGGAACAGGAGAATCGACGTTTCGGGCATAAGCCCTTCTTCAGGAATCCTGAAGAAGGTCTTATGCCCGAAATGTCGATTCTCCTGTTCCGTGAACAAGGTGATGTGGGGTACAGAGTGAGTGAATAGTCAGAGACTTTTCCTCCTACGGAATAAATGGCTATTACAAGGCAGCATAATTTTAAGGTGATTGGAGGATGGATAAGAGCATAGAGAATGGTAGGTGGTTGGAATGCACTGCCAATGGTGGTCGTAAAATTAGATACTTTCGAAACATTTAATAGACTCTTGGATAGAAACATGGATAATAGTAAAATGAAGGGTATGTCGGTTAGTTTGATCTTACAGATGGATAAAAGGTTGGCATGAAATCATGGCCGAAGCGTCTTGGGCTGAACTGTTCTGTGTTCTATCTTCTGTCTGGTAAACTGGGTAATAAGCTCAGATCATTGCAAAAAGGATATGGCATTCAGGAGGAACGAGGGAACTGGATACAAAGTTGGCCTGATGGAAGGAGATGGAGGGTGATGGGAGACATGTTGTTTTTCTGACTGGAGGCATGTGACCAACGGTGTAGTGGGTCCCCTGTTGTTTGTTATTTGGATAAATGGTTTGGGTGGGAATATTGGTTTCCTGGTAAGTAAAGTTTTTGGGTGACACTGAAATTGGTGGTAAAGTGGACAGTGAAGAAGGTTATCTGTGATACATCAGGATGAACAGTACTGCTGGGATAGGGGGCTGAAGAATAGCAGATGGAGTTTAATTAGATAAATGTGAGGTGTTCCATTTTGGTGAAACAAACCAGGGTGGGACTTATAGAGTTAATGATCGGACCCTGGGTAGTATTGTCAGTCAGTGACCCAGGTACACAGTTCTTTGTAAGTGGTGTCACAGGTAGACAGGCTGGGGAAGCAGGTGTTTGGGATGGTTACCTTCATTGGGTAGAGCATTGAGAGTAAGAGTTGGGATGTCATGCTGTGGCTGTAAAAGACATTGGTGGGGCCACCATTAAAACATTGTTGATCAGTAGGAAGAACTCATCCAGTTCACTAACCTCCTTTAGGGAAGGACACCAAATATTCTAACCTGGTCTGGCTAACATGTGACTCCAGACCCACAGCAATATGGCTGACTCTGAGTTACCCTCTGGGTAATTAGCATGGCGTCAAAGAACGTTGCTCCAGGCAGTGACACCCACATCCCATGAATGAATATATAAAAATACCTACGTCCCTCCCTACCTCTGCAAACTCCTACAGTGGCAGCAATCCGTCCTGGCTTTGTAACACCCTGACCACTCTCTGTAACACTCTGACCACTTCCAGCACCTTCACCTCTCCCTGTTCCTATCGTGTCAATGAACCCTGACCGTGGCTCCCCTTCCCACAGCCCTCCTCCTGCGAGCAGACCCATTGCAATCCATTAACATTTACTCCTAAAACACACTCTCATTTCAGGATTTTAAGTACTTTTTGGTGATCTTCTCAGCCTCATGACCTAGTATGATCCCTTTTGTCCTGAGTGAGGGACCAGTGGGAATTTCTTGCTGAGGTTTTTACTGTTTCAATCGAATGACCTTCTGTTGTGATTTACACTGTTCCTTCAAATGTTTTCCACTGTTCATTTCCAGCCACATATTTCAGTCTGTTGAGCGTGTTTACCTTGGTCAGTTCTCCTCTCGAATTCATGTAATTGGCTATTTTTTGTTTCTAGTTGTAGCTTATCCTTTCTGTGATTCACTTTAAAACTTTATATTTCTTTAAACTGCACTTTATCACAATTTCCCGAAGGATCTCTGCAGGTGACATTACTCATTCACTAAGTTTCATTACACGGCTGCTCTGCGATAGTTATGTCCCTTAACAGTTGCACAATGTGTTTTTCAAAGAAACACTGAAAAACAATTCTCCGAAATCCTCTTCCAATATCAATGTTGTCCGTGTGATTGTCCCAGATTATACAAATATTGAAGTTTTGCAAAATTATCACCATGCCCTTGTTAAAAAATGTCAATGAGTTCCTGTGTAATGCAGTGATGAGCAATGGAATGCTGTTCGGTTGCTAAAACTGTTCTGCTGCTCGTGTCCTTGGCAAGTAGTAGCCAGAATTTACATTCAGACTGAATCTACTTCATGATCTGAGGCCAAATGCTTTCTCTGTAATGCCTTTGTTACCATTATTGTTTGTGTTGTCCGTTTTGCCTGAGTTTGCACAAGATTGTGAATCACTGAGTATTTTTGTTCATCCTGTATTCATGTCTCCCAGCTGTCTAAATCTCTTTTATCTCTGTGTCTCAAATCCATCTTCCTTATTACAGCGACGTTATCCATTCAAAAAAAAACAATTTTCTGTCACAAATCTATTCGCTGATGTACAATTTTAGTTAAACTCTGTCCCATCCTGTTCCGTTCTGTTTGTCTTCAGCCACATTCCCATACTGTTCCGCTGCTCCACGTTTTCTCTCTGGATTTAGAAAGCTCCTTTCACCTGAAGCCTGTCCCTGCATCCTCTCTGTCAGTTGAAAGCCCTGTCCATAAACTTACCGACATGATCGGCCAGGACACTGATCCCAGCACATTTCCAGTGGGACCATCTAATGGATTATTTATTAAATCAGGTATGGGATGTGGGTGTCTCTGGCTGACCAGCCTTTATTGCCTATCTCTAGCTGCCCATGAGCTGAGTAACTTGCTTGGCCATTTCAGAGGGTAATTGAGAGGCAAACACTTTGCTGTGGGGATGTCGTGCAGACCACGTCAGGATGGGCAGATGTCTTTCTCGAAAGGACAAGTGTTTGGGTTTTTTGTACATCAGCAATGGTCTCATACTTATTTGTGGTTTGTTAATTGCTATTTTTAAAATTATTGATTTCAAATTCCACCATTTCAGATGGTGGGATTCCAACCTGCCTCCTTGAACATTAGCTGAGGTTTGGGATACATGCTCTAGCAATAATACCCCTCGGCCATCACTTCGCCTGCTCACAGGTTGCTCATTCCTGACCGGTTATACCAGTGCATGATGAAGCGAAACCTGTTCTTCCAACACAATTATGTGATCCTGATATCTTCCAGTCCTCTGGTGATATCACTTAGTATCTCTCGTTCTCGCTCTCGCTCTCGCTCTCGCTCTCTCTCGCTCTCTCTCGCTCTCTCTCTCTCCTATAACAGTTCCTATCTCTGTAACCTCCTCCTAGCCCGATTGTCCCTCCACATATTTGAAATGTACTGAATTCCAGACTACCATCACTATCACTGTAAATTGCTTCAATGTCCACAACATTCCTTATCTCGGTAGTCTCCTCCTCCAATAACTGGAGACCATGCACCACGGAAACTTTTCCTTCAACCAAACTAGTCGATGCTGACCAGAGTCCATGAACAAGTCGCATTTCCCTGCATTTGACCCGTATCCCTTCAAACTTCTCCTCCCCCCAAATTGAACATTTCTCTGCCACTTCCCCTGAACATTTATTCCATAACTGCACCATCCTCTGTGTGGAAACTTTTCTCCTAAAATCGCTTTTATGTCTTTCGTCTCCCATCTCATATTTTTGCCCACTGGAACACAGAACATGACAGCGCATTACAGGTCCTTCGACCTTCGATTTTGCACCAACGTGTGGAACCAATCTGAAGCCCAAGTAACCAACACTATTCCAACTCTTGTCCATATGTCTGTCCAATGACTGTTTAAATGCCCTTAAAGTTGGCGAGTCTACCACTGTTGCAGGCAATGCATTTCATGCCCCGACTAATCTGAGTAAAAAACCTACCTCTGGCATCTGTCCCATATCTATTTATTCATGTTAATATCTACCTCAATGTAAAGCTATCTCCCCTTGTGGTAGGCATCGCCATCCAAGAGAAAAGGCTCTCACTGTCCAACCCATCTCACCTGCTGATTTCTTATATGTCTCAATTAATTGACCTCAAACACATTCTTTTGAACAAAAACAGCTTAAAGTCCCTCAGCCTTTCCTCATAAGACCTTCCCTCCATACCGCGTAACTTCCTAGTAAATCTCCTCTGAAGAATTTCTAAACTTACACATCCATCCGGTAATGCAGTGTGAACAAATGTGGTCACAGTCAGAAGTTTGTATAGCTGCAACATGATCTAATGGTTCTGAACCTCAATCCCTCTACCAAGACAAGCTCACACACTGAATGCCTTCTTAAAAAACCAATAAACCTGAGTGGAAACTTTTAATGATCTCTGTACATGGACATAGAGATCTCTCTGTTCATCTACACTACCAACAATCTTACCATTACCCCAGTACCCTTTTTTCCTGTTACTCCCTCCAGAGTGAATCGCCTCACACCTTTCCACATTAAACACCATTTGCAAACTTTCAGTCCAGCTATGCAGCTTATCTGAGCCTTTCTGTAACCTACAACACCCTTCGTCACTATCCACAACTCTACCGACCTTGATGTCTTCCGCAAATTTACTAACCCATCCTTCAATGCCCTCATTCAGGCCATTTATATAATTGACAGCAACAGTGGATCCAAAACACATCCTGGAAGTACCCACCAGTAACAGAACGCCAGGATCGATATTTCCCATCAACCACTACCCTATGCCTTCTTTCAGTGAGCCAATTTCTGATCCAAACTGCCAAATCACCCACAATGCCATGCCTCCGTATTATTGGCAATAGCCTACCATGGGGAACCTTAACAAACGCCTTACTGAAATACATATACACCATATCAACTGGTTTATTCTCATCTATCTCTTTGTTCACCTTCTTAAAGAACTCAATAAGGTTTGTGAGGGCACGACCTGCCCCTCACAAAACCGTTTTGACTATCCCTAATCAACTCACTCATCTCCAGATGATTATAAATCCTATCCCCGACAAGCCTTTCCAACAGTTTACCCAGAATCAAAGTAAAGCTCACAGGTCTATAACTACCAGGATTTTCTCCACTCCCCTGCTTGGGGTGGCACGATGGCACAGTGGTTAGCACTGCTGCCTCAGAGTACCAGTAGACCTGGCTTCAATTCTTGCCTCAGCCAACTGTCTGTGTGGAGTTTGCACATTCTCTCCGTGTCTGTGTGGGTTTCCTCCGGGTGTTCCAGTTTCCTCCCATAGTCCAAAATGTGCAGGTTAGGTGAATTGGCCATGCTAAATTGCCTATAGTGTTAGGTGAAGGGGTAAATGTATATAAACATGTTTATATAAATGTCTGTAGGTTCACCCCTCAGTCTCCGATGCTCCAGGGAAAATAGCCCCAACCTATTCAGTAACAACCCTGGAAACATCTTATTAATCTTTTCTAAACCCTTTCAAGTTCACAACATCCTTCTGACAGCAGGGAGACTAGAATTGCACAGAGTACTCCAATTGTGTTGTAACATAGTAATCTGAGTTCCCCAGTCTTGGTGCACAGTAAGTCCTAGAATGAACAAATTGTTTAGGATCTTAGCCATATCCAAAAGTCATGCACATCGACGGCTTCATTGATCTTTAAGGGCCCCTACTTTGTCCCGAGTTAATCGTTTACTCTTATTGTTTCTATATTATCTAAAATCAGTTTTGGATTTTACTCATCCTTCTTTGCCGAGGTGATTTCATGTCCCCTTTCTACATTCCTGATTTCCATCCTACAGTCCCTGTGATCCTCCGGGATTCCCTTGATCCAGCTGGCTATACCTGACATGTGCCCCCTTTTCCTTGATCAGACCCTCAATAGACAGCCAGTGTTTCCGAATGCTGTCAGCATTGACCTGCACACAAACAGGAACATGCTGGCCCTGATCGCTCAATTTAACTCACTTTTAAAATATTCTCACTTGCCGGACTTCCCTTTCCCTGTAAATAGACTCTGCAATCACATTTTGAAAGGTCCTGGTTAATGCGATCAAGATTGGGCTAGCCCCATTTTATAATTTGAACTTGTGGACCAGGCTTGTACTTTTCCATAGCTGTTTCCAAACTAATAGAACTGTAGTCACTTTGGCAAAATGCTTTCCCACTAACACCTCAGTCCCTTTCCCGACCTTGTTTCCCAATGGGAGCTCAGACTTTGCCCAATTCTGTTTTCAGGCCATTTATATATTGATTGCAAGTTTACTGGAAATCAATTACCAAATTCCTCCCTTGCAAACGCTGGACACTGGCAGTCCTGTTTTAAGGTGGAAAGTTAAAAAACCCCTACCATAACAGCCCGATTATTATGATTGACATTTGAGATCTCCCGACATATTTGTTCCTCAGGGGATAGGGATTAGTTATTAGGGATTAGTAGGACAATCAAATCGAAGTGATGACCCATTTTTATTTCTCAGTTCCACTAACATAGCTTCACTGGGTGATCCCACAGAAATTACCTCTCTAAGTACTGCTGGAATGAGTCATGCAATCAAAACACATCACCACGCGTCCTCTCTTGCCTCATATTCAATGCTTCCTGTGGTCTCTCTACCTTGAAACAATGAACTGCCAGTCCTGCTCCTCCCTCAGCTGTGTTTCGGCAATAACTAATATCCCAGTTTCATGTTCCAATCCATGTCCTAATTTCACCTTCCTTAGCTGTCAGGCCCCTTGCATTGAAATAAATGCAGTTTAATCATCAGTTTTCCCCCATTCCCTGCTATATTCTTGCCTGCCTTATCTCTCGAAATGGCTCTCTTTAACTTGTGTACCAGCCTCAGTCTTCTTTCTGACCTTACGACTGTTTAAGATACAGCACCCTGCCAGATTATATTATATCCTCTCTAGCAGCTCCAGCAATTCGCCCCATCAGGATGTGGGTCCCCCTCCCGCTCCCAGTTCAGGTGTCTTCCCCACCCGGTCCACCTGTGCTGACACCTTCAGGGATCTTTGGGTTGTCCACTCAGGTCCCTGTGTTCCTCAGCACTCCACAAGGTCCGAACACTCATTATGTCTGTCCTTCGCTTATCGTACCTCCCACAGGATATGACCTCACATTGATCAGAACTAAATTCTGCTCAGATTATCATCTGATCGTCATCAGACTGTAGCCTGAGACCATCCCCCTCACTGTGAACAACACCCTCACCTTCCATGTCATCTGCAAACCGACTAAAGATATCTTCTGCTTTCACTTCAGAGTAATTATTCCACAGAATAACCAGCGATCGTTCCTGCACAGATCCCTGTGGTACACCCGCTGATGAAACAATTTAAAACACGAAAAAGATTATCCACCAATTTTGTATCCAAATTACCAACTTGTCTTGGATCCCATGGGCTCTTTCCTTTAGACCAGCCTTCCATGTGGGAACTTGTCAAAGGCCTTAATGACTCCATGTAACCCACATCATCTGCACGGCCCCCTTCAGTATTTTTAAACACCATTTCAAAAAAACTAAACTGAATTCCTCCGACAGTATCTTCCTTTATCAAATCCGTGATGACTAATCTGAGTTGATCCTTGCATTTGCAAGTATCGATTCATCCTCAGGGTGGTATCCAATAATTTCCCTCCCCCTGCTGTCAGACTATCTGCTCTATAATTACCTGGCCTATCCCTGCTGCCCTTCCTGAACAAATGAACCACATTACTGATCCTCCAGTCATTCGGCACTTCACCTGTGGCCAGCAAAGCATTAAACATATCCACCAGGGCCCCAGCAATCTCCTCTCTTACCTCCCATAGCAGCCTGGATACATTTCATTGGGCACTGGGGAGTTCTCCACCTTTTTATGCCTGTGAAAATATTTAGTACCTCCTCCTTATTAATCTTAACATGTTATAGAACCTCACCTTCCCGTCTGAAATCCCCGGCTACAATGTCTTTCTCCTGCATGAATACAGATGGGAAGTATTCATTAAAGACCTCACCTACTTCCTCTGGCTCCATGCACAGATTGTTTCTTTGGCTTCTAATAGGCCTCACCCATTCCTCAGTTACCCTTTTATTCTAACTATACTGACAAAGTACCTTTTGGCTTTTCCTTCATAGTATCTGACAAGATTATTTCACAGCCATTTCTAAGGACCCCGTTGCACTCCCTATCTTTGTGAATGGCTTCACCTGGTTTTATTGCACTGTGTTTTCTTCATCAAACTCACGATATCGCCTGATCTGTATTCGCTGGACTTGCAGCCTTTACTACTCCCTCTTCATGAACACAATGGGATGGGGTCCTATGAAATGAGTATCAGGCATTAGGTAAGAAGTTAAAAAGCAGGACCTCAAGGGCAATGATCTCTAGATTACTCCTAGTGCCACATGCCCCAGTGAGGATAGACATAGAAAGATAGGCCGGGTGGATGTATGCCTGAGGAGCTGTTGGAAGGGGCAGGGTTTTCAGGTCTTGGATCACTGGGATCTCTTCTGGGGTAGAAGCGACCTGTATGGGGGGGATGGGTTAGACTTGAACCAGAGGAGCACCAGTATCAGTGCGGGGAGATTTGCTCGTGTTACCCTGGAAGGTTTAAACTAGTTTGGCAGGAGGTTGGGATTCTGACTAAGAGAGGGAGCATCGAAAATACATTAGCCATCGAGGGCAAGCTTCCTATTCAGGATATCCAGGGGCACAGACGAGGGAGGGAAAAGACTTCTGGGTTAAAGGACATTTATTTCAATGCATGAGGCCTGACTGGTAAGGCAGGTGAGCTCAGAACATGGATTCGCTCTGGGGACTGGGATATTATAGCCATAACCAAAACATGGCTGAGAGAAGGGCAGGACTGGCAGCTCAGTGTTCCAGGATACAGAAGCTACAGGTGGGACAGAAGGACAAATAAGTGAGGAGGGCAGTTGACTTTTTGATAAGGGAGGACATAACACCAGTGCTTAGACAGGATACTCTTAAAGAGTCACCAAATGAGGCCAAATGTTTAGAACTTAGAAACAAACCAGGGGTGGTCACTCTGTTGGGATTGTATTATAGACCCCCAAATAGCCGGCAAGTACTCGAGGAGCAGATGTGTAGAGAGATTGGAGATATCTGTCGGAATGATAGAGTAGTATTGGTTCGAGATTTTAATTTTCCAGTATTGTATTGACTGGACCACCCAGAGAGTAAAAGGCCCGTACTGAGTGCAATTTGTCAAATGTGTCCAAGAACGTTTCCTAAATCAAGATGCAACTCTAACAAGGCCCTACACATAGTTATGGAAAAAGATCAGACAGATCCACAGATTAAGGTGTGAAACTGGAACAGGACAGGTTTGGGGCCATTAGGCAGGATCGAGCAGAGGTCGATTGGGTGAATTAAAAATAACACAAAACCAGGTTATAGTCCAACAGGTTTATCTCACAGCACCAGCTTTCAAAGTGCAGGTGATCATCCTAAAAGATGAAAACTTAAACTAAATGTGATTAGTATTACATTCCATGGCACTGCAATCCTGTTGCTATAAATTCTGTGCCTTATGATTGTGTTCCACAACCACGTGATGAGGCAGCGCTCTGAAACCTAGTGCCTCGAAATAAACCTGCTGGACTGGAAGCTGGGGTTGTGTGATTTTTAACTTTGCCCATCCCAGTCACCACCGGCTCCTCCACATCATGCTACTGTCAACTGGGTGAGTCTGTTTGAAGGAAAAGGAATGACTGGCAAACGGGAGCCTTTTAAAAGTGTGATATTAAGAATCCAGGACAAATTTGTCCCTGTTAGAGTGAACGGAAAAGCTGGCAGGTTTAGGGATTTGTGGCTTATGAGGGATATTGAAGTTCCGGTCTGGAAAATGAAGATGGTATACATTGGATTTAAGCTTTCCGAATCAACCTTACCTACCTCACCAGACTGATTGACACAATCATGGATCAGTGGTGCTGGAAGAGCACAGCAATTCAGGCAGCATCCGAGGAGCTTCGAAATCGACGTTTCGGGCAAAAACCCTTCATCAGGAATAAAGGCAGAGAGCCTGAAGCTTGGAGAGATAAGCTAGAGGAGGGTGGGGGTGGGGATAGAGTAGCATAGAGTACAATAGGTCAGTGGGGGAGGAGAGGGTGGAGTGAATAGGTGGAAAAGGAGCTGGGCAGGTCGGACAAGTCCGGACAAGTCAAGGGGACCGTGTTGCTGGAGGTTAGAAACTAGGATGAGGTGGGGGAAGGGGAAATGAGGAAGCTGTTGAAATCCACATTGATGCCCTGGGGTTGAAGTGTTCCAAGGCAGAAGATGAGGCGTTCTTCTTCCATGCGTCTGGTGGTATTGGAGCGGCGGTGGAGGAGGCCCAGCACCTCCATATCCTCGGCAGAGTGGGAGGGGGAGTTGAAATGTTGAGCCACGGGGCGGTTTGGTTGATTGGTGCGGGTGTCTCGGAGATGTTCCCTAAAGCGCTCTGCTAGGAGGCGACCAGTCTCCCCAATGTAGAGGGGACCACATCGGGCACAGCGGATACAATAAATGATATTAGTGGATGTGCAGGTAAAACTTTGATGGATGTGGAAGGCTCCTTTAGGGCCTTGGATGGATGTGAGGGAGGAGGTAAGGCCCTAAAGGAGCCTTCCACACCGATCAAAGTTTTACCTGCACATCCACTAATATCATTTATTGTATCCGTTGCTCCCGATGTGGTCTCCTCTACATTGGGGAGACTGGGCGCCTCCTAGCAGAGCGCTTTAGGGAACATCTCCAAGACACCCGCACCAATCAACCAAACCGCCCCGTGGCTCAACATTTCAACTCCCCCTCCCACTCTGCCGAGGACATGGAGGTGCTGGGCCTCCTCCACCGCCGCTCCCTCACCACCAGACGCATGGAAGAAGAACGCCTCATCTTCCGTCTCGGAACACTTCAACCCCAGGGCATCAATGTGGAGTTCAACAGCTTCCTCATATCCCCTTCCCCCACCTCATCCTAGTTTCTAACCTCCAGCAACACGGTCCCCTTGACTTGTCCGGACTTGTCCGACCTGCCCAGCTCCTTTTCCACCTATTCACTCCACCCTCTCCTCCCTGACCTATCACCTTCATCTCCTCCCCCATTGACCTATTGTACTCTATGCTACTCTATCCCCACCCCCACCCTCCTCTAGCTTATCTCTCCAAGCTTCAGGCTCTCTGCCTTTAGTCCTGATGAAGGGCTTTTGCCCGAAACGTCGATTTCGAAGCTCGTCGGATGCTGCCTGAATTGCTGTGCTCTTCCAGCACCACTGATCCAGAATCTGGTTTCCAGCATCTGCAGTCATTGTTTTTACCTACCTGATTGACACAATCAACCTGTGAAGACTCTACAATCCTCTCAGGTCTCTGCAGCATTTCGATCTGTAGAACCTACTCCAATGCCTGTGACTCTCCCAATCCAGCTCCTATAGGATTCCCTATCCGTGGGACATCCAACCGTCGCCAGCACCCACCCTATCAATACAAGCTCCTCCAGTCTCTCTATCTATCCGCCCATCTCTATAACCTTCTCCAGCTCTTACACCCCTATCTGTGTAAACGTCACCGTCCTCTACAACACTTCCCACTTTGACCAACTGTAAGAGATTAGTAATGTTCCCTTATCTGTGAAACTGTCTCCAACCAAAATTGCCCTTGTTATCTCCAGGAAAATCTGTCTGATTCCACATCCTCCATGTCTAAATAACCTGCACAACCTAAACCTTCCTGTATCTATAAACATCTACTGTCACGACTACCCCCCCATAAGTCTGTATGTTCTTCCCGTCTGTACAACCGTCTTTGCCTCTGTCATCTGCTCCGTTCCCTAAACCATCCCTGTCTGTGTAAACCTCCCCAACCTAACAACATCCTTATCCCTGGAAAGTGCTCCACCTCTCCCAATCTTCTTTGCTCAGTGAAACCCTTCCAGCTCTCCACATCTCTGCAGGGTCTGGCAGTTCCCCAAAACATCCCTCTATGTGGAACTTCCACCAGAGACCACTACCCACCATATCTCTTATCCCCTGCTGATCCCTCTATCTCTGTTCCCAGCTTCAGCCCCGACAACCCTACTTCCATGTACAACATCATCAAGTCCCTGCAATCCTCCAGATCTGAGGAAACTCCAGCAGACATTGTCACTCCCTCATGATCTCTGACTGCCTATAGTGATTTGAAACTTCTGCAATTCGATAACATCTCCAGTCTCCTTGCCACTGCAGATCATGGTGACCTACTCCAAACCTCTCAACCCTCGCTGCCTGTGTTCATCATCAAGTTGATACAACTCATCTCATGTCTGTAGTGCCCTGCAGACCCTACAATCCTCCCCGTTTTTGTGAATTCTGCCTATCACTATTACTGTCCCTGTCTGTGTAACTGCCTCCAGTTACTACAGCCTCTTTACTGTGTAGCCCCCATCTGACCCTAAAGCCATGCTATCTGTGTAACCTCCTTCAGGTCTATATCCTCCAACTTGCTGAAACCTGCTGTCACAATTGCAACCCCCATTATTACTCAACATTGCTTCGTCTTTAAAACCAGCTCTATCAGTGTGATCTCCTTCACTGCGTACAACACTCCCAGTCTATGCAATGGGCGATGTGTGGTTTTATAAAAGGGGACTTTAAAAAAAAATCTGTTGGATTCTACATTTTGGTGTGACCTTAATAGGCAGAATAGATAAGGGTGGGGGAGGCTAGTAGCGGTCGAAGTATATTTGAAATTTAGGAAGCATTTTGACAAGTTTCAACAAGGGCTAAATATTAGCTCAGGAGAGAATATGGCCTGTGAAAGGCCAATGAGGCTGTCTGTGTGGAATCACTGCTGATGGGGGAGATCTGAAACAAATATTTTGCATTTTGATTTACTTTGGAGAAAGACTGGAAGCTCGGGAACTTGGGAAAATACATAGTGATGTATCAAACAGAGTTCACATTGGAGGACAGGATGGTTTAAAATGAAAAAAGGTTGATAAAACCTTGGGACATGAACAGATGTATCCCAGCGCTCTGTGAGAAGCTCGGGAGGAATTTACAGGGCACCTCACAGAGATATTTGTATCATCAACAGCCACCTCAGACCAGTGAGACTGATGGAAGAGGTGGGTAAGTTGTTGGAGGAGATTCTGAGAGAAAGGATCATCATGCCTTTGGAAAGGCAAGGATGGATCAGCGATAGTCAGCATGGCTTTGTGCACGGGAAACCATGTCTCACAAACTGGATTGAGTGTTTGTGGAGGTAGAAAAGTGATAGAGCAAGGCAGAGCAGTGGATGATGTCCACATGAACTTTAGCAAGGCCTTTGACAACGTTCTGCATGGCAGACTGGTTAATAAGTTTAGATCACACATAACCAGGGATCACTCACCCATAGCGATCCCTTTAACAAATACTTCCATATTTCTAAAGCATTGGCTTCTTCAGAATTGTTAGTTTTTTTTTGTCTTCTGCGCATCGTTTATTGAAGTCTGGTAAATCCTGGGAATTACTGAGCCAAGACTGTCCAAAGTGGGGGAGAAGCATTGGGACGGTGTCAAGCAGCTGGACACTTGATGTGGGGAAAAAGGGGAATCCAGGAGAAAACAGCACAAGGAGCGCGCTGTCACACCAACGTCCCACCCATCCCCATCCCACGGCCACCTTCTGCCCCAAGTGTGGCAGGCCACATCGGTCTGTACAGTCAACACACAGACTCCCCTGAGAGTGGGAGAGAGTCAGCCTGGTTTGTGACCCACCGCCAATGAGATGGTGAGATAGGGAAGTTGAATCCCCTTTCAGTTGTCCTACTGTCTTTGTTACAAATTCCAATAATTCCCTGTCCAATGCCATGCCTCACAATGTAATGCCGTAAAGGGGCCTTAACACTGCCCTTCACCTTCTGTGTTCTGACTCTTATTACCCAGAATTTGGTTTCCTAATGATTGATAATCTGAGGCCACATATAATCCCATTGTTATCCCTAACGATGAGAGTTCCCCATTCTCCTTCCAATCTGCCTGACTTTCCACAATGTTGTGTAGCCGTGAATATTAATGCCCCACCTTTTGTTCACCCCTGTGACCACATCATCCTGATGGTGATTAGATAGAAATCACAGTCACAGGAGCATATCCCTTATTACAAATGCTTCGTGCATTCAAATTACGAAATCGTAATTTACTTTTGAAATCACAAATTCCTGTCACAAACCTATCTGCTGATGTATAGTTTTAGTTAAACTTAGTCTCTTCCTGTTTTTCCTCAGCCACAGCCCCATGTTTCAATATTTGAACATTTCTCGATAGAATTGGGAATTTCCTTTCAGCTGAGCCCTGTCCCTCATTGTCTGTGTCAGTTTAAAGCACTCTACATTGTCCTGGTCATATGATTGACCAGGACACTGGTCCCAGCACTGTACCATCTCAATAAAATAGCTGACTCCTCCCTGAGTACTGGTGGCAGTGCCCACTGCATCAGACCCACTTCTTCTGACACCATGGTTTGATCCTGAAATCTTCCAGCACTCGGGTGATATCACTCAGTCTCTCTCCATTTGGTATCCCTCACTGTGTGGGTCTAATTGCTGCTTCTGTCAGCGTCTCTCAATCTTACAGCTACTCCGGATCCGGAGCCAAAAGAGTCCTCCGATCCGCAACAGTACAGACCAGGGATGGAGACTGGGATTTTTGTGATCTCTGCTGGACTCAGTGCTACTCTACATGAGTTATCCTCACTGCATCAGTCTAATTTCCCATTCTGTCTGTTTCTCTCTCATGCAGGTAATCAGGATGTTTCTAACTCCTGTCTCATCCATCACCACATTGAAGACGCTTGGTCAGCCAGAGAGAGATGGAGAGGGAGATCTGGAGCCTTCAGTAAATCCTGCAGCCGGTAAGATAGATAGATAGAAGATAGAAAGATAGAAGAAAACAGCGCAGTACAGGCCCTTTGGCCCTCGATGTTGCGCCGATCCAAGCCCACCTAACCTATACTAACCCATTATCCTCCATATACCTATCCAATGCCCGCTTAAATGCCCATAAAGAGGGAGAGTCCACGACTGCTACTGGCAGGGCATTCCATGAACTCACGACTCGCTGAGTGAAGAACCGACCCCTAACTTCAGTCCTATATCTACCCCCGCCCCCCTTAATGTAAAGCTATGACCCCTTGTAATACCCGACTCCATACGCGGGAAAAGGCTCACACTGTCAACCCTATCTAACCCCCAATCATCTTGTACACCTCAATCAAGTCACCCCTAAACCTTCTTTTCTCTAATGAAAACAGCCCCAAGTGCCTCAGTCTTTCCTCATACGATCTTCCTTCCATACCAGGCAACATCCTGGTAAACCTCCTCTGCACCCGTTCCAGTGCCTCCACATCCTTCCTATAGTATGGCGACCAAAACTGCACACAATATTCCAGATGCGGCCGCACCAGAGTCTTATACAACTGCATCATGACCTCAGGACTCCGGAACTCAATTCCTCTACCAATAAAAGCCAGTACGCCATATGCCTTCCTCACCGCACTATTTACCTGGGTGGCAACTTTCAGAGATCTGTGTACATGGACACCAAGATCCCTCTGCTCACCCACCCTACCAAGTATCCGACAATTAGTCCAGTACCCCATCTTTTTGTTATTCTTCCCAAAGTGAATCACCTCACACTTAGCTACATTGAATTCCATTTGCCACCTTTCTGCCCAGCTCTGCAGCTTCTCTATATCCTGCTGTAACCTGCCACATCCTTCCTCACTGTCAACAACTCCTCCGACTTTCATATCATCCGCAAACTTGCTCACCCAACCTTCTAACCCCTCTTCCAGGTCATTTATAAAAATGACAAACAGCAATGGTCCCAAAACAGATCCTTGCGGAACACCGCTAGTGACGGCACTCCATGAAGAAACTTTGCCATCAACTACTACCCTCTGTCTTCTTCCATCCAGCCAATTCCTAATCCAAACCTCCAGCTCACCCTCAATGCCATATCTCCGTATTTTCTGCAGTAGCCTACCATGGGGAACCTTATCAAACGCCTTACTAAAATCCATATATACCACATCTACCGCTTTCCCCTCATCAACCTCCTTCGTCACCTTTTCAAAGAATTCAATAAGGTTTGTGAGGCACGACCTGCCCTTCACAAATCCATGCTGACTATCCTTGATCACATTATTCCTATCCAGATGTGCAGAAATCCTATCCCTTACAATTCTCTCTAAGACTTTGCCCACAACAGAAGTGAGACTCACCGGCCTATAGTTACTAGGGTTATCCCTACTCCCCTTTTTGAACAAGGGAACCACATTTGCTATCCTCCAGTCTTCTGGCACTACTCCTGTAGACAAAGAGGACATAAAAATCAAGGCCAATGGCTCTGCAATCTCCTCCCTTGCTTCCCAGAGAATCCTAGGATAAATGCCATCAGGTCCAGGGGACTTATCTATTTTCACCTTTTCCAGGATTTCCAAAACCTCTTCTCTCCTTACCTCAAAGCCATCCATTCTACTTATTTGTGACTCAGTATTCACATCGACAACAATGCCCTGTTCCTGAGTAAATACTGAAGAAACGTATTCATTCAGTGTCTCCCCAATCTCTTCCGCCTCCACACGCAACTTCCCACTACTATCCTTGACTGGACCTATTCCTACCCTAGTCATTCCTACCCTAACATACCTATAGAAAGCCTTAGGGTTTTCCCTAATCCTACCGACTAAGGACCTTTCATGTCCCCTCCTTGCTGCTCTTAGCTCTCTCTTCAGGTCCTTCCTGGCTACCCTATAACTCTCAATCGCCCCAATTGAACCTTCACGTCTCATCTTGAGATAGGCCGCCCTCTTCCATTTAACAAGGGATTCCAATTCTTTATTAAACCACGGCTCCCTCGCACGACCCTTTCCTCCCTGCCTGACAGGTACATAATTATCAAGGACACTCAATAGTTGCTCCTTGAACAAGCTCCACATATCATTTACACTCTTGCCTTGGAGTCTACTTTTCCAAGCCACACATCCTAAGTCATGCCTCACCGCATCATAATTTCCCTGACCCCAGCTATAACTCTTGCCCTGTAGTACACACTTATCCCTCTCCATCACGAGAGTAAAAATCACGGAATTATGGTCACTGTCCCCAAAGTGCTCACCTACCTCTAATTCTAACACCTGGCCTGGTTCGTTACCCAGAACCAAATCCAGTCTGGCCTCACCTCTTGTTGGCCTGTCTACATATTGTGTCAGGAAACTCTCCTGCACACATTGAACAAACACTGACCCATCTAACGAACTTGAGCTATAGCTTTCCCAATCAATATCAGGAAAGTTAAAGTCCCCCATAACAACCACCCTCTGACTGTCACTCATCTCCTGAATCACCTTCCCTATCCTTTCTTCAATGATTCCAGGACTATTAGGAGGCCTGTAAAACACTCCTAACAGGGTGACCTCACCTTTCCTATTCCTAACCTCAGCCCAAACTACCTCAGATGGCAAGTCCTCATCCATCGTCCTTTCCACCACTGTAATACTATCTTTGACAAGCAATGCCACACCTCCCCCTCTTTTACCCCCACCTCTGACCCTACTAAAACATTTAAATCCTGGAAGCTGCAACAGCCAATCGTGTCCCTGTTCTAGCCATGTCTCCGTAATAGCCACAACATCGAAGTCCCAGGTACCAACCCACGCTGCAAGTTCACCTACCTTATTTCGTATACTTCTTGCATTGAAGTATACACACTTCAAGCCACTTTTACAGGCACCCTTCTTGGAAATCATAGTAAATAGCACAGGGTGGAGGTAGTGGCCATCTTTATTCAGACCTGGAACACAGGACATAGCTACAGAGCTGGGCAAGGAACAGCAACATTCTCGGCTTCATTCCCACCATCTTGTGAGGGCCCTGCTGTCACCTCTGCTGTACTGGAACTCCCTGAGACTGCACAGGAGGTCCCAGGCATCAGTCTTGGCACATACTCTGTTAGTGATCTCTGTCATATACTACAGCCCCGATAATCCTTCCTCTATTTGGAATCTCCTCTAGTACACACAATGCTGTCTGTCTCTGTCAGGTTCTCCAATCCCTGACACCCTAATCCCTAAACTTCTCCAGGAGATACTAAATTCCTTCATCCCTGTAATTGCCGAGCCCTGTCTATCCCTGTAAGCTCCTCCTACCAATGCCACCCTCCATGTAAATGTGTTTTATCTCTAACCTCTCCATCCATCCCTATCTGGGGAAACTTCTCCAGCTCTTACAATTCTTCCTTACCTGTGAAAAAATCGTAACCTCCTTATTGTTCTACTAATCTTCGATCTTAATCTATTTAAACTTCACCCTCTCCCCACCAACCCTCCCGACCACAGGAACCGCTTTCATTTTGTGCAACGCTCCCCATTTGTGTAACTGTCTCCAGCCCAGTAACCTGGCATTCTCCATTGCCTTCCTATCTATGCAGCCTCCAGAACCTAGAAGCCTTCTTATATCTGTAAACATCTGCAGTCACTACAACCTTCCATATCTCTGTCAATATATACGATAATCTCCTACTGAAACACTCCCTGTCTGTGCCTCTCAGTCTGCCTGCCTCTCCCTATATCCATCCCTATCCCTATCTCCAGAATCTAATCCAGCTCCCTCTACCTCTGTAAATTCCTCCAATCCGCAAACTCCTTTGTCTCATGAACATTATTGCCCAGATTTAGCTTGAAAGTCCTCGAGTCCCTGTAAGCCTTCCTGTCTCTGTAACCTCTATCCATCTGTTCACCCCCCCCCCCCACACTACTGAGGAATGACACCCTGCATTCGCCATAAGGTAGATGGAATGACAGTGAACAGATATGCTGGAACCGTCATTCTGGAGATGGAGCTGCAGAATGACCATCGCTGGGAAGGGAATATTGAAGGGTGGTTGAGATCTAGGTAGGATAGGCAAAAATCCAACAAGTTGTGAAGAAAGGATGAGGTTAATGCATTAATGAGATAGCCACGTGGAACTGAAGATCAAAATTTGGAGTCTGTTTGGATGGAGCTGGGAATGAACAAGCAGCTGCAGCAATAATTAGCTGGAATTCTTTTAAAGGAATCAACCAGTGATGGGAATGTCAATATGGTTACAGTCAGCACACTGAATGCACTTGTAGCAAGGGCAGTACAGTAACTGTATGTGACAGTGGTCTTCGTCCCGACTGGATCACTAATGGGTATCAGAGCTGTAATGGATGGTATCCTGGATTGTATACGAGATAGTTTTCTATAACATCATATCAAGGAGTCAGCAACAAAATTGTCCATTGGAGTTCAAATGTTGTGTAATAATAAATATCCAATCGTCCCATTTTAGAGGAGTTTGTGAGGAAAGACCCATAGTGTTATAATGCAGATATTGAGTTTGAGTTAGGACCATAAGATGTCGGAGCAGAATGAGGCCATTTGGCCCATTGAGGATGCTCTGCCCTTCAATCAGGTCATGACTGATCTGATACTCTCCAACTCTACATTCCTGCCTTTTCCACAAAACCCTTGTTTCCCTGATCCATTAACATCTGACCATCTCTTCTGTAAATATTCATAATGACTCAGCCTCGACAGCCCCCTGCAGTCAGTAATTCCCACAGATTCCCTACCCTCTGAGTGAAGACATTCCTCCTCATCTCCATCTTAAATGGGTGAGCTCTTGCTGGGATTTTCTGCCGTCTGGTTACACATTCTCTGACACAATTGAAACGAAAGAAAGTCACAAAGATAATTATTGCAGAGGATATGAAAATTGGTGGAGTTGGCGTGAATGAGCAAGGAGATCCAAGGTTGCAGGAGGTTGCTGATCAGTTGGAAAGATGTGCAAAGAAATGGCAAATTACGTTTAATCTGTACAAGTGTGAGGTCATGTCAAATTCAAGAAGAAAGTTAGGATACTGAGGGACATTGATATACAGAAGGGTCTTGGTGCATTGAGTGGTGAGGTCCTAGGGAGTGTTACTGAACAAAGAGACCTTGGAGTCCAGGTTCATAGTTCCTTGAAAGTATAATCCCAGGTAAATAGGATAGTGAAGAAGGTGTTTATTCTGCTTGCGTTTACTGATCAGAGCACTGAGTAGAGGAGTTAGGAGGTCATGTTGTGGCTGTACAGGACATTGGATAAGCCACTTCTGGAATATTGCATGCAGTTCTTGTCTCCTCCCTATCGGAACGATGTAGTATAAATTGCAAGGTTTCAGAAAAGATTTACAAGGATGTTGCCAGGATTGGAAGATTTGAGCTAAAGGGATAGGTTGAATGGGCTGGGGCTACTTGAGGCTGAGGGGTGACCATATAGAGATTTATACAATCATGAGAGGCATGGATAGGTTTAACAGACAAGGTCTTTTCCCTGAGGTAGTGGAGTCCAGAACCGGACGGCCGAGGTTCACGGTGAGAAGGGAAATATATAAAAGGAACCTAAGGGGCAGCTTTTTCAGGCGGAGGGTGATGCGTGAATTCAATGAACTGCTAGAGGAAGTGGTGGAGGCTGGTACAATTACTGCATCTAAAAGGCATCTGGATGGGTATACGAACAGGAAGGGTTGAGCGGGATTTGGGCCATGTGCTGGCAAATGAGACAAAATTATGTTAGCGTATGTGGGCAGCGTGAACGAGATGGACTGAAGAGTCTGTTTCTGTGCTGTACATCTCTATGACAAAATGTTTTGCACTGTACATTTCCAGCCACACACTTCACTGTTTCCCCTGTTTACCTTGGTCAATTCTCCTCTCAAACACATGTAAATTGTGTTGTAAATTTGGTTGTGATTGTAGGGTGTGCTTTATGGTCACTTTAAAAATCCATCATCTCACAGAATTCCACTACACTACAATTTCCCAGAGGATTTCTCAGTGTGACATTACTCCTTCACTCAGCTTCTTCACCCAACGGTCGATCTGAGATAGTCACGTCCCTGGCCATTTACACAATGAGTTATTCAAATAAACACTGGCACAAACATTTGAAGAGGAATTCAGAGAATATCATTTTGGACAAAGATTGAAGTCTCCCAAAATGATCACATTGCCTTTGCATTACACAGGAATTCATTGGAAAGTGTAACAGTGTTGAGCAATGAAATGCTGTCAGGCAGCCTAAAAACTGTTCTCCTGCTTGTGTTTTTGACACACGTTACTCATAATCTGCATTCAGGCTGATTCAGCTGCATAATCAGATGCCAAATGCTTTCTCTGTAATGCCTTTGTTACCCATTACTGTCAGGGTTACCCATCCTGCACTCCCTGAGACCCCTCAAGGATGGGTACAATTGAATATTTATGTTCTGCCTTTTGTTTCTCCCCTAACCACATCTTCCTGGTGACTAAATCTTATTTATCTCTGTGCCACAAGTCTATTACATTATTGCGGAGAAAGTGAGGTCTGCAGACGCTGGAGATCAAAGCTGAAACTTTATTGCTGGAACAGCACAGCAGGTCAGGCAGCATCTAGGGAACAGAAGATTCGACGTTTCGGGCACATGCCCTTCTTTCCTGAAGAAGGGCATGTGCCCGAAACGTCGAATCTTCTGTTCCCTAGATGCTGCCTGACCTGCTGTGCTGTTCCAGCAATAAAGTTTCAGCCTATTACATTATTGCAGATACTTTGTCCATTCCAAAGAAAGAACATTGTAATTGACTTTTTCCCAGAGTTTCCTGTCACAGCTTAATTCCCTGATGTACAGTTTTAGTTAAACCCTGTCCCATCCAGTTCCCTCCTGCTTGTCTTCAGCCACATTCCCATGCTGTTCCAATGTGTCCCCTTTTCTCTTTGGATTTGGAAAGCTCCTTTCACCTGAATCCTGTCCCTGCATCCTCTCTGTCAATTAAAGCACTGTCCATAAACCCACCGACATAATTTGCCAGGACACTGGTCCCAACGATGTTGTTTTTTAACTCACTCCATGGGATGTTGCTGTTTCTGGCTGGCCAACATTTCATGCCCACCCTCGAGCTGCCATTGAGCCGAGTGCCTTGTGAGACTATTAGAGAAGGCAGTTTAGAGTCAACTCCATTGCTGTGGGTCTGAAGTCATATGTAGGTCAGACCAGCTGCCTATTGCAGATTTCGTTTCTGAAAGGATATTGAGCATTCAGATGGGTATCCCTACCACTGGCATTATATTCTGGATGAACCGTCTAGTGAGAGTAACACTCTCTCTCTCAGTCTCTCTCCATGTGGTATCTGTCACTGTGAGAGTCTAATTGCTGCCAGTGACTGCAGCTTTTGTAGTTACTACAGATCCTGAGCCAACAGAACTCTCCACTCCAGAGAGACGCAGCAGCACAGGCCAGGGATGGAGACTGGGATATTCCAGATCTCTGTGGTACTCAGCGCCATTCTCCCTGTGCATCAGTCTAATTTCCCCTTCTGTCTATTTCTCTGTCTCCTGCAGGTACTCAGGATGTTCCTGACTCAATAAACCTCCCAATTGCTGGGTGTTTCATTCATCATCTCATTGAACACAGTTGGTCAGCCAGAGGGCAGGGAGATCTGGTTTCTTCAATACATCCTGCAGTGAGGTAAGATCACTCACAGTGAACAGAGCAGAGCGAATTTAAGCGATCGAAGTTTAGTCCGGAAGACATGACACAGATATAGTGTTGAAGGGTGAATACAGAACATGATGGGCCCAGACTCAATCCACACTCTCTTGTTCACTTTCATCACTGCTGTACTGAGCCTTCCTATATCAATATAGGAAGTTGACAGTTATCAATCCAGGCCTGTGCTGTCTTAGTGAGGATCAGGACAACAGAGGGGAAAGCAGGCCTCCCGTAAGAAGGTGGTATTGAAACCTGGGGTCTTTCTGTTCTATATTCCCCCTCTCACACTGTCTCTTGTTGCGTGATAGAGTCATACAGCAAGGAGACCTACCTTTTGGGCCAACGCATCAGTGCCAGTGTCTTGAATGCTTGTAATTCCCAGAAAAGTTCCAATTTCTGTAACCTCCACCCCTCCCATAATTTATTTGAAACCTACTCCAATGCTGACGACGCTCCCTACGTATAATTTGCTCCAAACTCGGTAACGTGCCCAATCTCAGTAACCTCATCCTGCACTTAATACAATAATCTCTATTTCTGTAGTTTTCCGCAATAACTACAGTCCACCCTGTCTCTGTAAAATCCTCCAGCCTGGACCAAAATACCCACCTGTGTACTTTCCCCAAGCCCCAAGAGAACATGATCTCACTGTGACCTTCTGCAGGCCAGATCCCATTCCTGCCTCCTGGCCTATAGCACCACATGGCCTCTGTAACCATCGCCCATCCTGACCGGACTCCTTATCTGTGTAAACACCTCCAGACCCTTTTCCAGCTGCAACAACATTTCCCATCTCTGTGTGCTCCTCCCTGCCACTCAAATACTCTCTCTTTGTGTAGCTATGCAGTTTGGGGTGATTCAGTGGTGAGCACTGCTCCCTCACAGCGCCAGAGACGCAGGTTCAATTCTAGCCTCGCGTGACTGTCTGTATGGAGTTGGCACATTGTCTCCGTGTCTTCATGGGTTTCCTCCCACAGTCCAAAGACGTGCAGGTCAGATAAATTGGCCATTCTAAACTGACCGAGCGTTAGGTGCATCATTCAGAGGGAAGTGGGTCTGGGTGCATTACTCTTTGGAGAGTTGGTGTGGACGTGTTGGGCCGAAGTGCCATTTCCATATTGTAGGGAATCTAATAAAATCTAAACTCTCCATCTACATTCCATATTAATGACCCTAAAAATATCCCTCTAACAATTAAACAGCTCCAAACATCCCAAACTCTGTAAATTACGACAGCTCCAACATCCCTCCTTATCGGTGTAACCTCTTCCTGAAAACCTCTCAACATGTGGAGACCCCACAGTCCTCCCTATCTGTGTAATCCAACAGGTCCCTGCATTACTCCCGATCTGTAGAACCCAATCCAATGCCTGTGACTCTCCCAATCCAGTTCCTGCAAGACTCACTATCTGTGTAACAGTCTCCCGTCACTATCACCCACCCTGTCAATGTAAGCTCCTCTAGTATCTCCATCCATCTAATCATCTCCATAACCTTCTCCAGCTCTTGTACCCTATCTAGTAAATGCCACCCTCATCTATAACCCTCCCTATGGTAGGAACCATTCCACAGATTCATCACCCTCTGGCTGAATAAATTCCCCCAGATCTCCATTCTAAAGGGTTGTTCCTTCACACTGAAGCCGTGCTCTTGAGCCCTGGTCTCTCCAGCAGTGAAAAGATCTCCCCACCCCGTCCACTTCATCTTGGCCCCTCAGTATTCTGTAAGTTTGAGTGAGATCCTGCCATCGCCACCTCTAAAAATTCATCAAGTACAGACTCAGAGACTTCACCAGCTTCTCATATGACAAACATTTCATCCTGGGCTCTTTCTTGTAAAACTAGTTCTTGTACCCCTTCACATCCTTTGTCCAGACTGTTAATGTATAACATGTACAGCGTGGTCCCAACACTGACCCCTGCGGAGTTCCCCACGTCACCAGTTCCCATCGTGAAAACGACCCCTTTATACCTACTCTGTCTTCTGCTAATCAGCCAATCCTCTAACCATGCCAAGCATGTTGTTCTGAAACTGAAATTTCATTTCACAGACCCTGCTGGGTTTGTTTTCCTGTCTGGCTGTGAATAAGCAGAGTAGATAAAAGAGAGGAATGGTTCGTCGCCGTTTTCAGAAACCTTTCAACAAGGTCCCACTGAAGAAGTGGATAAGCAAAATTGGCAAATATGGGATTGAAGGGAAGGTACTGGCATGGATTGGGAATTCTTTAACAGAAAACTAAGTGGGAATAAATGGATTATTCACAAAGGGATTTGATGCATTTGATGGATGGACAAAATCTTTTGCTTCCATGTTTGTTGCTGACACAGAACGAGATGGGAATGTGGGTTGTGTGGAGGAAGCAAAGGGGCCATGAACAGTCCATGAGTTTCCCTTGTACAAATTCATTGATGTGATGTGGCCATCACTTGCTTGGCCATCATTACCTTCCCATTTGTAATTCCCTGGAGAAGGTGGTGGGGAGCTGCCTTCCTCACCCACTGCAATCCTTTAGGTGTAGGGGCAGACACAGTGCTAGGAGGATCGAGCGTGGTTTGTAGGGCACCTTGGAAATGCTGGTGTTGCCGTGCACTTGGAGCTCCTGTTCTTCCAGGGAATAGTGGTTCCGGGTTTGTGAAGAGCTGCTGAAAGGGCCTGCCTGAGTGAATTCAGTGCTGCTTGTAGATACTTTATTTATTCACTCATGGTTATGAACATTGCTGGATGTATTGTTGATTTGGAGTTGTCCCTGAGAAGGTGGTGGTGAGCTGCCTTCCTGAACCACTGCACCAGCTGTTGGAACTGTTGTTATCTGTGTCCCCTCCAGCAGGCGCTACATCACTCCTCACATCTGTAACTGCATACAGACAATGCAGCTCTTCCTGTATATGTGACATTCTCCTCTGCCGACAACTCTTATTGTTCATCAGAATGTCTCCCCACCTCCATTACCATCTGTGCTAGTGATCTCTCAAATTTCTTTATTTTGTTTAAACTTCTGATCACCTATAACCTCATCCTTTCTAAATTTTTAACTCCTCAGTATCTGTAACTCGCCATATAACTGTATTCAATGACAGCACAGGTTCACTTCCTTAAATCTCTGTGAATTACAGCGGCTGGTTGTGCTGCATTGGTAATTTTCATCCTCCTCATCCATCTTAGCACTTCCAGCCCATGCAATCCCACTATTTAGAATGCTCCCATTCTCTGTACCTCCTTATGTTCTGAGGGTCCTTGAACACCACGAGTGCTTCAACATCTGTAACCCCCCCCCCCCCCCCCCCCCCCAGTTACTGCGAGTCTTCTAACTCCGTAACATCCAACAGTCTCCAGTGCCACATAACACTCCCTCGCTGTCAATTTGAATTTGTTGAAGTCTTCACATCTCAGTAAGCAGCTCCCAAAAATCCCTGTAGACTCTATAAGGCTCCATCATCAACAAGCCGCTATCTCTCTATTTTTTTGCTTCCCTCAGTGCCTACAACCCTCCCTGTATCTTCCAGTAACCTGCTTTAGACACTGCAGGTCTACTTACCTCTCCAGATAACCTGTTCCATCCCCAACAGCTCCCTCAATCACTGTAACACCCTCTGCTCTGTCTAATCCTTCTCTTTTCCACTGTCTTCCAGGCACAGTGGTGATCCTGTGAGGGACCAGTGTGCAATGGGATGTTATACATCTCAGCTGAGGCTTGAGGCCTACCATTACCTGGAAGTCACAAAGAGAGAGAACCTGAGAGTGAGCAGCACAGAGCGGGAGAATATTAATCAGCAGCGAGGATCGAGGCCGACTGGGACTTGGAGTTGGAGAAACAGCAGAGCAGGAGGCTCGAAATCAGGACCGAGTCACAGAGGGAGTGAGCATGGGAGGGAGTAACCTGAAGCAGGAACATAAGGTTCACTCACACCTGGGAGTTACAGAAGCACCAAAGTGAGAGGATATAAATCAGCACTGAGGATCGAGGCCTAGTCATACCTGGAAATCACAGGGACGGTGACCCTGTGAAGGAGCAGAGTGGAGTGGGAGCTGGAGGATTACATGTCTCTGGGAGTCACAGAGCTGGTGACCCTGTGAGGGAGCAGAGTGGAATGGGAGCTGGAGGATTACACGTACCTGGGAGTCACAGAGACGGTGACACTGTGAGGGAGCAGAGTGGAGTGGGAGCTGGAGGATTACACGTCCCTGGGAGTCACAGAGAAGGTGACCATGTGAGGGAGCAGAGTGGGGTGGGAGCTGGAGGATTACACGTACCTGGGAGTCACAGAGACGGTGACCCTGTGAGGGAGCAGGGTGGGGTGGGAGCTGGAGGATTACACGTACCTGTGAGTCACAGTGATAACTTTCTGCTGCTGGGACCTGCCTGCACGGAGTTTGAAACAAGTGCAAGAGCCATCACAGAAAATGCTGTAAGTTCATTGGCTGATAAATTCGCTGTTATTAGCGACTGTTAGTTAATTGCTAAGTTAGCAATTTTTTTTCAACTTCTGAAATAAGGGTTGAACACAGAAATAAGAGGGAGAAGTAAAATTGTGAGCGAATATAATAAATTACCCTCAGTAAGCCACAGTTGAATAAGGGATTTAAGCATATTGTTATTTCGTGGATGTTAACTTCATTCTAAGTAATTAATGAAGTAACTCGAGATAAAATGCATTTTAGGACATGTTTGTCAGATGGAAAATGTGTTCTGTTAATTGGGAAGTCATAGCCCCTGCTCGTGTCCGAGATGGACACTGGGCCATGGAGCTCAGACAGTGGCTAGAGACACTATGGGACATCTGTGATGCTGAGATTAAGTGGAAAGCACACACACACAGAGCAGATCACCCTGCAGACATGACGGCCTGGAAGAAAGAAGGGTCTGGGGTCTAGGCAATCGGAGAGAAACAGTCAGGGAATACAAGCATAACCTGGTGTTTCCCTCCCAATTTCCCAGTTTGGAAGCTGATGAAGGTGCTGGCTGCTCAAGGGAGGGCAGTCAGAGCCATGTCTGTGGCACCACAAGCAGCCTGACTGTACTGGAGGGGAGGGAGAATGAAGGAGGGGCAATAGTCACAGGGGAGTCAGGGAAGTGAAGAAGGTGTCAGCGTGTCTGTAATTCCAGGATAGTGGGGTTACGAATGCCACTCTGTCTGCAGAACATTCGTCTGGGGGACAGTGAGCAGTCAAAGATCATGCCCATGTTGGTAGGGATGACCTGAGTAGGAAGGGTGACGTGGTCTGGGAGTCAGAATTTAGGGAGCTAGGTGGATGGTTAGCAAGCTGGTCCGCAAATGTAACAATCCCTGGAATATTCCCAGTGCCGTGTCCAAGTGAGAACAGGACTTAGAGTTTTAGGTAGATGAGAGTGTGACTGGAACGATGGTGCAGCAGGAAGGGCTTCAGATTCCTGGGACATTGGAACTGGTTCTGGGGAAGACAGCAACTGTACAAACTGGATGGTCTAACGTGACAGAGCTGGGACTGAATTTCTTACGGGGTTTTTTTGGGAAGGATTGAAAATAACTTGGTGTGTGCTTAAGATCCAAAAAGAAATAGTAGAGGAGAGTACCAGGATTTTCAAAATAATGGGAGATACAGTTGGTACTAATTTACAACAACACGATTAAAAGTGGAAGATGGAGTGAGAAAGAAAGCCTTAATCTGAGGTACTCTGCATGGACCTGAATACTGGGAGTGTGCGGAGTTACAGACGCAGATTGGTGTGTGGAAATCTGATGTACTGATTACCGAGAGCTGGCTCAGGGAATGGCAGGACGGGATGTTAAATATTGCTGGGTATAAGGGATTCTGAAATGATAGAAGGGAAGGGAAAGGATGAAGGTAGAAGTATTGGTTTAGATTAGCGTTAGTTAAGGAGCCCGAGAGAAAGAGGATCCGTCCAAGGACAGAATGAATTTGGCTGGAGCTACAGAACAAAAAGTATGCAATTACACTGTGAGGTACAGTCTGTCGGCCAGCAACCATTGGAAAGGATGGAGAGAATAAATATGCAGAGTCATTTGAGAGCGATGACAGTATTACAGATTAGTTATAATGAGAAACTGAATTTATTCAGATATTGACTGGGTTACTGGTGGTGCAGCGTCTTGAGGGGCCAGTATCCCAGGATCACATGGAGGAGAGATCACTGCAGGAGTATGTGTCCAGCCCAAGAGAGCATGTACTGTTGGATCCGGTCCTTGTGAAAGAAGTGGGGCAAGTGGATCCAGTGTCAGTAGGGGAAGTTTTGGGCGGGCAGCGATCATTTTATTGTAACGTTCAGGATGATGATAGAGAATGCTATGCAATAATTGTGAGTGAGAAACATTAGTTGACTGAGAGCAGCTTTCAATGGGGCAAGAATGAAGCTGGGAACTTTTCAACGAGGCCAGTGAAAGGTTAGCTTTAAATTTTGTGAACCAGCTCAGATGTAGCTGGGATTATGGAGATGGGGCTGCAGTGTGACCACGACTGGGAACTGGATAATTAAAGGTTTTCCCCATTTCTACAGGAAGGATTAATAGACCAACACAGTGAATTAGCATTGTGTATAAAGGATGGGATCAGTATTATTGTGATGCTAATCATTTTACATACTGTTCCTCTCAGCCCTCACCCCTTATGCCTGTGTCTTATGAGATATTGATCCCGTCAGATATTTGTAACCTTTTGAAAACCTCAGAAAACAGCAGTATAGAGGGGATGACTCTATCCACTGTCTGCACTGGTCAAGATGTAATGTTTTGTAAAGCCCTAGTTCTGTCTCCCCGGATACTATAGGACTTCAGCTGCAGATCCCGGCACCTTTTTAAAATGGTTTGAGAGTTTCTGCCTCTACTCCGCTTCCATGTGTGCCTCCCAGATCCCGACCATACTCTGGGTGAAATAACAACTTTCCTCACCACTTCTCTAATACTTCAACCAAATATATTAAATATTCGCCACTGGTAACTGAGCTCTCCAACAGGAACAAGGTGTTTGCTCCCTCTCTACCCAGGCTCCTAACAATATATGCACTCCAATCAAATCTCCTCTCAGCATCCTCCATTCCAATCTTTCCTCATAACTGCACTTCCACTGTCACAGGGTGAAGAATCTCCTCTCTCCCCTCTCCAGTCCAATTCCAGCTTTCCATGTGATGGGTGACCAGAACTGCACACAGTCCCCAAGCTGTGACTGAGCTCATTATTTATACAGTTCCAGCATACGCTTCCTGCTCTGACTTTCTGCACTTTGGCTGATAGAGTAAATGGTGCCATTTGCTACATTAATGAGATATTGGTGTTTCCAGCTACCTTCATTTATCTGCCCACACTGACTATGCTCTCATTTATTGTACATTCCTCTCTATTGTGGATGTCCCCAAATGCCTTGCCTTGCACGTCTGAGTTGTTTGCTCCATTCACCCGGATCCAATAGTTTCTGTTTTTAAACAGCCTGCCATGGGATCTCTCATCAAATCCAAGTCTGACACATGCAGTTACAAGTTACTGCCTCAAACCGACACAGTCAGATCAATTACACACGATCTTCCTTGAACAATTCCAGATCGATTGTCCTGGAGTCCTTGGGACTTCCTTAGTGACCGTTTATCCACTGTCTCAGAATTCCAGCCTCGACCTATTCAGTCAGTCCCTTGCTCCACATTAAACAAAGCTGCAGGGTTAGCCATTCTCCAGGCCTCTGGCATCATCCCTGCATCCAGGGAGGATTGGATAATGTAGGCAACTATAACGCAGGGGATTTTCCCCGGCTCCTTTTAAAAGTCTGGCACATTGTGTTACCCCTTTTTAAGGATTTGAATCTCCTTTATAACTCACGGCTCAAAGTTTAGGTAAAAAAAGATGACTGCAGATGCTGGAAACAAGATTCTGGATTAGTGATGCTGGAAAAGCACAGCAGTTCAGGTAGCATCCGAGGAACAGTAAAAATAACGTTTTGGGCAAAAGCCCTTCATCAGGAATACAGGCAGAATGCCTGAAGGGTGGAGAGATAAATGAGAGGAGGGTGGGGTGGGAAGAAAGTAACATAGAGTACAATAGGTGAATGGGGGTAGGGATGAAGGTGATAGTCGGGGAGGAGGATGGAGTGGTTAGGTGGAAAAGAAATACTCATTTCCCCTTCCCCCACCTCACCCTATGTCCAAACTTCCTGTCCTACCTGCCTATCTTCTTTTCCACCTATCCACTCCACCTCCTCCCTGACCGGTCACCGTCATCCCTTCCCCCACTCACCTATTGCACTCTATGCTACTTTCTCCACACCCCACCCTCCTCTCATTTATCTGAGAGCACACCAGCGGGACAGTCCATGAGCTGAGTGTATGTCCCTGAGCACAGTGTCCTTGCGGCAGCATTGAGTGTGTACAAACACGGAGTGAGCAGCCCAGCAGGACAGACCATGATCTGGGTGTGTATCCCTGAGCACAGAGTCCTTGCACCGGTATTGAGTATGTACAAGCACACAGTGAGCAGCCCAGAGGGACAGTCCATTTGTGTTGTGTGTGTATCCCTGAGAAGTGTCCTTATAATTAGAGTTGTCAGTGCACCCCAAGCTGCAGCATTGAAGTACAGAAGTGTACTGTCAGTGGGTCGGAGATATGCTAGGAATACATGGTGAGGCTGGCATGTGACAGATTCCAGCATTGGTGTGTGTGGAGTACATGTAGTTTCTGTTCGTGCATTGTCACCCGAGACGTTGATGTCCAAGAGAGAAGGCCGCAGGAGCAAGGTGCAAGATGGAGTCACCAGTTACCAACTCTGGCAATCATGTCAAATTCTCCATATTGAGCTTCCCCACAGTGGGAGGGAGGATATGACGGTGAAAATTGATGAGGAGAGATCTACAATAATGTGGCTGTTGATCATCAGTCATCATTCAGTCAGCACCTCGCCACTGCTGCGCTCAAATCTTGACTTAAAGAACAGTCCAGCACAGGAACAGGCCATCCCGCCCAGCAAGCCCACACTGACACATGATGCCCTTCGAAAGTTCAAATGAAAGTTTTTGCTTCTACACATTCTATGTAATTCTTTTCGCTGCTTTCTCTTCTCTGTGCCAAGATACCTCTTAATTCTTGCTATATTAGCTTCTTCCCCTCTATCAGTGCATCCCAGTCACTTGCACATTCTGTCTGAAAAAGCAAAAACAAAACTTACCTATTATGTCTCCTGAACTTTCTCCATTTTACCTAAAACCTATGGTTCCCCCTAGTAATTGATATTTCTCCTCGTCGAAAAAGCCTCTAACTGTCCTTCTCTCTATGCCTCTGACAGTTTTGTAAATGTCTATCAGGTAGCCCCATAGTCAATGATGCCCAGGTGCAAACAAACCATGTGTGCTCAATTTCTCCTTCCGGCTAATACCCTCCAAACCAGACAACACGCTGGTAAACCTTTTCCATACCCTCTCCAACACTTCCACATCGTGTGGCAAATAGTACTTGACAGAATATTCCAATGTGCCCGAACTAAGTTTCTCTACAGCTGCAATATGGCCTGCTAATTTTCATACTGCATGCTCCGATGCCTGTCTGCAAGGTTGCCATCAGTCTTCTTGATCACCCTATCCACCCGTGTTGCCACTTTCAGGGAACTGTGGACCTATACACCTTGATCTCTTTGGATGTTGATGCGGCCAGTAGTTTTTCCATCCACTGCTCTCCTGCATTAGACATTCTAAAACACATCACGTCACAGTTGTCCAAATAAAGTTACATCTGTGTTTTCTCTGTCCAAGTCTGCAGCTGACCTATATCCTGCTGTATTCGCTGGCAATCATCCTCACAATCTGCAACTCCACCATCTATTTACAGATCTCCAGTCACACAAACACTGTTCCACCACGACTCTGTCTTCTATGACCAAGCAGTTCTCTATGCACCTTACTAAATGACCGCTGATCCCATTTCACTTCACCTTCTGTATGAGCCTGCCATAAGGAACTTTATCAAAGGCCTTGCTAAGGTCCAAACGGCTAGCATCCATGCCCTCATCAATCAATTTTCTCACTTCCTCAAAATAATCAATCAAGTTTGTGAGACAGGATCTTCCCCACACAAGTGTGTTGCCTGTTGCAAGTAAGTTCATACTAGAGTACTGTTGGAGCTGCACTCATTCAGATAATTGATTATTCCATCATATTCCCGACTTGACCCTTGGAGAGTAGATTAGATTCCCTACAGTGCGGAAACAGGACCAGCGGCCCAACCAGTCCACACCAAGCTTCTGAAGAGTAACCCACCCAGACCCATTTCTCTCTGACTAAAGCACCTAGCACTATGGGTAATTTAGCATGGCTAATTCACCTGACCTATACATTTTTTGCCTTTGGGAGGAAACCCACGAAGACATGGCGGGGGGGGGGGGGGGGGGGGGGGGGGGGTGGGGGGAGGAAACGTGCAAACTCCACACATTCACCCTAGGTCCGTGGTGCTGTGAGGCAGCAGAGCTAACGACTGAACCACCATGCCACTCTTGATGGTTACCGTTGAGAAGGAGGCATGTTGGACCGTGATGGTTACTGTACAGTGGGAGGTATGTCGGGCCGTGATGGTTACTGTACAGTGGGAGGTATGTCGGGCCGTGATGGTTACTGTACAGTCGGAGGTATGTCGGGCCGTGATGGTTACTGTACAGTCGGAGGTATGCCGGGCCGTGATGGTTACTGTACAGTGGGGGTTATGTTGGGCTGTGTGGTTGCAGACTATATGAGTTGTGCAAAATATGATTCTGCTCCTGTCAATGGCCCTCTACACTTCATGGATGCATCATTATTAGTTTCTCAATCTATTTAAATACTGTGCCATTCACTGCCCAAGGGGCTACGTATCATGGTGAGGTGGGTCTGCAAAATGTAAAGATAGCCCTTGCTCCCCATAAGGACTGTGCAGTGACCATTCTTACCGATGTAAGAAATGGAGAGGTGTATCTGCAGCAGGCAGATCGGTGATGATGTGGTCAATTATAGGTTTCCCTTTTATTGATTCCCCTATAACCAGCCACAGAGCAGTCTAGCAGCCACAGGATCCAGCATCAATACCGAGCACTATACTGACTATATACCAAGGAGCTGCCCCCTCAGCCTGGCTATGTGCTGCCAGTGGGGCAGACCCCACCAGAGAGGGTGGTGATGTTGCCTGGGACATAGTCCTGTTCACAGAATCCTGCTTTACAGACAATATCTGACTGTTGCTTGATTAGTCCTTGGGAAATATACAGTAGGTCACTTTTCCTTTTTGTATAATGAAGAGTTAACATCATTTTTCTTACATATTTAAAATAAACCAACATCATTATTTTTCAGTTGAAAACTATTGAAGTGAACAATAATTGAAATACCAGAGCACACACCTAACTATTACACAATTCAGTGACTGTAGTAAACAGCTCATTGATGTTCAGATGAATGAACACACCGTCTTGCAGGCAGCAAAGCTGTTGAAAAAGACTTTGAGAAAAAGCCTGAATTCAGACAGTGTGACTGGGCCTCACCATGACCTCCAAAACACTGGCCATCTCCAAAATCTGTCCAGAGAGCTTCCAAACTGGAGCTGGGCAGTTACTGACATAATCCCTCACAATGGACTGGTTAGAGACATACCTGAACAGCAGGGAGATGTGAGTGGGGAAAACTGGTCAATGGACTAGCACATGGCGCTGGTCTAGACCCAGTTCAACATTTGTAACAGTGACTTGTGAACAACCATGTCTTGCAGGTATATCTCTTCTGGTATGGCCCCTAAACTCTGTAATTCTGCACCTTGGACCCAATCCTGAATGAAGGTGTTATAAAGGTGATGGGCTCCTGCAGCACATGGCATCATACATTGAATCCCTCATAAAACATATCCAGTGTTATAATATCCAATATCCAAACAGAATTGTGCAGCTCCATTGATGGCCAGAATGATCCCAGCCCAACAACATTGTGTGTAACTTGAGCAGGAAATTTCTGTGTAAATGTTTACAGCGTTGTTTTAACCGTTAACAGCAAAGTCTGAAGGTACGATAGCCTTTCATAATACCAACTTTTAGATTGTCCAATAAGCCCAATATCCACCCATTAATTCCGTTCACTTTTATAACAACATTATGATGAAAACAGTGCCCAACTCACGGGAAGGAGCATTGAAATGTTGAGTCTCATTACCACACCCAAGACCAAATTATTATTAAGTGCAAGAACTTTGAAAATATGCAATTATTTTCCTTTGTACTACTATTGTGAACTAATAGTTGACCCTCCTGTTCCTCAGATGCTGCCTGAATGGCTGTGCTTTTCCAGAACCACACTCTTTGACTCTGATCTGCAGCATCTGCAGTCCTCACTTACCCCCTGCTAATATCCATTCATAATCATTTCCGTGGCAACAATATCACTGTGTGTTTAAACATGTTACAGTCAGATATGGATATATTTTCAATTGCTTCTGCCTATCTTCGAGCTTAGTAATGTGGGATGTGAATGTCAGCGTATGTGTGATGCTCGGTATGTAGGCCATGCGTCTGAAAGACTGACGGATTATTTCAAACAACATATCCCTTCAGTGTTCAGAAGAAGCAAGATACTGCCTAGACCCAACCCAGCCTGAGCTCACAAAGTCCAATAGTCAGGGTCCAGCATTTGGCATGTTTGGACAATATTTTTCATTTTAATTTCTTCATGGAATATGATTAGGACGGTATTTCTTGCCTGTTTCGCGTTGCCCTTGAGAAGGTGGTTTTGAGCTGTTACATTGACCCATTGAGTTCATATGCTGTGGATGTGCATTAGCGAGGGTCTTTGAAACAGTGGCACTGAAGGAACAGCAATATACTTCCTAAATCAGGATGGTGGGCAGCTGGGATCGGAACGTGAACATGGTGGGGGTCCCATGTATCTGTTTCCTTTGTCCTTGTTGATGGTCGGGCTTCAATGGTACGTTGCAAGGTGCCTTGGTAAATTTCTGCAGAGCACCGTGTAGATGGCAGGTATTGCTGCTACTGAGTGTCAGTGGATGAGGGGTGAAGCTGCATTCACACAGGCAAACGGTGGGTATTTCATCACACACACATTCAGTGTGTGTCTTCTAGATGGGTGACAGGCTTTTGGAAATCATGAGGTAAGTTACTTCTGCAGGATTCCTAGCCCCTGGCATATTATTGTAGCCGATTAATTTATATGCGTCAAAGTGTAACGCTGGAAAAGCACAACAGGTCAGGCAGCAACTGAAGTACAGGAAACTCGACGTTTTAGCATTAGCCCTTCACAAGAATGGGTAATTAAATTATACGGTCAGTCCAGTTCTGGTTAACGGTAATCCCCAGGATATTGCTAGGTGAGAGTTCAGTGATGGTGGTGGCATTGAACGTTAGAGAATATGGTTCAATTTTCTATTGTTTGAGGTAATCGTTGTCTGGCACATGTGTAATGGAAATGGTACTTGTCACTATTAAGCACAAACCCGCATATTTCCAGGTCCTTGTTGCATTTGGATAAGGATTGCTTCAGTACCTGAGTAAATCACAAATCGTGTTGAACATTGTCCAATCATTAGCAAGCATCTCCACTTGTGATTTTAGAGCTTAGGAATGGTCATTTATGATTAGGCTTAGGGCAGAGAGCAGTCTGAGAGCTCACTGATGCTGCCCCTCTCTCTCAGCTAGGAAGCTGGCTTCAAGTTCGACGTGCTCCAGAGGTTTCTGACAACATGTCTGAACGGATTAATGTTACAATAATTATCCCAAGAAGCTGAGTGAGGACTTGGTTAGCTCAGTCGGTTGGATACTTAGTTATTAATGCCAACAATATGGATTCAATTCCTGCACTGACTGGGGTGACTAACGGACTGTCCTACTCAATCTCTCCCTTACTTGATGCATGATGACTGTCCAGTTAAATTGCCACCAGTCGTCTCTGTCTAACAAGCGAGCATCCCTATTATTCTGTAGGAGTATGGTGGCTTACTCTTCTATTTCTGATCTACATGCTGACCCAGAAACCCCTCCCCGAGAGAACTGCAGCTGAGATGGCTGCTCCCCACCGACCCCAGCCACCTTCCTTTGTACCAGGTATCACTTCAGCCAGTGCAGACGATTCCTATTTGCTCCAGTTTTGCCGTCAATCCTGGATACGACACTTGATCAAATGCAGTTATGATGATGTTAAGTGCAGTCCCTGTCGCCTCATCTCTAGAATTCAGCAGTGTGGCCTTTTGTACATCGTTAAACCAATGCTTCAATGAGCCCAAGGGATGAGAGTCCAAACTGCGCTTCAGTGAGCAGGTTGGTGCTGAGGAAGTGCTGCTTGATCCCACTGTGAGTGACATCTTCCGTCACTTTATTAATGATAGAGATTAGAGCAATGGGGCAGTCATTGATTGTCTGATGTTTTGTCTGTGTGAGTACAGGATCCGCGCGGATAGTTTCCCACATTGTCAGGTAGGACCAGTGCAATATCCCTGCTGGAACAATTTGTATTGAATGTCATCAGAGCCCCTATCCTTTGCATTATCCCATCCCATCAGCTGTTTGGATTTACCACACACAGTGAATCAAATTAGCTGAAGACTCCCATCTGGAGAAGACTGAAATAGATCATCCCATCGACACTTCGGTCTGAACATTGTTGTGAATGTTTCATCCTTAGCTTTTCTATTGTTGTGCTGGGCCCTTCCATAGTTGAGGAAGGTGATATGTGTGTATCCTACTCTTCCAGTGAGTTGTTTAATTGACCACGCAATTCACGCTGATTGCATGTGACAGGATTGCAGAAATTAGGTCTGATTTGTAACTTAGATATGTCTGTCACTGGCTTTTTATGAAATTTGGTGAATAAGTGGTCTTGTTTGGTAATGTCACATCATTGTGATGTGTATCTAGTGCTGCTCTTTACCGGCCATCCTGTGTTCTTCACTGAACGAGGGTTTATCCCCTGGCCTGATGGTCAGGGTATTGTGGAGCACATGCCAGGCAGTTACAGTGAAAATTGTGCAGGAGTACAATTCTGCTGCTGTCGGTAATGTCCCGAATCACCTCACACACGCCAGTGCTGAGTTCTAGATCTCTTTGAAGTTTGTTCCGTTGAACATGTTGATAGTATCTCTCACATGTGTGCTCATGCGTATACACACTCTCACATCTCACTCTCACTCTCACACTCACATCTCACTCTCACTCTCACACTCACACTCACACTCACACACTCTCTCACTCTCACTCTCACATTCTCTCACTCTCACTCTGACTCTTTCACTCTGACTCTCACTGACTCACTCTCGCTCTCTCTCTCTGTCACTCACTCTCACTCACTCACTCTCTCACACTCTCACACTCACAAAATTCACAATGTAAAAGTGGGACTTTGTCTATAGAAATACTGTGTGTGGTAGTCACCTTTCCCAATACGGTCATCGATCAGTGTGCCTGCAGCCGGTAGGTTAGTGAAGATAAGGTCAAGAATGTTTCTCCCTCTCAGTCGTTCCCTTCCCACTCAGTGCAGTCCCTGTCTTGCAGCTATGTCCTTTTGGACCCGACCGTCTTGATGAGAGATGCTGCTGCTGAGCCCCTCTGGGAGGTGGTTTTTAAATGGCCCACCCAGGATACATTCTCCAGGTTTGTCACTCTCGGCTTCCATCAGAGGGACACTGATCCATCAGCTGAGGGAAGGGAGTCAGCAGGAGGTTTCCGTGTCAGTGTTTTATCTCAGACAATGAGGTTTCGTTATGACACATTGTTGCTTGAGGAGTCTGAAGGACACCTCTCCCACATTTAATCCTAGCTCCCAGATGTTAGGAAGGAGGGATTTCCAGGGTCTGCAGGGCTTTTAATTTTTTGTCACGATCAATCGAAGGGCCTCTTCTGTGCTGTATGACACCCACTCTATGACTTTTATGATTTGACAGTCCAAGGTCTCACTCCTTCAGTTCCTCCAAGTGCCTTGTTTATTCCACAGATTTCTACAATATTTTCTCCATAAAGACATTGCATAATTCCGTTTTTAAACTATCTCCGTGTATTTCTGTTTCTTCCCCTGTCATCTGCTCCAGTTGCAACATTCATTTGTATCTCAGTAACCCTCTGTATCACTACAATCTTTTTCTCTTACTCTAGTACCATCTATCGCTGTAAAATCGGCCAGCCCCTACACCTGTCCCTATCTCTCTAATCTTCAGCTGCTTCATCTTTCCCCATATTCTGTAAGTGAATTTAAAAATATCTCGCTAACCTATTCGAGCATGCACAGGTCACACTATCTCTGTAACAAATCCAGCCTTGCTTTCCTGTATCTGCAACATCTCCAGTCTTGTTTTCCTATCTCTGTAACATCGCTAGCCTTGCTTTTCTCTCGATCTATAACATCTCCAGCCTTGCTTTCCTCTATATCTGTAACATCTCCAGCCTTGCTCTCCTCTCTCTCTGTAACATCTCCAGCCTTGCTTTCCTCTCTGTAACATCTCCAGCCTTGCTTTCCTTTTTCTCTGTCATGTCTCCAGCCTTGCTTTTCTATCTCTGTAACATCTCCATATTTGCTTTTCTCTCTCTGAAACATCTCAAGCCTTGCTTTTCTTTCTCTCTTTAACATCTCCAGTCTTGCTTTCCTCTCTCTGTAACATCTGCAGCCTTGCTTTTCTATCTCTGTAACATCTCCAGCCTTGCTTTTCCATCTCTGTAACATCGCCAGCCTTGCTTTTCTCTCTCTTTAATATCTCCAGCCTTGCTTTCCAATCTCTGTGAAACATCTCCAGCCTTGCTTTTCTCTCTCTCTTTAACATCTCCAGCCTTGCTTTTCTCTCTCTCTGTAACATCTCCAGCCTTGCTTTTCTATCTCTGTAACATCTCCAGCCTTGCTCGCCTCTCTCTGTAACATCTGCAGCCTTGCTTTTCTATCTCTGTAACATCTCCAGCCTTGCTTTTCTATCTCTGTAACATCCCCAGCCTTGCTTTTCTCTCTCTTTAATATCTCCAGCCTTGCTTTCCAATCTCTGTGAAACACCTCCAGCCTTACTTTTCTCTCTCTCTGTAACATCTCCAGCCTGGCTTTCCTATCTCTGTAACATCTCCAGCCGCCCTCTCCTATCTCTGTAACATCTCCAGCCTTGCTTTTCTCTCTCTCTCTCACATCTCCAGCCTTGCTTTCCTCTCTCTGTGTAACATCTCCAGCCTTGATTTTCTTTCTCTCTCTAACATCTCCAGCCTTGCTTTCCTCTCTCTGTAACATCTCCAGCCTTGCTTTTCTTTCTCTGTCTAACATCTCCAGCCTTGCTTTCCTCTCTCTGTAACATCTCCAGCCTTGCTTTCCTTTCTCTCTGTCACATCTCCAGCCTTGCTTTTCTCTCTCTGTAACATCTCCAGCCTTGCTTTTCTCTCTCTTTAATATCTCCAGCCTTGCTTTCCTATCTCTGTGAAACGTCTCCAGCCTTGCTTTCCCCTCTCTCTGTAATATCTCCTGCCTTGCTTTTCTCTCTCTCTGTAATATCTCCAACCTTGCTTTTCTTTCTCTCTCTGACATCTCCAGCATTGCTTTTCTCTCTATATGTAACATCTCCAGCATTGCTTTCCTCTCTCTGTGTAACATCTCCAGCCTTGCTTTTCTGTCTCTCTGTAACATCTCCGGCCTTGCTTTTCTGTCTCTCTGTAACATCTCCAGCCTTGCTTTCCCCTCTCTCTGTAATATCTCCTGCCTTGCTTTTCTCTCTCTCTGTAATATCTCCTGCCTTGCTTTTCTCTCTCTCTGTGACATCTCCAGCCTTGCTTTCCTCTCTCTGTGTAACATCTCCAGCCTTGCTTTTCTTTCTCTCTCTAACATCTCCAGCCTTGCTTTCCTCTCTCTGTAACATCTCCAGCCTTGCTTTCCTTTCTCTCTGTCACATCTCCAATCTTGCTTTTCTCTCTCTGTAATATCTCCAGCCTTGCTTTTCTCTCTCTTTAATCTCTCCAGCCTTGCTTTCCTCTCTCTCTGTAACATCTCCAGCCTTGCTTTTCTCTCTTTAATCTCTCCAGCCTTGCTTTTCTCTCTCTCTGTGACATCTCCAGCCTTGCTTTCCTATCTCTGTGAAACATCTCCAGCCTTGCTTTTCTCTCTCTCTGTAATATCTCCAGCCTTGTTTTCCCATATCTGTAATATCTCCAGCCTTGCTTTTCTCTCTCTCTCTCTCTGACATCTCCAGCCTTGCTTTTCTCGCTATCTGTAACATCTCCAGCCTTGCTTTTCTGTCTCTCTGTAACATCTCCAGCCTTGCTTTCCTTTCTCTCTGTAACATCTCCAGCCTTGCTTTCCTTCCTCTCTGTAACATCTCCAGCCTTGCTTTCCTATCTCTGTAACATCTCCAGCCTTGCATTTCTGTCTCTCTGTAACATCTCCAGCCTTGCTTTCTTTTCTCTCTGTAAGATCTCCAGCCTTGCTTTCCCCTCTCTCTGACATCTCCAGCCTTGCTTTCCTCTCTATCTGTAACATTTCCAGCCTTGCTTTCCTCACTATCTGTAATAACTCCAGCCTTGCTTTGCTCTCTCTCTCTGTAAAATCTCTAGCCTTGCTTTCCTCTCTATCTGTAATATCTCCAGCCTTGCTTTCCTCTCTCTCTGTAACATCTCCAGCATTGCTTTCCTATCTCTGTGACATCTCCAGCCTTGCTTTCCTGTCCCTGTAACATCTCCAGCCTTGCTTTCCTACCTCTGTACCATCTCCAGCCTTGCTTTTCTCTCTCTGTATCATCTCCAGCCTTGCTTTCCTACCTTTGTAACATCTCCAGCCTTACTTTCCTATCTCAGTAATATCTCCAGCCTTGCTTTCCTGTCTCTGTAATATCTCCAGCCTTGCTTTACTATCTCTGCTTTCCTTCACACCTCAGTGAATTTGATTTTACGTACCTCGGTGAATTGTTTATATATCTGCTCCCTGAATTTTCATCTTCCTGTGGCTCAATAAAATATCCCCAGCAGTGTGTTTGTCATCATTTTGACACTAACCTAGACCCATAAAGCCTCATTTGAATACACTTCCAAGATATCGTCCCTCCTTATTGCAGTAACTGTTCTTTAATTAATAATGCAATACCACCTCCTCTTCAAAACCCTCTCCCATCCTGCCTGTAGTTCCAGTACAGCAGAATATTGAGTTGTTAGTCCTGATCTCCCTCAAACACGTCTCTGTGATGGCAAAAATGTTCCACCTCCACATGTCAATTCATGCCATTATCACATCAGTCTGTCTGATAATGCTCCCAGCATTAACGTAAGCTGGATTATAACACCTGGAATACTCTGTATCTCGGAGTTCCTCAATAATTCACTATTTATTAATAGGCTGCCCAAACCATGAACCAAACTTGTAACTCTGGGACTGAATGACTATTTGGTGAATTGTAATTTCTTTTTTAAAAATGTATTTATCAAGTGCAACTTTCCAGAACTGAGCAGTCAGCTCCACATACAATGAGTATCTGGTGGTTAATTTCCCGCTCAGTGTGTAGTGGGGATAGCCCTCAGTAATGGAGAAAGTGAGGATTGCAGTTGATAGAGATCAGAATCGAACAGTGTGGTGCTGGAAATGCACAGCAGATCAGGCATCATCCCAGGAGCAGGAGATTCAATGGTTCGAGTATGAGCTCTTTATCAGGAAGGGATTGGTGCAATCTTTTTTTTATTCTGTGATTCGAAGGACGTTGGAAACCGTACTTGCTTAGGAAGGCATCCCTATATATTGCACTGAAATGGAAAGCAGTCAATCAGTTGGTTTGACAGGGTGTAGGCAAGTTGAGTGGAAGTACAGACTGATTGAAGTACAAACATTCCCTGGGCCAGATAGGGTATACACGAGGTTACTCCAGGAAGTGATGGAAGAGATTGGTGTTCCTTTGGTGATGATCGTTGTGTCTTCACTGTCAACCAGAGTGGTGCCAGATGATTGGAGTGTGGCAAATGTTATTCCCTTGTTCAGGGAAGGGAATAGGGACAACCCGGGGAATGATAAAACAGTCAGTCTTACATCAGTGGTGGGCAAAGTATTGGAGATGCTTCTGAGAGACAGGATTTACAATTATTTAGAAAATGATAATTTGATTAGAGATAGTCAGCATGGCTTTTTGAGGAACAGGTCATGCCTCACAAACCTTATTGAATTATTTGAAGATGTGAAAAAAACATGTTAATGAAGGTTGACCGGTAGACGTGGTGAACATGAATTTTAGCAAGGCGTTTGATTAGGCTCCCCATTGTAGGCTCATTCAGAAGTTGAGGAGGAATGGGACGCAGGGAAATTTGGCTGTCTGGATACGGGCATGGCTGGCCCATAAAAGACAGAGGATAGTAGCAGATGGAAAGTATTCAGCATGGAGGTCAGTTGACCAGTGGTATTCCACAGGGATCGGCTTTGGGACCTGTGCTGTTTGCGATTTTTATAAATGAATTTGATGAGGAAGTGGAATGGTGGGTTAGTAAGTTTTCCGAAGACATGCAGATTGATGGAGTTGTGGACAGTGTGGAGGGCTGTTGTAGGTTGCAACAGAACATTGACAGGATGCAGCACTGGGCTAATAAGTGGCAGATAAAGTTCAACCTTATAAAGTGTGAAGTGATTTGTTTTAGAAGGTTGCATTTGAATACAGAATACAGGGTTAAAGGCAGAATTCTTGGTAATGGGGAGGAACAGAGGGATCTTGGGGTCCATGTTCATAGATCCCACAAAATTGTCACCCAAGTTGATAAGGTTGTTCAGAAGGTGTATGGCGTATTGGTTTTCATTATGGGGAATTGAATTGAGGTTAATGATAAGGTCAATAAAGCTGTGGTTCAACCACACTTGGAATATTGTGTTCAGATTTGGTAGCCTCAATATAGGAAACATTTGGAGGCCTCAGAGAGTGTGCAAAGGAGATTTCCCAGGATGCTGCCTGGACTGGAGGACATGTCTTAGGAAAAAAGTTTGAGGGAGCTAGGGCTTTTCTCCCTGGAGCGAAGATGAATGACAGCTGAATTGATAGTGGTGTACAAAGATTGAGAGACAAAGATTGGATAGCCAGAGTCTTTTCCCATGGCAGAAATGGCTATCTACAAGGACCGTAATTTTAAGGTGATTGGATGAGGTTTAGGGATGATGTCAGAGGTAGCTGCTTTACACAGAGTATGTTGGGGTTGGAATGCACCGCCAGTGATAGAAGTAGTGTCAGATACATTAGGGATAACTATGAAGACTCTTGAATAGGCACATGGAAGCTAGTGCATTGAAGGTTATGTAGGTTAGTCTGATCTTAGAGTAGGATAAAAGTATTGAGGGCTGAAAGGCTCTTAATGTGCTGTACTGTTCCATGTTCCAAGTTTCTCTCAGCTGGTGAATTCTCATCAGTTGGTGAATGTGTGAGGGAGTGAGGTGTGTGAGGTCAGGAAGCTGGAAGGGGCGTGAGGCCAAGACTTCCAGTTATGGTGTGCATGGTCACAATCAGCTGAGTGCCAGCACAATATGTGTGGTTACCTCGACCAGACAAAATCCACCAAGTTTAGTTATTAAACTGATTTTTGGTTTATCGTTAGCTCCTGTTTTCTTCAGATACATTCTGTTTGGTGACGAATGTATTAATATCTGACCATCCACAGACATGTACAATTTTATTTTGATACTGGTGAATGTGAAGGTACATTTATTGGATATAATTTCAGAGGATTCACTGTGAGACACAAGATGCTGCAGAAAGCTGTCAATTGTGAACATTTTCACAAAGCGTCTGGACCAGGGAGCAGATGGAGGAAGTACGGGGAACATGCCAGTTGTCAGCACCGTAAGCAATACCATTTGATTTTGACACTCCATGTCCAGGCAATGCTCTCTGGGATATGCTCTGACTGAAGATGAATTTGTAATACCTGGTTCCTGATCAAACATTGCTATCTAATTTAGACAATATTTGTAACCACACTAAGAACATTGATAGATAAAAACAAGGACTGCAGATGCTGGAAACCAGAGTCTAGATTAGAGCGGTGCTGGAAGAGCACAGCAGGTCAAGCAGCATCCGAGGTGCAGGAAAGTCGGCTTTTCGGGCAAAAGCCCTTCATCAGGAATGATGACTGATAGCCTGTTGGCTAGTTTCCTCCTACCCAAGGTGGAATACAAATGATTTACTTTGAAGGAATGTTTGAATGATTGTCATGAGGAGAAAGTGAGGACTGCAGATGCTGGAGATCAGAGCTGAAAAACGTGTTGCTGGAAAAGCGCAGCAGGTTAGGCAGCATCCAAGGAACAGGAGAATCGACGTTTCATGCGTCTCCGACTCCACGCCGACCACCTGATTATCCTGACCCAGGTTGGAATCTTTCTGGTCAGATTCTGGAGCAGGCCAGTATCTCACTCAGTGTCACAGGCAGCTGTGAGGTCCAGTAGCACGTGCCTGATTGCAATGTGACGGGTTTACTGACCTGAACAATAATCAGGAGTTAGCCATGTTTGTGAATTGGGCAATGATGAGATATGAACTAAAATTATTCAACTGAGCAATAATTGCATCATCCCTGAAAACAATTAAGTTGGTTCTATGTTGAAGGAACTAAAATGTAAACACCCAACAACATTTTATGATACAAAAATAAAGAGTGCGCGTTTTATTTTATACCAAAAAGAAAATGTTGTCTGATCATTCTGGTGATCACAATTACACATTGAATGCCAGTATTCAAATGCATATATTGTCGCTATATCATTTACAACGTGGTTAACCTCTGACTGATTGCATATTCAGAGTGAGCAAACGATTGAACAATCGATAGAGTTATCATTCTGACACATTTATATACAATCAATCGATTTAATTCTCACTGAAGTGTGAGAGCTTCAGCTATTTGTCAACAATTCCATTAGTTTTAAAATAGTGATGGAAACTGATGGGCCAGATCTAAAAGTTGATGCTCTAAATTGGAGTAAGGCCAATTTTGATGATATTAGGCAAGAACTTTCAAAAGCTGACTGGAGGCAGATGTTCGCAGATAAAAGGGCAGCTGGAAAGTGGGAAACATTCAGAAATTAGGTAACGAGACTCCAGAGACAGTATATTCCTGTTTTGGTAAAAGGAAAGGTTAGTAGGTATAGGGAATGCAGGATGGCTAAAGAAATTGAGGGGCTGGTTAAGAAAAAGAAGGGACCATATATCAGATACAGACAAGGTAGATAGAGTGAACCCTTAGAAGAGTACAAAAGGCAATATGAGTATATGCAAGGTTTGTGAAGGTTTGTAGCTCAGGTTGAGGTTTAGGGTGTAGGTTTGCTCGATGAGCTGTAGGTTTGATATCCAGACGTTTCATTACCTGGCGAGGTAACATCATCAGTGGCGACCTTCAAGTGAAGCGAAGCTGTTGTCTCCTGCTTTCTATTTATATGTTTGTCCTGGATGGGATTCCTGGGGTTTGTGATGATGTCATTTCCTGTTCATTTTCAGAGGGGTTGATAGATAGCATCTAGATCTATGTGGTTGTTTATGGGGTTGTGGTTGGAGTACCAGGCCTCTAGGAATTCTCTGGCATGTCTTTGCTTAGCATGTAACAGGATAAAAGTGTTGTCCCAGTCGAAATGGTGGTTTTGTTTTCGTTCGTGTGTAGGGCTACGAGGGAGAGAGGGTCGTGTCTTTTTGAGGCTAGCTGGTGTTCGTGTATCCTGGTGGCTAACTTTCTTCCTGTTTGTCTTATGTAGTGCTTGTGGCAGTCCTTGCATGGAATTTTATAGATAATGTTGGTTTTGTCCATGGGTTGTACTGGGTCTTTTAAGTTTGTTACTTTTTGTTTGAGAGTGTTGGTGGGTTTGTATGCTACTAGGATTCCGAGGGGTCTTAGTAGTCTGGCTGTCATTTCTGAAACATCTTTGATGTATGGTAAGGTGGTTAGGGTTTCTGGCTGTGTTTGGTCTGCTTGTCGTGGTTTGTTCTTGAGGAATCTGCGCACTGTTCTTCTTGAATACGTTGAGTATAACATGAGTATACTTAAGAGGGAAATCAGGAGGTCAAAAGGAGGACATGAGATAACATTGGCAAATAGAATTAAGGAAAATCCAAGGGTAAATAGGGAAAGAATAGCGCCCCTCAAAGATCAGTTTGGAGGCCTTTGTGTGGAATGCAGGAGTTGGGGGCGATACTAAATGAGTATTTTGCATCAATGTTTACTGTTGGAAAGGACATGGAAGATACAGAATGTAGGGAAGTAAATGGTGACATCTACAAAAATGTTCATATTACAGAGGAGGATGTGCTGGATGTCTTGAAACGTGTAAAAGTGGATAAATCCCCGGAACCTAATCAGGCGTATAGAGAACTCTGTGGGAAATCAGGGAACGGATTGCTGGGCCTGTTACTGAGATATTTGTATAATTGATAGTAATAGGTGAGGTGCCAGAAGACTGGAGGTTAGCGAATGTGGTGCCAATGTCCACGAAAGTTGTTAAGGACAAGCCAGGGAACTATAGACCACTGAGCCTGACAGTGGTGGTGGGCACGTTGTTGGAGGGAATCCTGAGGGACAGGATGTACATGTATTTCGAAAGGCAAGGTTTGAGTAGGGATAGTCAGCGTGGCTTTGTGAGTGGAAAGTCATGTCTCACAACCTTCTTTGAATTGTTTGCAAAAGTAACAATGATCATTGATGAAAGCAGAGTAGTGGATATGATTTATTTGAACTTCAGTAAGTCGTTCGACCAGGTTCCCCATGGGAGACTGATTAGCAAGGTTAGATCTCATGGAATACAGGGAGAACTAGCCATTTGGATCCAGAAATAGCTCAAAGGTAGAAGGCAGAGGGTGGTGGTGGAGGGTTGTTTTTCAGACTGGAGGCCTGTGACCAGTAGAGTGCCACAAGGATCGGTGCTGGGTCCAATACTTTTCATCATTTATATAAATGATTTGAATGTGAGCATAAGAGGTATAATTAGTAAGTTTGCAGACAACATCAAAATTGGAGGTGTAGAGAATAGCAAAGAAGATTACCTCGGATCGCAACAGGATGAGATGGGCCAATGGGCTTAGGAGTGGCAGATGGAGTTTAATTTACATAAATGTGTGGTGTTGCATTTTGGGAAAGCAAATCTTAGCAGGAGTTATACTCCTAATGGTGTTGTCCTAGGGCGTGTTGCTGACCAAAGAGACCGTGGAGTACAGGTTAATTGAAAGTAGAGTCATAGATAGATAAGATAGTGAAGAGGATGTTCATATGCTTTCCTTTATTGGTCAGAGTATTGAGTACAGGAGTTGGAAGGTCATGTTGTGGCTGTACAGGAAGTTGGTGAGGGCTCTTTTGGAATATTGCGTACAATTCTCGTCTCCTTCCTATCGGAAGGAAGTTGTGAAACTTGAAAGGATTCAGAAAAGATTTACAAGGAGGTTGTCAGGGTTGGAGCATTTGAGCTGTAAGGAGAGCCTAGGCTAGGGCAGTTTTCCCTGGAGTGTTGGAGGCTGAGGGGTGACCTTATTGAGGTTTATAAAATCAAGAGAGGCATGGTTAGGATAAATAGACAAGTTGTTCTCCCTGATGTGGGGGAGTCCAGAACTAGAGGGCAGAGGTTTAGGGTGAAAGAGGAAAGATATAAAAGAGACTGGACGGGCAACTTTTACACGCAGAGGGTGGTACGTGTATGGAATGAGCTGCCAGAGCAAATGGTGGAGGCTGGTACAATTGCAATATTTAAAATGCATCTGGATGGGTGTATAAATAGGAAGGGGTTGGGGGATATGGCCCGGGTCCTGGCAGGTGAGACTAGTTTGAGTTGCGATATCCGGCCGAGTTGGACCAAAGGGTCTGTTTCCATGCTGTACATCTCTATGACTCTCTGACACTAATTTAGAAATGACAATAATTTAACATGCACTGTCAAATAAATAAATGGCTTATGTTATTAAATTGTAACACACAATAAGTTGAAAACTTGCAATTTTTAGAATGAAAAATAAAGAACGAAGAACAAAGAAAATTCCAGCACAGGGGAAGGTACTTTAGCCCTCCAGGCCTGCACCGATCCTGTCTAAATCTGTCGCATATTTTCTGAGGGTCTGTATCCCTTTGTTACCTGCCCATTCATGTATCTGTCTAGATGTATCTTAAATGATGCTTTTGCAAAATACTCCAAATATGGTCTGATCAGAGCCTTGTAAAACCTCACAAATCCTTCCCTGCTTTAATATCCAAGTCATTTCAAAATAAGTACCATCGCTGTATTTGTCTTTCTGACTGGATAGGCCACCAGAAACAATGAACACATTAATAAACTTATCCCGGAGTTCTAAAACTAAACAATGCTTAAAGTATGCTGGGAAATGGATCCCAGCCTTGAGTAAACTCTCTGCTAATCCATATGCTGCAGAATCCAGACAGGCTGCAGCTCCCCACAGATGGTTTGCAAAAAAAAACCGGACAGCTATTGACCCTGCAATACCAACCTGAAATTGGACTTGAATGGTACAATGGAAAGTCGCCCTTGGGCCATCAATAATGCCAACCTCTGGTTGAGTCTGATTTATCTGGGTAAATGAACTTGATCATTCCATTGGAAGATCTTCCCAAGAGCTTGAAGACTTGGAAGGATAAGAATCACCTCAAAATCCCACAGAGTGCGGCAACTTGAGAATAACCACTGAGAAAGAAGACAACTCCAAGACCATCGGAAGAATAAGAAGGCATCACCACACGATGCCCGGCCAAGTTCTAGTGTGGTGGTACACAATCAGCCAAAGTTAAGTTAAAACATAAGACAGTTCACAGTATTTTTCATTACTTTATATTAGACTTTATTGTACTAACATTGAGTCTGCTCAATAAACAAATATTATTGTTTGTAAGAGTTGACACAGTTCTTTTGCTGAATGGAAGAATTTAAGCAAACTGTGCGGCAGATGCAACACCTTCCTAACTATTGACTCAACCTGCAAGTTTACCTTGAGACAATCCTGTACTAGAACTCACAACTCTCTTTGCTCTTCAGACTTCTGAATTTTCTCTCCATTTATAATATAGTCCATGCCTCTCTCCATCCTCACAAAGTGCATCACTTCATGTTTTCCCAAGATGTATTCCATCTGCCACTTCTTTGCCCACTCTCCTACCCTGTCTAAATCCTTCTGCAGCCTCCCTGCCATCTAAATGCTGCCTGTCCCTCTACCTACCTTTATATCATCGAAAAACCTAGCCACAATACTCTCAGTTCCTTAATGTAGATCGTTAATGCACAAAGTAAAAAGTTGTGGCCCCACACTGAGCCATTTGGAACACCAGTTGTCATTGGCTGCTATCCCAAGAAGAACCTTTTTATTCCCACTCTCTACTTGCTGCCAGACAGCCAAACTTCTGCACACACTAATAACTTACCTCGAACAAAATGGGGCGTTATTTTACTCAGCAGCCTCCTGTTTGGCACCTTGCCAAAGTCCTTCTTGAAGTCCAGGTGGATAACATCTACTGAATTTCCTTTGTCTCACTTGCTTGTTGCATCTTCAAATAACTTTTACAGATTTATGAGGCATGACGTCCTCTTGATGACACCATACTGACTTTGCCCAATTTTACAATTTACTTGCAAGTATTCAGAATCTCATCCTTCACAATGGATGCCAGGATCTTACATACTACTGAGGTTGTGCTTATTGGTCTGTCACTTTCTGCCTTTTGCCTTATTCCCTTTTTAAAGAGGCTGTCACGTTTTCAATTTTCTAGTCTTTTGAGCCTCTCCCTGATTCGAGAAATTCATGAAAGATCACCACAAATGTCTCCATTATTTCTTCAACTATCTCCCTTGGAACTCTGGGATGTTGTCCAGCTGGTCCAGTTTATTTACCCATTTCGTTTTTTGAGCATCTTCTCCTAATAAGCTCTGTCCCCTCGCTATCTTGAATTTTTGCTTCAATTTTAGCATCTAGAACTCCTGATGCTAGTTACTGCATTTCTGTTGAATCTAGATACTGAAAAAAATATGAGATGATTCTCATGAACATGGAGACATTTCCTTTCAGATTATTGGGCACAGTTTCCCATATGTGACTTTTAAACAGCACTCAAAAAACAGGAAGTTTCATGGCATTGGAGAAAGGTCAGGAGCATAGCGCAAAGTGAAAGCCTGCCTTTAAACTGCTTTAGAAAGCAGATTGGGTCGAATGGATAACTTTAATTCTGTTCATTTCTTTCAGTTCTTGTTGTGAGGTGAGTTTCATTAGCAAGGCCAGTATTCTGTTGTTAATGTGTAATTTCTATTCAGAATATGGTGATAAACCCCAGGGGTTCTTGTGGTGCAGGAACACTAACAGGTATGTTACAAAGAGAGAAACAGGGTTCTGAACTATTTGATAGCTTCAAGTCGGTGTGCTGTGTGACCTTGGAAATTGAATTCTTCATCACTTGATGCTCACAAGCTATGGAAATAGTGAGAGAACATTCTTTGTTTTCAACAATTAAAGTGATAGTCATACAGCATATAAATCGGCCCTTCAGCCCAATATATCTACCCCAGCCAGAAAACACCAACGTACATTATTCCCAGTTACCTGAAGACCTACAGCTTACTATGCCCTGGCCGTTTTTGCTTAACTACTGCATTGTCTTCTTATACACATAATGGTAAGTTCCTAGGGTGTGTTGCTAAACAAAGAAACCTTGAATGCAGGTTCATAGCTCCTTGAAAGTGGAGTCGTAGGTAGATAGGATAGTGAAGAAGGCGTTTGGTATGCTTCCCTTTATTGGTCAGAGCACTGAGTACAGGAGTGGGCAGGTCATGTTGCGGAATTGTATGGTGGAATATTGCATACAATTCTGGCCTCCTTCCTATCGGAACGATGTTGTGAAACTTGAAAGGGTTGACGAAAGATTTACAAGGATGTTGCCGGGTTAGAGGATCTAAGCTACAGAGAAAGGCTGAACAGGCTGGGGCTGTTTTCACTGGAGCATCGGAGGCTGAGGGGTGACCTTATAGAGGTTTATAAATTATGACGGGCATTGGTAGGATAAATAGACAAAGTCTTTTTCCCTGGGCTCGGTGAGTCCTGCATTAGAGGGCATAGGTTTAGGGTGAGAGGGGAAAGATGTAAAAGAGACATCAGGGCAACTTTTTCACGCAGAGAGTGGTACGTGTATGGAATGAATTGTCAGAGGATGTGGTGGAGGCAGGTACAATTGCAATATTTAAGAGGCATTTGGATGGGTATATTAATAGGAAGGATTTGGAGTGATATGGGCTGGGTGCTGGCAGGTGGGACTAGATTGGATTGGGATATCTGGTCGGCATGGACGGGATGGACCGAAGGGTCTGTTTCCATGCTATAACATCTCTATGACTCTATCTGTGACCTGAGCGTTTTTTGTTCTTTTAATATGTGTACAAAATGGTTTCATGGACATCGATAACACAACGATAAAGACAGTGGCAAACTCATCAGATGAATAAAAACAAGACTCTCTTTTTCAATAATTATAGAAAATCCGATTGTCGTTTCAATTCATTTGGGATTTTAATGGAGCTAGACCAGCATTAATTGCCCTTGAGACGTTCCAGTCCAATTGATGTTGGTCCGTCCAAGTGGCTGATAGGATGGAGTACCAGCAGTGCATCTCATGTGCTGGGTTAGCTGGGAGTAAATATTACTGGTGGTGGATGGAGTGTTACACAATCCATCATGCTGTGATGAACAGCTCGCAGGCAAACAGGAAAACTGACTCATTGTCAAAGCAAATATATAGGATGGAGTTTATTACTTTTTCTGAGAAATAGCAACCTTACACATACAAGTCTATCTAGTAATGTAGGGAAGTCTGTGTCTATGTTATTGGTGTCCTTAAAATAATGGTGTCAAACAGAAGAATTATGTTATTGCTTTTGATGGATGATGCTTGCACTGAGCATGTGAATTATCCTGGATGTTTTCAGAGATGGCTGGGCTGTCCTAGGTTGAGTAAGTGCTGATACTCCATGGGAAGATGTTGATTTGTAACCTTGCCACTTACTGAGCACAGTTCGCCTGAACAAACCAACAAGTATCGTAGGTTGGTGCTTCAGAATGTATCAGAGCTTTCATGGCTGCCATCACATGGAATCACGTATAAAGACATGGCCAATCGAGTCTGCACTATCCGATGCTGATGCTGGTGCTTTGTAAAGTTTGTGAGATTACCTTACTGAACCACCCTCCCAGACAATGCATTCTAGACACAAACCATCCTCTGGGTTCAAAACAGATTCCCTAAATCCTCTCTCAATATCTCCCCTTTCGCTTCAAACATGTGTCTCTTGTTTTTGATCCATTGACTAAGGGGAACAGCTGCTGTCTGTTCACTCTGCCCATATCTCTCATGCTCTTATACATCTCTGTCAGGTTCACCCCTCACCCTTCTCTGCTCCAAAAACAAGAGTAGCCTATCTTCATGGTTTGAGTTCTCTCTTGTCTTGTTACTTCTTCCAAAGTGCAGCATCTCACAAATTTCAGTGCTAATTTTTATCGGTCATTGATCTGGCCATCTGAACAATCAATGTGTACCCTCCTGTAACCTAACACATTCCTCCTCACCATGTCGCATTCGGCCTATCGTTGTGTCATCCACAACAGTGTTTATCATTCTCCAACAACACTCCCCCACCCCCCACCCCCCATCTCCCACATTAATATCATCAACATTTCGGAGCAGCGAGGGGGGGAGGGGGGTTGCTGGGAGGAGGTGACGTTGGTGCAAGGTGATTGTTGGCAAGGCCTCTACGTATATTTAAACTTGTTGCCTTCATGCCAGCAAGGGAGGAGCGAGCAAAGGACTTCTGGGAAGGGTAAGGAGAACAGTTTATATTTGCGTGGTTGCGTTACCAGAGTCTCTACTCGGTAACTAGTTTATTTCCTAATCCTTGTTTTTAGAAGTCACTTCGGGAGTTAGAATAGTGGGAATGGAGTTTAGGGCAGTGGAATGTTCCTCTTGCAGAATGTGGGAAGTAAGGGTCACCACTAGCGTCCCTGCTGACTACATCTGTGGGAAGTGCACCCAACACCAGCTGCTCGAAAACCGCGTTAGGGAACTGGAGCTGATGTTGGATGAACTTCGGATCATTCGGGAGGCAGAGGGGGTTATTGACAGGACTTACAGAGAGGTAGTCACTCCCCAGATAAAACAAAAAGACAGATGGGTGACAGTTACGGGACAGGAAGGGAACCAGCAGGCAGTGCAGGGATCCCGAGTGGCCATTCCCTCAACAATAGTGTACCGTTTTGGATACTGTTGGGGGGATGACTTACCAGTGGAAAGCAGTGGGGTACCTGCTGCTCAGAAGGAAGGGGGGAAGAGGAGCAGAGCTGAGCAGTAGTCATTGGGGACTCGATAGTTAGGGGGACAGATAGGAGGTTCTGTGGGGCGAGAGAGACTCACGGCTGGTATGTTGCCTCCCGGGTGTCAAGGTCCGTGATGTCTATGATCATGTTTTTGGGATCCTCCGGGGGAGGGGGGGGGGGGGAGGGAGAGCAGCTCCAAGTCATGGTCCACATTGGCACCAACGATATATGTCGAAAGAGCGATGGGGTCTTGAGGGTGATATTTAGGGAGCTAGGATGGAAGCTTAGAGCTAGGACAAACAGATTGTTTTCTTTGGTTTGCTGCCCGTGCCACGTGCTAGTGAGGTGAGGAATAGGGAGAGAAAGGAGTTGAACATGTGGCTACGGGGATAGTTCAAGAGGGAGGGTTTCGAGCTTTTGGATAATTGGAGTTCTTTCTGGTGTAGGTGGGACCTCTACAAGCAGGATGGTCTTCATCTAAACCAGGGGTACAATTATCCTGGGTGAGAAATTCGCTAAAGCTATTAGGTGGATTTAAACTAAAACAGCAGGGGGATGGGAACCAAAATTGTAGGACAGGTACAGAAGACGATGAGAGTAGGGAGTTCCAAAATCAAGTATCTGACATTGGCAAGCGAGAACCTGGTTTGAAGTGTGTGTACTTCAAAGTGAGGAGCATCCGAAATAAAGTGAGTGAACTGGCAGCGTGGGCTGATACCTGGGACTTGGATGTTGTGGACAGGGCGGAGACATGGATAGAGCAGGGACAGGAATGGCTGTTGCAGGTTCCGGGATTCAGATATTTCAGTAAGAACAGAGAAGATGATAAAAGAGGGGGAGGTGTGGCATTGGTGATCAGGGACAATATTACAGTTGTAGAAAGGATGTTTGGGGACTCGTTAACTGAGGTAGTATCGGCTGAGGTTCGAAACTGGAAAGGAGAAGTCACCATGATGGGACTTTTCTATCGGCCTCCAAATAGTCCCATTGATGTAGAGGAAAGGGTAGCGAAAATGATTCTCGATAGGAGGGAGAGAGGCAGGGTAGTTGTTATGGGGGACTTCAACTATCCAAATATTGACTGGGATCACTACTCTACGAGTACTATGGATGGGTCAGTTTTTGTCCAGTGTGTGCAGGAGGGATTCCTGACACAATATGTAGACAGGCCTACAAGGGGCAAAGCCATTTTTGATTTAATACTGGGTAACGAGCCTGGCCAGGTGTTAGATTTCGAAGTAGGTGAGCACTTTGGAGACAGTGGTCACAATTCTGTCAGGTTTACTTTAGTGATGGAATGCGATGGGTGTACTCCACCGAGCAAGTGTTACAGCTGGGGGAAGGGAAAATACGATGCAATTAGGAAAGATTTAGGAAGCATTGAATGGGGAAGGAAATTGCTGGGGATAAGCACATTAAAAATGTGGAGCTTATTCAAGGAAAAGCTCCTGCGTGTCCTAGATAAGTATGCAACTGTCAGGCAGAGAGGAAGATATATTACGCGTGAGCTATGGTTTACGAAGGAAGTGAAATCCTTGTTCAAGAAGAAGAAGAAGGCTTATGTTGGGCCAAAATGTGAAAACTCAGTCAGGGCGCTTGAGGGTCACAAGGAAATCAGGAAAGACCTAAAAAGAGAGCTCAGAAGAGCCAGGAGGAGACATGAGAAGTTGTTGGCAGATAGGATCAAGGTTAACCCTAAAGTTTTCTATCGGAATGTCAGGAATAAAAGAATTTGGATCAGTGGTGCTGGAAGAGCACAGCAATTCAGGCAGCATCCGAGGACAGGCAAAATCGACGTTTCGGGCAAAAGCCCTTCATCAGGAATAAAGGCAGAGAGCCTGAAGCGTGGAGGGATAAGCTAGAGGAGGGTGGGGGTGGGGATAGAGTAGCATAGAGTATAATAGGTCAGTGGGGAAGGAGATGAAGGTGATAGGTCAGGGAGGAGAGGGTGGAGTGGATAGGTGGAAAACATTTCAACTCCCCCTCCCACACTGCCGAGGATATGGAGGTCCTGGGCCTCCTCCACCGCCGCTCCCTCACCACCAGATGCATGGAAGAAGAATGCCTCATCTTCCACCTCGGAACACTTCAACCCCAGGGCATCAATGTGGATTTCAACAGCTTCCTCATTTCCCCTTCCCCCACCTCATCCTAGTTTCTAACCTCCAGCAACACGATCCCCTTGACTTTTCCGGACTTGTCCGACCTGCCCAACTCCTTTTCCACCTATCCACTCCACCCTCTCCTCCCTGACCTTCATCTCCTTCCCCACTGACCTATTGTACTCTATGCTACTCTATCCCCACGCCCACCCTCCTCTAGTTTATCTCTCCACGCTTCAGGCTCTCTGCCTTTATTCCTGATGAAGCGTTTTGCCCGAAACGTCGATTTTCCCTGTCCTCGGATGCTGCCTGAATTGCTGTGCTCTTCCAGCACCACTGATCCACAATCTGGTTTCCACCATCTGCAGTCATTGTTTTTACCTCAGGAATAAAAGAATGACGAGAGTAAATTTTGGACTATTCAAGGATAATATGGGAGGTTGTGTGTGGAGTCAGGGAAGATAGGGGAAGCACTAAATGAATATTCTTCGACAGTGTTCACTATAGAAAATGAAAATGTTGGCGAGGAAGATACAGAAATATTTGCACCTAGACCAGAAGAGATTGAGGTTCACAAGGTAGAGGTATTAGATTTACTGCAGAGTGTGAAAATAGACAAGTCCCCCGGGCCGGATGGGGTCTGTCTTAGGATCCTCTGGGCAGCAAGGGAAGAGATTGCCGAGCCTGTTGTATTGATCTTCAAATCATCATTGTCTACAGGAATAGTGCCTGAGGAGTAAAGGATTGCAAAAGTGGTTCCTTTGTTCAAAAAGGGTATTTGAGACAACCTTGGTAATTACAGACCAGTGAGTCGCACTTCAGTTGTTGTTAAAGTGTTGGAAAAGTTGTAAGAGATAGGATTTATAACCATCTAGAAAATAATAATCTGATCAGGGACAGTTAACACTCTTTTGTGAAGGGCAGGTCGTGGCGAACGAATCTTATTGACTTGTTGACAGAATGACCAAACAGGTAGATGAGAGTAAACTGGCTGATGTGGTGGAAATGGATTTCAGCAAGGTGTTCGATAAGGATCCCCACAGTAGGCTATTGTACAAAATGCAGAGGAATGGATTTATGGGAGACATAGCAGTTTGGATCAGTAATTGGCTTGCTGAAAGAAAACAGAGGGTTGTAGTTGATGGAACATTTTCACCTTGGTGTCCAGTTACTGGCGGAATACCGCAAGAGCGGGTATTGGGTCCACTGCTTTTAATCATTTTTATAAATGACTTGGATGAGGGCTAAGAAGGGTGGGTTAGTAAATTTGTGGACGACACTAAGGTCGGTGGATTTATGGATAGTGACGAAGGATGTAGTCGGTTGCAGAGTGATAGGATGCAAAGCTGGGCTGACAGGTGGCAAATGGAGTTTAATGTGGACAATTGTGAGGTGATACACTTTGGACGGAGTAAGCAGAATGCAAAGTATTGGGCTAGTGGTAAGATTCTTGGGAGTGCAGATGAGCAGGGAGATCTCAATGTCCATGTACATAGATCCCTGAAAATTGCCACCCAGATTGACAGGGTTGTTAAGAAGGCATACCGTGTTTTGGCCTTTATTAATAGAGGGATTGAGTTCCAGAACCATGAGGTTATGCTGCAGCTGTGCAAAGCTCTGGTACGGCCACACTTGGGGTGTTGTGTACAGTTCTGGTCACCGCATTATAAGAAGGATGTTGAAGCTTTGGAAAGAGTGCAGAGAAGATTTACTAGGATGTTGCCTGGTAAGGAAGGAATGACTTACGAGGAAAGGCTGAGGGCCTTGAGGCTGTTCTCGTTAGAGAGAAGAAGGTTGAGAGGTGACTTAATAGAGACATACAAGATAATCAGAGGGTTAAATAGGGTGGACAGGGAGAGCCTTTTTTTCCAAGTAAGGAAACTGCAAACACGAGAAAACACAACTTTAAAATGAGGTGAGATAGGTATAAGACACATGTCAGAGATAGTTTCTTTACTCAGAGAGTAGTAAGGGTATGGAATGCTTTCCCTGCAACCGTGGTAGATTCGCCAAGTTTAAGTGCATTTGCGCCGTCATTGGACAGGCATACGGACGTACAAGAAATAGTGTAGGTGGGATGGGCTTCAGATTAGTATGACAGGGTAGCGCAACATCGAGGGCCGAAGGGCATGTACTGCGCTGTAATGTTCTTTGTTCTGTGTTCTATTTATGAATATCAGATACTAACCTTGATTTTCTACCTGTCCTACAGATGTGTTGCAGAGGAAGAATTGGGAATTCCAGTCACTTGTTTTTCATATTTTGGTGAAATTACAGCGTAATGCAGTTGAGGTCTTTTATGAGGAAGCCAGAAATAATTTTTTGGACATGGAGCTGAATTCTGCTTTTACACTCCACCCCTCTGCATGTATTATTCATAAGACTTGTATATCATTAATTTTGGAATAGGCTTTGGCACTGTGCACTGTGAAAGTTCAATTTGATGTGGGCCTGCAGCTTATTCTGTAAAACATTCGCTGCAATAGTCAGAGCTGAAGATTTTTCTTTTCATCTGCAGGATGGACTCAGGCTCGTTCATTAAGTTTGTTTCAAAGAGCTGGAGGGATGAGGATAAAGATTAAATTAATTTTTACATTATAAACACACTATAGAAGATCAATTCACATTCTCATTTCTACGTTGGATTGGAAGCAAATTAAAAGAACAAGGACCCATCGTTCTGAATATTGTTTTAAAAAGTGACATCATGTTGCAATAATGCATTGGAAAAAAGAAAATGCTGTCTGCATTTGATGGAGATACATAAATTCAGAGTGAATGTACAATATGAACAAGAAATAAGGGTTAATAAAAAAGTATGAGAAATCTTTTCATAATTTTCAAATGAAACAAGATACCAATTTTCCTGCACAGTGATGTTTGATTGTCCATCAATCTCACTTTTCCAAATATATGGTTTTCCTGCCACTGATGCGCCTTCGGCATACCACATCCTCCCTTCTTACTCGTTCCTTACCCTCCTACTTCCTTTGCATTGCCAATTCTGATGCTTCATACCATTCCACTGACCATCTCCCTTTACACTTCTCGCCCTGTATGTCACACCACTTCCCCTGACCCTCCCTTTCCCTTTTGGCTCTCACACAAGATGCTGGAATCTGCTGATTTATGTGCTACGACTGGTCATCAGTGAATGGTGTGTTTGGAATGATCAATGTCCAATAGCAACAGACAATAAGAAGTTTGCCACTGTCTGATGCACGGTGAACAGAATAGCTTTGTTCACATTGGTACAGACTGGAGCTACTTCTGTCCACCAAACAGCCTCATCACCAACAGGACAAACAACTTCTGACAGAATCGTAAGACCATGTATCAATTTTCTTTGGAATATTGTGAGGACATTGTTCTAACAAACAGTGTTCTTGTCTTTTGCCCTTTATTATTTCAACTGATCTTCCCATTTAATTTGAGCTGAGATCAGAGTGACTTCCCTTTCAATCGAAGCTGGACTTGACTGACGGTGGTATCAAAGACCCTGAGCAAAACTATGGTTATTGGTAATTAGAGAAAATTCTGCACTGGAAATCGGAACAACAGAAAAAGTGGTCTCTGCAATGCATCTTCCAAGTTGCATGTCATTCTGACTAGGGACTAATTTATTCTTACTTCATCATCGGTTGTTAAAAATCTTGGAATGTCCCAACAACAGCTCTGTGTGGATCTGCATTACTTCGATTGAAGAGGTTCAAGTTGGCAGCTCGCTGGCGCCATTTACAGAGCTACTTGGGACTACAAATAAACTCTGCCCTTGCTAGTGCCTTTCAAAACTCTGGATGAATATGCCCTCTTTTAAAGAAAAACAAGATATATTATGTTTACACACTCTCATTTGAAGTTTCGGAAAGGTATGACATGGCTGGATGAGTTTGATGCCAGTGATATCAGGAGCATGACAAGACATTGATAACAATTGGAATCGTTAATTCAGTTAGTTACTGACAGATGATTGATTGTGTGATGTCAGTGCCACGGAGTTCAGCATTTACATAATGCTTAATGGTAGTCATTCTCATATATTTAAATTTTTCATTCAGAAGCCACAAACAAATACTCGAGAGCCAACAGAAATGGCAGCTTCACTGTTTCCTTTCAGATCAGATAAATATCCACAGTCCAAAAGACTAAGTAAGTTGAAAGTACTGGGAAACCTTAACAGGTTCTGAGCAGAGAGAAACAGATTTAACGGATTGAGTCGAATATGAGTTTTTCCCAAATAGGGTAATATCAGGCTTAATATTCTAACTCTCTTTCTCTTTCCAGATACTGGCTCATCTGCAGTGTTTTGCCACTGTTTTCTGTTTATATTACAGATTTACATTTTCCCCAGTATTCCCTAGCACAGTGATTCATTGTGGGGAGCAAAGTGGGAGTGGGAGTGGCATGGTGTCTCAGTGGTTCGCACGACTGTCTCACAGTACCAGGGCCCGGTTTGCTTCCACACTCAAGACTATTTGTATGAGTTTTCACATTCTCCCCCTGTCTGCAAGTGTTTCCTCCAGGTGCGCCAGATTCCTCCCACAGTCTAAAGACTTTCAGCGGATTGACCATGCTAAATTGCGCATTTAACACAATTTTGAATAAATGCAAACACACAGGTACCACAGACCTGTGGGGAAGAGAATTCCAACTCAAACGGTCGGTGGGGAATTTCTCCTCATCCCTGTTCCTGCCGAGGTTGGAGAGTCGTCGTATCTTTTTCTAGTCCCACTCCTCCATCGGTCATGACAAATTATCAGCGTAACCAAGTGTGTTATATGGCAAATGATATCAGTCTCAGACTGGGTCAGGTATAGTTTTAGGAACATGTCAGACATGTTTCTTACATTTGCAAAAGCAATTAATCTGAAACAAAAGCAAAGTTATTCAAAAAAAAACGATGGAAAGATAAATGACATATAGTTTGGACATTGACAATCTGTGTATCATTATTTATTTTTTCTATAAATCGGAGACACACATATACGTCTAAAAGCAAACAGAAAAAAGAAACAAACTCTGCAGAATATTAGTTTGGAAGAGTTTTGTTCAGATAATAGATAATTTCATGGCAAAATGCAAATTGAGATTGTCGCAATTGTAATGCTGTCTCACAGATGCTGATGGCAATGGGGTTTCTTCCTGGAATAGCTGGACTTGGCTGAATTCCCTTCTCTACTGGCAATGTGGAGATTCCAATGAATCCTCAAAAGGAACCCTCCATGAGTGGGAAAGATGACTGATGGATTTCCTGGTCTCTCTCAAAGAGGAATATGGTGTGTTAGATTTCATTTGTTGAGCGATTGAGTTCCGGAGCCGTAAAGTCATGTTGCAACTATACAAAACGCTGGTGCCATCACACTTGGAATATTGTGTGTAGGTCTGGTCCCCATATTACAGGAAGGATGTGGAATCATTGGAAAAGGTGCAGAGGAGATTTATCAGTACGTTTCCAGGTCTGGAGGGAAGGTCTTATCTGGATAGGCTGAGAGGGGGTTTGATAGAGGCATACAATATGATCAGAGGATTAGATAGGGGAGACTGTGAAAGTCTTTTTCCTAGGATGATGATGTCAGCCTGTACGAGGGTGCATAATTGCATTTTTAGGGGTGATAGATTTAAGACAGATGTCAGAGGCAGGTTCGTTATGCAGAGAGTGTTAAGGGCGTGAAATGCCTACCTGCTAATGTAGTCAACTCAGCCACATTAGGGAGAATTAAACAATCCTTAGATAAGCACATGGGTGATTTTGGGGGGACGAGCTGAGAATAGTTCACGGGTCGGAACAACATTGAGGGCCGAAGGGCCTGTTATGCGCTGTATTGTTCCATGTTCTATGTTCTATATGTTATTGTCGAAATGAACAAGTAAAGTGATGGAGCAATGGCTGTGGCTGTTCAGACAAGTTACATTTTCTTCTTCTCTGAGCTGAAACATATAATAATGTTACCTGAACACCAACGTGAACTATGTAAGGTCTGGTTAACCATTCCCCTGATTGCAAACTCCATCCCTGTTACCTGCTCCATTTAGGAGTGATTTGTAATTTATCATTTGAAAATATTTTTATATGTGGCTTCATGTTTACTGTACAATAAATTCATGTCTTCAAAGTACTGTGCTAAAATTAATATATTGTTTTATTAAATTAAATCCTTAGTTTTATTCTCTCATTCCTCAGCTATGCCCACTACACTCTCCTCAGGGCCCTTTATGGTTCAACGTGAACATCGCGTATTCTCAGGCCTGAAGTGCCCTGACCTTGTCGAGGCCATGAGGGGCATGAATATGTTTTTTTCCAAGGTCGGAGGAGTCCAAACCAGCGGGCATAGATTTAAAGTGAGGGGGCAAGATTAAAAATATACCTGAAGGGGTAACGTTTTTACACAGAGGGTAGTGTGTGTACGGAATGAGATGGCAACGAAAGTGATGGAGGCTGGCACAATTACAACATTTACGAGGCAATGGATGGGTATGTGAATAAGAACCATTTCGAGGATTATGGGTCTAATGCTGGCAAAGATTACTACATCAGATTGTAATATCTGGTTGGTGCAGATAACCTGGACTGAAGGGTCTGTTTCCGTGCTGTATGACACTATGGTTCCATCAGGCCTTCATTCTAGCAAAGAGTAAAGGGAAACATCAGTGAAAAGCTTCGAAAACCATTGCATTTTTTTCAGTTTAGGAGTTCATTACTAGACACAATACATCAGATGTAGTCTCAGCATTTTCATGTTCAAATGCAGTAATACATCCTACTGGTTATACCCAGTAGACTTTACATAAAACAGCAAGATTCGATACCCTTTTCTAATTATTGGCTGAATCTGCTGGTGAGGTTTATGTGGCTCATGTACCGGAATGAACTAATCTTTCTGTACCAATGAGTTCAGCAATTTTCTCTCCATTTAAGTATGTTACTGTTATTTTCTCTGTTGAAAACAACACTGACTTCTCTTAACCCCTATTATACTGTTTTCTGCCAAGGTTTTGATCACTAACCTCCCCTGTCTGTATCCCATTGCAGAGTCTCCATGTCCAGTTAAATGACTCTCTTGGTGAATGAGCTAACTGAGCTCCAAGCCAATCAGTCCTCTCATCCAAGTCATTGGCATAGATTCTAAATAGTTGATAATCTCACACTGATCCCCGAGGAACTCCACACAGTTACAACTTTACAACCTGAACATCCCCAATGGTTATTCCCTGATAGTTAACTGGGTTTCCCCTGTTGTTGGGTAGCAAGCTAGAAAGGTTGGATGGCATCATCCTACATTGTGTAATGTACTTAGTGAGCTGAATGACTTCAATCTATTCATGTGTAAATCCTTAGAGGGCAGAATGGACTCCTCCTGTCTCATTATAACGATGCTGACTGGCTGAATGGGATCTTTCTTTACCTCTGTAACATTACAGAGTGCTTGAGAGAACAACACATGGTTAGGAGCAGCAGCTGGCCATTCAGCCCCTTGAGCCTGCTGCACATTTCGGAATGTGCATTGTTGATGTGATTGTAACTAAACATCATTTACATGTCTGTTCCCAATTAACATGGAGTCTCCAGGTCATCAAAGTTCTATGGAACTCAACCTTGAGTGTTTTCTGTAATCCAGTCTTCACTGCTCCCTAGGGATGAGAACACCACAGATTACACAATCCTAAAGAGAAGGGAGCATCCCTATCTGAGTCTGAAATGGAAAGGACCTTATTCTCAAAATGTGCCCCACTCAAACCAATCACCACTCTTTTGATATATAAGGAGTGGACAATTAGAAACAGATATCGACCATTCAGCCCCTCAAACCTGTCCACATTCCCATTAACTCTCCTAAACCAAATACTTACCAAATTCAGTTTCCACTGACCTCGTGGAAAGACAATTCCAGGAAAGATCATATAAGCAATGAACACTGGAACAGAATAAGGCCATTCAGCCCATCTTTTCTGCCATGATATTTGACCATGACTAACATATTTCTGAACCCCATTCTCCTGCCTTCTCCGACGAACCAATGATAGCTTATTCATTAAAAAATGTATATGTCTCTGTATTAAAGTTCATGTGTGCCTGTATATGGGGTAATGTTCGTGTGGAAATGTCAATATCTACGTGCGTATCTCTGTGAGCATTTGTTATGTGTGTTAGTGTCTATATCTCAGTTTGTGTGTACCTCTGTCTGCATCTCTGTGCAAAGTTGATTTTGAAATAAATATATTGAACTTGGAATCAAACTCTTCCTCCTCCTCCTCTCTCCGTCTGTCCCTGTTGTTCATGGAGTTCATAGAATCGCTTTTGTGTGGAAGCAGGCCCTTCTACCCAACACAGGTCCACACTGACCCTTCGAAGAGTAACCCACCCAGACCCGTTCAAATGCTATGCTATGCTCACCCATGAACAATGCCCCTAACCTACACATCCCTCGGCAATGTGGACAATGTAGTATGTCCAATTCACCTAACATCCACAACGTTGGACTGTGGATGGAAACCAGAGCACCCGGTCGAAACCCACGCAGATACGGTGAGAATGTGAAACTCCACGCCGGCAGTCGTCTGAGGGTGGACACGAGCCCGGGTGCCTGGTGCTGTGAGGCAGCTGTGCTCGCGTCAGAGTTTTGTGATTAGATTCATACAATACCTCCCTCTGCTGGACTACCCACACCACTGCATCGGTGCCACAGTTTTTAACTCTGAGAAGATAATAAATCCTTTGTTGTGAATCTGTCAAATTGCATGGCCGTTTGATTCTTCAAATAACATCTTTGGAAGCACAGAGCAGTTTTGTCTGATACTAAGCGATGTTGGTCCTGCGTCATTACCATCACTGCTGGGTCTTTTTCTTGACTTCTCAATACTTTCTCACGTAACTTTTAAGCATTGCAAGGCACAGACCGAGAAATCAATTCATCTAATCTCCTGATAAAATGGTTCACTCAGAGGTGAGCATTTTCATTCTGAAAGGCCGAAGTATATTTACAACCCTCCACCTCCCAGCACTGTGTGTGTGTTTGTGTTTGTGTGTGTGTGTTTTATGTGTGTGTGTGTGTTGATGGTGCTGTAAGTTTGGATGGTGCTGTGAGCTGCTGCCCTTTCTCCCTCCCAGATTGAATATATCGAAGGTTATCCCCCTCTGTCATTGTCACTGCAGTAGGTTGGGGAGGCCAGCTGAGGGAGAGATTGTGTCCTTTTAAACACCACAGAGACTGTTAGACCTGCACCCACGTATAGATACTCACAGAGGGAAATACAGACACACAGGTACGGAGCGTTGGGGAGATAGATGGCTTGGCCCTTTCTGTCCTATTCCAAGCTGTTTCACCTGGAATAGGAGACGGGGAAGGATGGAGTGAGGGTGGGATTGGGGGACCGTGCTAAAAGCGCTGGAGTAGATGGGGGGGGGGGGGGGTGAGGTGTGCAGGTGGGAGATGGTGGTGTGTTCAGAGGGTGTCAGTCAACAGTGTTGTATCCATGCAGTGCTATTAATGAGAGGGATATAGTAGAGGGAAATAGAGAGAGGGATGGTGCTACATGCAGCAGTGAGAGTGTGGAGCATGAGCCTTGATCGGGGTTTGGTGCTATCGCAGATATACAGTGAGTGTGAGGGAGCAGGCAGTATAAGGTGAGCTTTATCCTGTCAGAGAGGGGAAGGTTATTGATGCTTGTGCTGTATTACTGGACATTCCTTCAGAACCTTCACTGAGCTCAGACCATGCTCGGTGGGTCTGGTGGTTTGGCCCCCTCTGGAAAGACAATGGTCCTTTTCTGTACTCGTCCATCCACCAAGACCTCTGTGCCCCTGTCGACAAACCGTGGTGTAATTGCCACTTATCTGCCATGCTCGGGGTAACCTGTGCAGGGCAGCTCCAAACAGAGAATGCTCGTTCGTGTGCCCATTGGCCTTTTAAAGATGGCACCAGTGCCAGGGATCACAGAATATCCAGGGATATACGGGCGATGCTGAGTACCTACAGCCATGATAGTTGGGAGAATCGGGCTGGCATTGAATGAGAGGGATGGCGTAGGGTGAGGTGGGTAGATAATTAGTTCAGTTAGATAAGATAGCACCGGGAAACTAGTTCAGCCTCGTGCAGAACATCCCTCTGTCACAGTCAATGAAAATGTCACTGAGACAAATTATTGTTAGAATCAACCCAATGAGTCTAAGACTCTGCTGACCCCTATTCCCAGTTACAAAGCTGCAGCAGCTTGACCAATGCTCTACATCACAGAGAAGGAGCTAAACGTCACCTTACCCTTGGGACATAAGGCAGTGGGGAGCGGGGGGTTGAGGTATCAGTGGCGGAGCACTTTATGGTAAGTCATCATAATTCTATTCGTTTCAAAATAGAGATGGAAATGGATGAACCACGTCTAAAACTTAAAGTTCTAAGTTGTTGAAAACCAATTTTGATGATTTAACCAATAATTTTCCCAATTCGTTTGGGACAGATATTCTCAGAAAAGGGTGTCAGTTGGGAAGGGGGAAGGCTTCAGAAATGAGATGTAAGGAATACAGAGACATTATGTCACTATTAGGATGATGGGTGGAAGGAATGCTGGAGCATTGTAGGAATTGAGGCTCTGGTCACGAATAAACGGGAAGCATATGTCAGGTATAGACAGCAGGAATTGAGGGTTTTTTCTTAATTCATTCACAGGATGAAGGTGTCCCAGGCTAGACGAGCTTCTATTACCCATCCCTAATTGCCCAGGGGCAGTTAACAGTCAACCACATTGCTGTGAGTCTGGAGTCACTTGTAGGCCAGACCAGGTAAGATTGGCAGTTTGTTTCCTTAAAAGGTGTCAGTGAACCAGATGTACTTTTCCGACAATTGGAATGGTCATTATTGGCCTCTTAATTCCTGATTTAGAGTGAATCACGAGAAGAGTCTGAAGGTAACAAGAATATAGTTAAGAGGGGAATTGGGAGCGTAAAAAGGGGACATGTGATAGCTTTGGCAAACAGAGTTAAGGAAAATTCAAAGGAATTCTACAAATACATCAAGGACAAAAGAGTAACTGTGGAGAGAATAGGACATCCTTAAAGATCAGCAAGGCTGCCCATGTGCAGAGCCACAGGAAATGGAGGAGGTATTGAACGAATATTTTGTATCAGTATTTACTGTGCAGGAGGATATGGAAGTTAGAGAACTTGGAAAAATAGTCGTGACATCTTGGAAATTGTCTGTATTACAGAGCAGCTCCTGGCTTTTATTGATGTACGCTAGAACTCTGTGAGAAGCTGGGGAAGTGATTGCTGGGCCCGTGCTATTATTAATAGACATAGGTAAAGTGCCAGAAGACTGAAGGTTGGCTAACGTGGTGCCATTACTTAAAGGATTTAAGAAGGGTAATAAGGAAAAGGTAGTGAGCTTGACGTCAGTGGTGGGTAAGTCGTTGAAGAGGATTATGAGTCATCGGATTTTCACGTATTTTGAAAGGTAACACTTGATTCAGGATAGTAAACATGGCTTTGTGCAAGAAATATTGTGTCTCACTGACTTGACTGAGATTTCTTTGAAGAAGCGACTAAAAAGATTAATTGAGATGGAATGGTGTACATTGTCGATCTGGACATCCGTAAGACGTTGAATAACATTGTGAATGGTCATCTGTTTAACAAGGTTGGTGCATATGAAAGTTATTTGGATACAAAATTAGCTCAAAGGTCAGAGACAGATGGTTCCCATATCTGTTTGCGTCTTAGGCTAGATAAGCACACCCTCTCACTCTCCCCGTTACATACACTGATGCACATTCTCCCTCTCTGCCACTCACACATACTCGCACTCCCCCCTCTCAAAATTCACACACGTACTCCACTCTTTCAAACACACATGCACACACAGCCACTCTCTCTCCTTCCCACACACACACCACACTCCTCCTCACTCTCTCTCACATACACACAATGTCTCTCTCTCCTCCTCACATAGACAAGCCCCTCACACATATGCACACGCATACACACAATTGCACATATAAATATGTGGGTTGAATTTGCATTTTCCCATTTGTATTTGCAGATGCATTTTATTTTGTTCCAAAACATACAATTTGTAGACATTCAGTCAATGTGTTATTTTATAAATCGTACTTTGTAAATAAAAACAGTCTAACTCCAGGTCAAGACACAGACAAAGTCCAAGCAAGGCATCATGCTTAGAATACGTTGTCTGACCACACGTATTACTTCATATACATCGATAACACCTGAAGGTATCTCCAGGCAGTGACTTGAAATAAATTCGGCAATTTGCATATTAACCAATCAAACTTGCACCTCCATTCGAACTGATTAAGTATTTAAGAGCCATCTTAGGTGTGTACAATTCATGGGTTGTACAGCCCTTTGGTCTTTTCCTTATAACTTCTGTGTTTAAGGTCTTCCTCTCCCTCTTACACCTAATGAAGGAGCAGCGCAAGGAAACCTTGTGCTTACAAATAAACCCATTGGACTCTAACCTGATGTCGTTTGATTTTGACCTTGTCCAATCCAGTCCAAAAGCAGTGGCTCCATGTCATGACTTTTACTATTTAGCTAATCCACTCCCCTAGCAAGTAAATTATTCCTAATTCCATGTGTTCTTTTCTTGCATATTAATCTTTTTCAAGACATGTTAGGCACTGATGGCTGGAAGTCCAGATATAATACATCTATAGGACCCCCATTATCCACCTTGCTTGTTACGCTTTTTTAAAAAAAGTTAGTCAAATCATTAAAACATGATTTATCCTTCATAAAACTATGTTGAATATGCTGGATTGTGACAGTTTTTTTACCAATAACATGTTGAGCTATACTGTCTTCCTAATTCTGACCTCCTTTCCACATGTCACGTGGATTAATTCAGCGATTACAGAGGATTGTTCGGTCTCTCTCTCACGCACACATTCACACACGCACAAACAGACAGACACCACATTGCTATGCAGATAAATACCAATAACCTTATAAATAATAAGAATGATAACTGGAATGAAGGATTTAGTTAAAGGAAGAATGAGAGAAATTACGTTTCTTCTGGATGTCAGTTTGCTCGCTGAGATGGAGAATTTATTTTCGGACCTTTCATCACCATGTTCAGGAACATCATCAATGCTGTGAAGCACTAGTGTTATGTCTCACTTTCTATTTAAGTGTTTAGGTTTCCTTGAGTAGGCGATGCAATTTCCTGTGTTGGTGATGTCATGCCTGTTTTTTTTTCTTAGAGAGTGGTAGATGAAGTCAAAATCGATGTGTTTGTTGATGGATTTATGATTGGAATACCATGCATCTCAGAATTCTCGTGCGTGTCTCTATTTGGCTTGTCCTAGGATGGATGTGAAGACTCAGTCAAAGTGATGTACTTCCTCGTCTGTGTGTAAGAATACTATTGATATCGAATCATGTCTTTTTCCGGTGAGTTGATATCCGTGTATACTGATGTGTGTTTTCCTGCATGTTTTTTCCGATGTAGTGGCCATTACAGTTTTTGAAAGGCTTATTCTTTCTGGAGCAGAAACGACAAAGATGTGAACTTATTGCGCTGCTCAAAATTATGAAAAAAAGTTGCAGACTAAGACAAGATTACTCTTTTTCCGTTAGTTGGCTTTACAACATCAATACGTTCTAATTTCAAGATTGTCAGCAAAAGAGCCAGGAGTGAGATAAGGAAAGACTTCTTCATTGAGAGATTTGTTATGAATTGGAATGGACTGTCTGGGAGAGTTGTGCATGAAAATTCAAAAGAGAACAGGATATATATTTGGAAATTATATATTTAACAGGCTTCAGAGATAGGGCAGGCAATTTGCAGGTGCTTGGGAGACATTACTGGAACTGGTGCAGCCACAGTGGCCAATGGCCTCCTCCCATTCTTTCAAGTTTTGTACTCTATCGATGCGAATGTCTGATGTGAATAAAAGTCAGTATCTAATTATTTCCGAATTTAACTGCTCGCAAATATCTGATCATTTGGTCCAGCATAGCATTTAAAATGCAACTATTCAAGTCAGCTTCATTATGAAGTCTAATTATTACTCAGAACACGAATATTTTAAATGTTGTATTTCAATTACTAAAACATGTATGTCATAACGTTTGCACAATCTCTTTGAAAAGTTCTGATTTATCACTCACGATAATATGTTCATCATTTTTCTTTCACTGTCCACATTTCATATTAAATATCATTCTCTCTAAAATTTGAAAGTTTTCAAATTATTGTTCACTAAAATGTAACAACACAAATCGTTTATTTCGTTTAATATTCACAGTGCATGTTGAATTATAGCCATTTGTAAATTGCTGGAAAATAGCTGAAGCTCTTACAGTTCAGTGAGAAGTTAAACTGAATGATTATATATCGATGTATAAGAAAGTTAATTCTATTTGATTATTCATTTGTTTGCTCACTTTGAACATGTAATCATTCAGAAGCGAACCACTTTCAAAATTTTGGAGTGACAATGCATTGTTTTGAATCCTGACATTGAATATGCAATTCTGATCGCCAAAATAGTTAGATACCATGTTGTTTGTCTGATACATAATGTGTTACATAATATTAACAGGAGTTTATATTTTAGTTCCATGAATATAGAATCAATCTAATTATAGAGTCATAGAGATGTACAGCATGGAAACAGACCCTTCGGTCCAACCTGTCCATGCCGACCAGACATCCCAACACAATCTAGTCCCACCTCCCAGCACCCAGCCCATATCCCGCCAAACCCTTCCTATTCATATACCCATCCAAATGCCTCTTAAATGTTGCAACTGTACCAGCCTCCACCATTTCCTCTGGCGGCTCATTCCATGCACGTACCACCCTCTGCGTGAAAAAAATGCCCCTTAGGTGTCTTTTATATCTTTCCCCTCTCACCCTAAACCTATGCCTTCTAGTTCTGGGCTCCCCGACCCCAGGGAAAAGACTTTGCCTATTTTTCAAATCCATGCCTCTCATAATTCTTTCCAGGGATTATAGTTCAGTTGAATAATCATAGTTCACATCTTATTTTTGCCCAATTCACAAAACATAGCAAACATCTGATTAATACATTAGTCACCCAACAGATTATACCTGAAGAAAACAGCAGCAAATGGCAAGTCAAGAATCACATTAATAACTGACCTTGGCAGATTCTGTCTGGTGTAGGTCAACACACATATTGTACTGACATTCAGGTGAATGTAACAATTAACAACATAACTGGAAATTTTGGGTTAGCACCCCGCTCCAGCTTCCTGATCTAACACACATCACTCCCTCACACATTAACCAGTTGATGAGAATACTCAAGTTACGTGAAACATAAATAACAGAACAGTGCAGCACAGTACAGGCCCTTCGTTCCTGGAGGTCCTGCCGACCTTTTATCCTACTCTAAGATCGCAATAACCTACATACCCTTCATTGTACAATAATTCGTGTGCCTATCCAATATTCGCTTAAATAGCCATAATGCAGCTGACTCTATTACCGTTGCTAGCAGTGAATTCCAAGCACCCACCACTCTCGGTGTAAAGAACCTACCTTTGATATCTCCCCTAAACATTCCTCCAATCACTTTAAAATTATCACCCTCCCCCCACTTCATGGTAGCCATTTCCGCCTTGCGAGACAGTCTCTGGCTATCCACTCTATCTACGCCTCTCATCACCTTGCACACCTCTATCAAGTCACCTCCATTCTTCATTGAACCAAGGAGAAAAGCCCTCACTCCCGCAACATTTCTTTGTAATATTTGCCCTCCAGGCCGGGCACCTTCTTTGTAAATATCCTCAGCACCCTCTCAAAAGCCTCAACGTCCTTCTAGTGATGGGGCGAATAGAACTGAATTCTCACCAGAGCTTTTTTGAGCTGCAACATAACCTCACGGCTCTTAAACTCAATCCCCGACTAATGAGAACACTATAATTGTTAACAGATTTATCAACTTGCGTGCAACTTTGAGGGTCGATGAAATGGACCACAATATCCCTCTGTTCCTCCACACTGCCAAGAATCCTGCCTTTTACCCTGTATTCTGCATTCAAGTTCAACCTTCCAAAATGAAACGCTTCACGCTTATCCAGGTTGAACTCCATCTGCCACTTATCAGCCCAGTACTGCATTCTGTCAATGATCCCTTTGCAACCTACAACAGCCCAACAACCTTTGTTACACAGTAAAAGTTACTAAAGTTCCAGTTCCCTTTATCATCCAAGTTACTTATAAAAATCACAAGCAGCAGAAGTCCCAGAGCCGATTCCCGCTGAAACACCACTGGTCACCTAACTCCAAGCTGAATACTTTCCATGTTCTATCACCCTCGGTTTTCTATGAGCCAGACAATTCTGTATCTATACTTTTATCAATGTGTTTGGTCCCATCCTGAAAGAATTCTGTAAGGTGTATGAAGCATGACCTGCCCCTTCCAAAGTCATGCTGACTATCTTTAATCAAACTATGATTTTCTAAGTAATCATAAATTCCGTCTCTCAGAATCCTCTCCATTACTTTGCCCAATTCAAAGACTGATTGGCCTGTAATTCCAAGGATTATCCCTATTCCCTTTGCTGAACGAGGGAATAATATTTGCCACCCTCCAATCATCTGGCAGTACTTTAGTGGACAGTGGGGACGCAAAGATCATCGCCAAAGGCAGAGCAATCTCTTCCCTCGCTTCCTGTAGCAATGATGGGTGAATCCTGTCTGGACCAGAGGATTTATCTTTTCTTTGTTTGTACTTCCATCAGTCTGTACTTCACCTCAACCTGTCTACACCCTGTCCAAACTACTGATTGCCTGCTTTCCTTTTTAGGGCTTTTTACAGTGCTGCCTGCCTGAGCAAGTACAGTTCCCAATGTCCTGTGAATCAAGGAGTGGAAAAAATATGAACTCACCAATGCCTTCCTGATGAAGGGATTATGCCCAAAGCTTTGATTTACCTTCTCCTCGGATGCTGCCTGACCGGCTGTGCTTTACCAGCGCCACACATTACTACTCTGATCTCCAGCAATTGAAGTTCTTACTTCCTCAATCACTGAGGGCTGTCCCCTCTGCACATTGAGCAGGGAATTAATCTGCAGAAACTCATTGCATGTGGAGCTCACTGTTCAGTTCTGGAAAGTTGCATTTAATTGATAGATTTGTTACAAAATAAATTACAATTCAACAAATATTCATTCAGTCCAGAGTTACAGTTTTGCTTCATCAATTGGGCAGCGTGAAAACAGTATTCCAGGTGTTATATACCAGGCTGGATATCCTTTATATTAATGCTGGGAATATTATTGGACAGACAGATGTGATAAGGGAATAAGGTAACATGGGGAATTGTGATATTTTTGCCATCACACAGATGTGTATGAGGGAGGTCATGGCTGACAACTCAATTTTCTGTGGTACATAACTATATGTAGGAAGGGAGAGGGGTTAAAGTAGAAGGTGATGTTGCTTAATTAGTTATGGAGGGTTGATAAATTGGTAGCATCTTATAATGATGCTTTGTGGGTAGAGGTTAGCATCAAACTAATGACAGGCACACTGCTGCGGATATATTATAGACTCCCAGATTAAATAAAATACAGGAGCAGATATATAATCAATTCACTGAGGTTTGTAAATCCAACAATAGGATTGCTATATTCAGGCATTTCAATTCCAGACATTAATTAGGGCGGTGAATTATTTTACGAGGGGAAACGTCTTACCATTTATTCCAGAGAACTTCTTATGTGAACACATAGCAGTTACAAAAATGGGTGCCGGAAGAGTAGAGAACGTGTAGAGCTAAACTCAAGAAAGTAAGGAGAAGAGCAAAAGTGGGTGGGGTGGGGGTGTGTGATAAAAATATTAGCAGGCAATATTTTCAAGAATCAAAAGACAGTTTATCTGTTTATTAAGGGTAAGAGGTTAACAAGAGAAAGAATAGGGTGTATAAGGGCCCGAGGAGGCAGCCTGTGCAAACAGCCAGAGAGTATGTTAAATATGCAGTACATATCGGTCTTTGCTTTGGAGAAGCAGTTCGTGGAATCACTCTCAGTTCCTGATCGTGTGCCTTTGAGCAAATTTACACAGAAGCTGAGGAAGATTTGGAAGTTAATGTAGGATAAAAAGTGGGCAAATCCCGAGATCCAGATGTTTTGTACTTCAGCTGATGTGGAAAAGATGAGGGAAGAGATTACAGGCTCTTATACTTTGTGTTTTTTTTATTTTGCCACTGGCCACGGAGGTGGTGTGATCGAAAAGGATAACATCTAATGTGGGTTCAACTTCCAACCAATGCTCGAAAAAAAAAGCCATGTTATTTAAGACTACCGAGTCTTACAACAGTGCAAGAGAAATGATTGTAGAAAATTGTGAAGGATCACTAATTATCGTCAAGGCTGAGCTGGACAGACGTTTAAACAAGGGTTAACGAAATAACTTTATACAAATTGAAAAGAAAAGCAGCCTCAGCGAGCGGATGGGCATACTGTCGCTCATATGACTAATGGTAAACTTTTTCTAATAGCCTGTATTCATTGGAATTTCAACCTCTCTCCCTCCGGAGTGAGACACGGTTTGGAATGCAATCAATTGATTCAAGGAATTCATAAATGCAGTAATAATAGGCAGAAAAGAACAGGCTGATAACGAACAATTAATGGCTGAAGGCCTCCAAGATACAGAGTATTCCAGGTGATATATTCCAGGCTAGATGTGTTTTACCTTAATGCTGTTAATATTAACAGACAGACAGATGTGATAAAGAAACGAGGTGACAAGTAGAAGTGTGACATTTTTTGCCATTTCTGAGATATGTTTGAGGGAGGTCAGGGCTGACAACTCAATATTCTGTGGTACCAGAATTATAGTCAGGACAGGAGAGAGGTTAAAAATGGAGGTGGTGTTGCCTTATTAATTATGGAGTCAGTTACTGGTGTAAGAAGTCACGATATCTTGAAAGGATCTTCTAATGAGGCTTGGTGGCTAGAGCTCAGGATCAAAACCATGATAGAAACACTGCTATGGATATATTATAGACCCCCAGATAATGAAAAGTAGCGAGCATATCCCGAGTACGGTATTAACTAAGTTATTGAGGTGTGTTAAAACAATCATTTGATCATTATATTCAGGCATTTCAATTCCAACTATCCATTAGGGGAGCGATAACGTTTTTAAGAGGGGGCAGGTGCTTTGAACTATATTCCAGAGAGCTTCTTATATCAACACCGAGCAGATACAACAAAGGGCCGTGCAGTTCTGGGCCTCACTGTGGGAAACGAAGCCAGTCAGCTGTTCCAGGCAGAAGTAGGAGAGCATTAGACGACCAGTGACCGTGACATCACACATTTTGAGTTTGCTAAGGAAAAGGCCCCCCAAAACTTTGAAAAATAAAAGCTTTTTGGATTGGGGAGACAGATTTTTTGAAAACAAATGACAGGATCTGGCCAAACGGCAGTTGATTCTGGGTGAAACAGTAGCAGAACTGCGTGGGGCGGGGGTTGGGGGATCATTTAATCAAAATGGAATTGATGACCGTGTCGGCCCAGCATGTTACACCGCAGATAAAATTTCGGAAAACAAGCCCAAAGAACCTCAGATGTCGACACAAATTCCGAAAAAAATGAAAAAAGGAAAGAAAAGCTTAAACAGGTATCAAGTGAGCAAGTCAATGGGGGTTGTAAAAGAATATAGAAAGTGTAGGACTAAGCTTAAAATGTCAGTGGAAGAGCAGAAGTAGGGGTGATTAAATATTAGCGGGTAAGATTATCAAGAATCCAGAGTCATTTTGTTTTGTTTATTAAGGGGAAGAGGTTAACGCGAGAAAGAATGGGGAGTACTAGGAACCAAGGGGACAGCCTGTTCACAGAGCCAGAGAATATGTTATATACATCCAACGAATCGGTCTTCAGATTGCAGAAGCAGTTCTTGGATTCAGGGAGATTGACTGTCTGACCCGTGAGCCAATACATATAGGAACTGAGGAAGAATTGGAAGTTGATGCAAGATAAAGATTGGGTACATCCCCAAATTAAAGACCATCACGTCTCACATCAGTGAAAGGGAAACAATTGTAGAGAATTCAGAGGGCTGTTGAGGCTGGATCATTAAACATGTTCAAGGCTGAGACAGACAGATTTTTATACAAGCGTTATGGGGAAATCGCGGGAAAGTGTAATGGGGCATTATCAAAGTAAATATAACTTAATCAAAGGAAAAGCAGACTCAGTGTTGCCCCTATGTCGAATGGTGTTCTTTTCCAATAGCCGTGAAGCCACAAGAACATCCACCTCTCTCACCATGGAGTGAGACACAGTTTGGAATACAATCGAGAGATTCAAGGAATTCATAAACGCGATACTAATAGACAGAAAGGACCAGAGGACTGCGACAATATGGATTGCCTGATGGGGTCAGGATTTGCATCGACACAGTCACCCCTACCACAAAGTAGACTTTAGTAAGACTCTCTCCAAGGCCAAACAGCGACCTGCACGAGGGAGCCGAGTAACACAGGGGCCTGTGTTAACACACCTGGCCCCTCCTTGACACCAGGGGCCAGGGGTCAAGGAGTGCTGACAGCCCAAACACTACGCCACTGTCGTGTCTCCTTCCTTCCCTGACCAAACTAAATGTGGAGGGGTACAGAGACATGCCGGTGGTAGCAATGTAAGCAGTAAGGCTTTGACACGAGAGGCTTTGGACAACAGCCAAGAGGAGATTCTGGACGTACTAGAATGCTTGAAAGTGGATAAATGTTGCGGTCCTTACCTGTTACAGGAGGAGGCCAATCAGCCCTCAGGATCTATAAAACTGCACCTAGAGTAGATCATGCAGCACCAGTGTCCAGTTACATAGCAACATGATTCGTCTATTCAGCTACTTGAAGTCAGTAACACAGGAAAATGGAAGAGGCCACAAAGTGTCTGGTCTGTAGGGTATACTGGAATAACAGCAGGCTATATAGCCCCGCAGGCCTGACTTTCAATTCAGTAAGATCGGGGCCGATCTGCACTCGGACGCAATTTCTCTTTCATGCCCACATCTTTGTAGCCCTCGACTCTCTTAACGGTTCAAAATCCATTGACACCCACTCCCACCCACAAACATTTCAGTGATCAAAGTTTGTGCGAAGATTTGTAGCTCGGGTGCTCGTTGTTGTGGTTCTGTTCGCCGAACTGGAAGTTTTTGTTGCAAACGTTTCGTCCCCTGGCTAGGCGACATCATCAGTGCTTGGGAGCCTCCTGCAAAGCGCTTCTTTGATGTTTCCTCCGGTGTTTATAGTGGTCTGTCCCTGCCGCTTCCAGTTGTCAGTTTCAGCTGTCCGCTGTAGTGGTTGGTATATTGGGTCCAGGTCGATGTGTTTGTTGCTGGAGTTTGTGGACGAACAAACACATCGACCTGGACCCAATATACCAACCACTACAGCGGACAGCTGAAACTGACAACCGGAAGCGGCAGGGACAGACCACTATCAACACTGGAGGAAACATCAAAGAAGCGCTTCGCAGGAGGCTCCCAAGCACTGATGATGTCGCCTAGCCAGGGGACGAAACGTTTGCAACAAAAACTTCCAGCTCGGCGAACAGAACCACAACAACATTTCAGTGATGTAGCCTCCCCTAACTGTCTGGTCCCAACCGTCATTACCCTCTCAGAGAAGGAAACACTCCCCACACACATACCTTGGCCAACTGACATGAACAAAAGTTATGAACACACCGTCAGAGTGATTGGCCCTGATATCATGTCAGTAATTGACTGAGCAAGGTGTCAAGGAGACTGAACAAAATTGAACTTGATGGGAATCGGTTGTAAACTCCCCACTGGTTGGATCATTCAGAACACAATGGGGCTGGTGAACATCAATCCTCCCAATCCCTGGCTATCTCTGTGGGCAATACTCAGGGTAGCTTCTTCAGCACTAACATCTTCAGCTGCTTCATCAATGTCTTTCCCTCTGTCATACGATCAGGGGTGGGGATGTTCTGTGAAGATTATGTAATGTTCAGAACAATGAGTCAACTCTGAAGATATTAAAGGATCAAACCTGGACAACATTCAAGCTTGTTTTGTTAATGTATCGCTAACATTAGTGAAAAGCACAGCTTGACAATAAACATTTCCACTGTTAATAAAACGAGGAACCCCTTCAGCAAATCTAGCTTATTTTACAGAAAGATAAGAAAATCATTCAGCCCATCAGACCTATTGGATAACAAGTGGCTCAACACATTCACTCTCTCCTGCCTATTACACAAAAATATATATTTTTAAATAAAAACAGCAGCTGCTGGAATCCAAAATAGTCACTCAGGAGGCTGGAAGAACAGACTAAGCAAGACAGCATCAAGACGTTGAGAAGTGAACGTCTTGGATATAACCCTTCATCAGGACTGTGGGTGGAAAGTAAGGTGTCTATAGATAAAGGGGCGGGTGAGAGAGGAGGAGGTAGAGTGGCGAGGTGGGGACAAGTGAACACCGATAAAGGGTATCAGCGGGTTGGTGATGAGAAAACTGCATCTAATTGGTAGCTGGACAAAGTGTTGCTCACAGGAATGGAAGGTAGGTGAGGGCCTGGGAAGGGAGTCAGGGGATTGAAAGGGAGGTTATTTGAAATTGGTGAATTCAATGTTGAGTCCCCGGGGTGTAGGCTGCACAGGTGACAGTTGCGATCTTGTTCCTCCAATTTATCGTTTGGGTCATTGTGGCAATGGAGCAGACGAAGAATGGCCATGTCAGAAAGAGATTGGGAGAACGAATTGAAATAAGAAGTGACCAGGAGACCTGATCAGCCCTGACAAGCCCGACTGAGATACTCAGCAAAATATTCCCTTCATTTACATTTGGTCTTCCCAATGCAGTGAAGACCACATCGGGTGAACCAGATGCAGTATACGAGGTTTGGATCCCACTACTGGCCCATCTCCGACTATTCACCACAATCACCCCCAGGTATCTTCTCCTGCAACTTCAAAAGATGCAAAAGTTACTGGCACACCACCTCCTCATAGGGCTTTAAACAGTACTTCCTGCGCAGGCAGAGGTTCACCTACCTCTCTTCCAACCTACTATACTTCATCAGGTGCTCCTGATGTGGTGTTCTCTGCATTCGGGAGACCGAACATAAACATTTCACCGAGCATCACACTCGGGCCTGCAGGGACTGACCTGACTTCCCAGTCACCACCCATTTGAATTCTCCTTCCCACTCCCTTTCCAACATAACCATCCCTGGCCTCCTCTTTTGCCATGGTGAGGCAGACTGCAAATTGGACGAACAACACCTTATCTTCTAGGTAAAAACAAGGACTGCAGATGCTAGAAACCAGTGTCTAAATTAGAGTGGTGCTGGAAAAGCATGGCAGATCAGGCAGCATCTGAGGCACAGGAAAATCGACATTTTGGGTAAAACCCTTCATCAGGACTAAAAGCAGGGTGGCTGCAGAGTGGAGAGATTAATTAGAGGGGGGTGGGTGGGAGAAAGTAACATAGAGTACAATAAGTGAATTGGAGTAGGGATGGTGGTGATAGATCAGAGAGGAGGGTGGGGGAAGGTAGCAAAGAGAACAACGGGTGAATGAGTGTGGGGATGAAGGTGATAGGTCAGAGAGGAAGGTAGAGTGGATAGCTGGAAAGGAAGATAGGCAGGTAACACAGGTCATGAGGGTAGTGCTGAGCTGGAAGGTTGGAGCTGGAGTGAGGTGGGGGAAGGGGAAATGAGGAAACTGGTGAAATCCACATTGATGCCATGGTGTTCAAGTGTTCCAAGGCGGAAGATGAGGCGTTCTTCTTCCAGGTGTCGGGTGGTGCGGGAGCGTCGATGGAGGAGGCCCAGGTCCATGTCCTCGGCAGGGGGAATTGAAATGTTGGGCCACAGGGCGTTGGGGTTAATTTGGTGCGGGTGTTCCGGAGATGTTCCCTAAAGTGCTCTACTCGGAGGCATCCAGTCTCCCCAATGTAAAGTAGACCGCATTTGGAGCAACAGATACAAGAAATGATATTGATAGATGTGCAGGCAAAACTTTGATGGATGCGGAAGGCTCCTTTGGGGCCTTGGATGGAGGCAAAGGGGAAGGTGTCAGCGCAGATTTTGCCATTCCTGCGGTGGCGGGTAGAGTTCCAGGAAGGGTGGGTGGGTTGAAGAGGGGCGTGGACCTGAGCTGGGAGTCACAAATGGAGCGGTCTGTGCGGAAAGCGGGAATGGGTAGGGGAGGGAAATATATCTCTGGTGGTGGGGTCCGTTTGGAGGTGTCAGAAATGGTTTATACGAAGGTTGGTTGGGTGGAAGGTGAGCTCATTTCCAATTGCTGCCGAGACATTAACTGCTTCAACCTATCTAAACCCCTCCCCCACTCCAACCTCTCACCTCACAACGCTCAGCCCTACGCTCCCTCTATTCCAATCCCAACCTCACCATCAAACCAGCAGATAAAGGGTGTGCAGTGGTAGTTTAGCGGACTGACTTCTACACTTTTGAAACCAGACGCCAACTCGAAGTCTCCTCCTCCAACCACCCCCTTGACCATGACTCCAACTCTCATCACGAAACCATCATTTCCCAGACAACACAGAACCTCATCACCTCAGGAGATCTCCAACCCACAGCTTCCAACCTCATAGTCCGGGAACCCCGCACTGCCCGGTTCTACCTCCTTCCCAAGATCCACAACCCTGACCACCCTGGCCGACCCATTGTCTCAGCAAGCTCCTGCCCCTCCGAATTCGTCTCTATCTACTTTGACACTGTCATATCCCCCCAATCCAGGAACTCCATACATACATTCGAGACACCACCCACGCTCTCCACCTCCTCCAATACTTCTGTTTCCCACGCCCCCAACGCCTCATCTTCACCATGGATATCCAATCCCTCTGCACGTCTATCCGCCATGACCAGAGCCTCCAAGCCCTCCATTTCTTCTTCTCGTGACATCCCCAACAATACCCTTCCACTGACACTCTCATTCGTTTGGCTGAACTGGTGCTCACCCTTAACAATTTCTTCTTCAAATCCTCCCACTTCTTCACGACCAAAGGGGTAGCCATAGGACCCCGTATGAGCCACAGCCATGTTGTCTATTTGTTGGCTATGTAAAACAGTCCAACTTCCATAGTTACACCAGAACCACTCCACACCTCTTCCTTCGCAATATTGATGACTGTGTTGGCATCACCTTTTGCTCCCGCGAGGAGGTTGAGCAATTCATCAACTTCACCAACACATTCCACCCTGACCTACAATTCACCAGGACCATCTCTGACACCTCCCTCCCCTTCCTGGAGCTTTCCATCTCCATTAATGAAGATCGAATTGATACTCATATTTTTTACAAACCCACCGACTCTCACAGTTACCTGGATGACACTTCTTCCCACCCTACCTCCTGCAAAAATGCCATCCCACATTCCCAATTCCTCCGCCTCTGCCGTATCTGCTCCCACGAGGTCCAGTTGCACCATTGAACACACCCAATGGCCTCCTTCTTTGGAGACCACAATTTCCCCTCCCACGTGGTTAAAGATGGCCTCCAATGCATCTTGTCCACACCCCGCCCCTCCACCCCCAAACCCCACCCCTCCAATCGTAACATGGACAAAATGCTCCCGGTGTTCACCTTCCAACCTACCAACTTTCGCATAAATCACATCATCCGAAGACATTTCTGTCACCTCCAAATGGGCCGCAATACCAGAGATATATTTTCCTCCCCAACCCGGTTCCGCTTTCTGCAAAGACCGTTCCCTCCGTGATAAATGGTCAGGTCCACGCCACCCAACAACCCACCCTCCCTACCTGGAACCCTCCCCTGCCACCGCACGAACGGGAAAACCTGCGCCCACACCTCCTCCCTCCACCTATTCAAGGCTCCAAAAAAGCTTTCCACATTCCCATTCACCCATTGTACTCTTTGCTACCTTCCCCCACCATCCTCTCTGACCTATCACCTCCATCCACACCCCCATTCACCTATTGTGCTCTATGCTGCTTTCCTTCCACGCCCACCCCCTCTCATTTATCTCTCCACTGCGTAGGCATCCTGCCTCTATTCCTGATGAAGGGCTGTTGCCCGAACCGCCGATTTTTCTGCTCCTCGGATGCTGCCTGCCCTGTTGTGTTTTTTCCAGCATCACTCTAATCTAGACCTGATCTTCTGCCTGTCAAGCCTACAGCCTGGAGGACGCAACGTTGTCTTCTCCAATTTGAAAAAAAACATTCCTACCCATGCCCCATATCCCTTTCCAGCCTAGCTCCCTCCCTTCCATTCCACCTAACGACGATGTCTTCCAGCTCCCAACTGGATTAATCCCTCCCATCGCCCAACCAAGTGTCCACGTATCTGTACCTTACCATCTCGCTGCTCTCCCCACCCCAACCACTCCCTTCCCTCTTTACCTGCAGCGCTCCCTACCCCCACTCCCAGTCCTGAAGAAGTGTTATACCTGAAATGTTGACTTTCCCACCTCATGATGCTGCATGGCTTGTTATGTTCTTTTATCCTCCTGTTTGTCTCCTATAACTCAGGAAGATAGAGTCTAGTCAGCAAAAAACGCCGGTAAGTAGGAACCACGGGTTGCCCATTGGAGTCCTTGAACCTCTGCCCTCGGGCCAGGAGGCAGACATTCAGTTCCTCGAGACACTGATACATGAACAGAAGAGGCCATTCAGCCACACTAAACTGTTACACTGAAATAGGAGGTTGTCACTGATGCTGCAGCACGACAAACCAATGAAGTAGAAAATGCACAGGCAGGCTCCTCCATGTTGTTCCTCAAGGTCCCATTGCTAATGGTACACACGTTATTTTAACATGGTTTGCTGACCATGAGGAGAGAAAGTGATTAGTTTGTACCAAGTACCAAAGAGGCATCTTCTATCTCCAAGATATTATGGACTAGGCTAGACCACTCAAAACAGCCTTAAGCAGGCAGCCCAGAGCATACCTTGCAATTTATTTTGGTAAGTGTATAATGAAAATTACCCAGAGTAATTTAGCTGATTGAGTACTAGATTTTAAAGCAGACAAAAACTTTATGCATAAAATTACAAAATGAAACACAAATAATAGAACAAAGAAACCCAACAGAATTCACCCTATTCAGCTCAACTTAATTATACTATTCTTTATATACATTACTCTCCCAATAAGCAAACTCCCAATTAAAACAAGTATCAATGGAATACATGCTTCCAGGTTGAAGTTTAAGGTCAGTAAAGCGAAAGAGTTTCCACACAGCACTCTGTTAAACTTCACAGTTCAAGACTCAACTGAAAACTACTCTGCTCAGCTCAGCTAGGACAGCGAAAAGAGCTCACCCCTCCCCATTTATTATACAGGTCACTAATAAAGCATGGCCACTTCGGCTTGAAGTCTCATCTGTTTCCATATAAACAAACGGCCTCTGAAAAGCCTTTTCATCTCTATAACAAACCAGACTGATCGGAGCCCGGCCCTGTTTTATTGTTCCACTGAAAAACGTCAAGGACAGAGTCTCCTTGAGACAAGGATCAATTTTTGGACAAGAAAGGGACCAGCTTTGTGACATCTCCCCCTCCCTTGAAAACTAAATCCAGAATACTAAAAGATTATTGCATTTGTATCCCTTCAAACCCTGACATACACACTATACTAACTAAACATGCAAACATGCACAAACCCATGCAAATTTAGTCCTCCGCATACCCACCACCGAACACCTCCGTATCCCATTGGAGTCTGACTAACACATCAGCTTTCATGTTTTCGTGACCTGCCACATGCACAATTGTCAGATTGAATAGCTGCAACAACAAGCTCCATCTACACAATCTGGCATTTTTGTCCTTGAATCTTTCCACAAACGTCAATGTGTTGTGATCAGTGTCTATGATCGTCTCTGATGCATTGTTGGTAATATTAACACTGTGATGTTTTAATGGCAACACCAAGCTTAAAGTCTCTTTCTACACCGTTGAACATTTCTGTTGATAAACGTTCGACGTTTTAGGGAAACACCCGATGGATCTTTCTATTCCTTCGTCATCCTCCTGCAGGAACACCAGACTGACACCCACATCACTGGCATCAATATCCACCTTGAAATGCTTCGTGTAATCCTGTGTAGCTAATACTGTGGGCAGTGGTTAACATAGTTTTTAGGCTGTCAAATGCCATTTGACAGTCCTCTGTCCACTGAGAGTTTTTGCCATTGACAATTCAGTGAGGGGAGCAGCGACACTGCTTCACGTTTGGCATAAACGTTCGGTAGATTCCAGTCAATTCCAGGAACCGTAATACTGTGTTTTTTTTGTCGACGGTGTGGAACATTCCCCAACTACGTTTGTTTTCATATCTTGTGGGGCCATTTGTCCAAGTCCAATAACGTGACCCAGGAATGGGACTTGGACTTTCGCAAATTTACTTGTCACTGGGTTTACCACCAAGCCTGCCTTCTGAAGTTGATGGAAACATTCCGATAAATGCTGTAACTGTTCCTTCCATGAGTGACTAAAAATCATCAGGTCATCAATGTACACCACATAATTGGGTAATCCGGCAATGACCTTATTATCAGTCTCTGAAATGTGGCTGGATCGTTTCCCATACCGAATGCCGCGAATTTGAAATCATATACTCCATTTGGCGTTACGAAAGCCGAAATTGGCTTTTGCTCTCTCTGACAGAGGTCCGTGCCAGTAGCCTCTGAGCAAGTTCAACTTAGTAACATAAGTAGCTTCTCCCACTTTTTCGACACAGTTCTCCAAACAATGAATTAGATATGCATCAGTCTTTGTAACAGCATTGACTTTGTGATAGTCCACACGTAACCGTTGGTTGCCATCTGGCTTTGGCATCATGACTATGCTTTTTTTGTGGAAGGTAATCCCAATTTTTGACAACTTTCCCATTGTTCAATGTGATTTGAGGAATGTCCCATTCCGAACCCTCTGAGCTTGATTCTTCCTTCGGTGCTATAATCATTAACACTCTATCGTCTTTCTTTCCTTCCCGATCAAAATACCTTTTGAGCATATTCACATGACACACACTGTGAGATCTCTTCCTGTCTGCAGTCCATATCAAGTAGTTTACCTCATTGAATTTATTCCCAATTTGATAAGGTACTCTAAAACTTGCTTTTAAATTCCTAATTGTTACCGGAAGTAACACTAATACCTTATTCTCAATTGCAAAATTCCGAATTTGTGATTTCCGATCCACTTCCTGTTTCATTGTATGCTGCGATACTTTTAAATGCTGTCCACCCAAATCTCCAGCTCTATTTAATTGTTCCCTAAAATTTGAAACATCATCCAAATGGATGGTCTCTGAATTCTGACTTATTAATGCTCCTTAATCAATGTTAATGGTCCTTTTATTTCTTCCCCCCAAAAATAATTCAAATCGTCTGAATTTGGTCGATTTGAATTGCTTAATTCCCATGTTATCCATCACTGCCTTAAATAGTTCGGATGTGAGGTTTGATCCTTCATCTACCTGGATCTCGATTGGTAGTCCGTATCTATTAAAAATATTAAGTTTTTTTCTACAATTCTTTTAACTGTGATGCTGCATAATGGGATTGCCACTGAACATCTCGTCGACACACATATTACTGTTAATAAATTGTTGTCCCCACTTTTTGTTTGAGATATTGAGCTATGCAATCTATCAAGACACTTGTGAAAGGTTCCGCAAATGCTGGAATAGCTATTAAAGTTGCAGGTTTTATTACTGCATGTGTGACATGTTTGAGACGTCTGGCAAAATTCAACTGCACCTTTGTGTAGTTCAGGCCAGTAAAAATATATTTGTATTTCAACCGGCATTGTCCTCACCCCGAAATGATCTCCAAGTGGTAGCTCATGTGCCTCTCGCAGCTCCTCCTTTCTATACCCAACAGGCAAAACAATTTGATGAATTTCTGCCCACATCTGATTTGCTTCAATGTGCGCTGATCTCCATATCCGTATAAAGACATCATTTGTTAAGTAATAACACACAGGAATGCATTCATTCTCTTTCTTGCTAAATGTGTTTTGATTTTACTGTTTTAATTCCCCATCTTTCTGCTGCAAACCATTCTGTATAGCAGAGCTAAAAATACTTGCATGTTTTCTTACTTGCTCCTTCTCTGTTCCACTTATCTGGTAAAAAAAAAATAGTATCGGATAACTCTATGTCTGCTTCCTTATCAGTGCGTTTTGATCTCTCCTGCTTCAAACTGTGCATCTGTGATCTTGTGATCACACAATCAGGGAAACTTCCTGTATAACCATTCTCCAGTTCTCCACTGGCCTTCCAATTAGAATAGGCAGCATGCCTACTGGTGAATCAGCCTTATCATTCGCAAGGACAATTTCTTTTCCTGGAGCTGAGAGTTTAGGGTCCAGTACTCCTACCACACATTCGCCACCGTTTTCTGGGCTCTCTAGCCTCACTTTTCATAATTGAGCACCTTTTTATCGCACCATGAAACCTACTACCCGCACATTTTCTGTCAATAGTCTCTCAGAAGGACATATCTCCTCATCTCTCAGCATTACAGGCTGGGAAGTTCATGTGTCCCTTAATATTGGAACCTCCATATCTATTACTCCGGGACTATGTGAATAAACTTTACCCTTATATGTAGATATTGTAAGCAGATCTGGCACGTCCTCCTTGATCAACCTCTGACCAACTTGAACACTGTCAGGCAGTTGTCTTACTTCCCTTGAGCTTTTTGTTACTTTCCGTCAAATCTTACAGTCTTCTCTGGTTTTCCTACATCTGGTTTTCTCCTCGCACAACAACTCTGTGATTTTGTGTGGCTCCCTTTATTATAATGAAAACGTTTGTGTCTTTTCTCTGATTGTTCCCCTCTGATTTTGACCCTGTGGTAAATTCGCATTATGATCTTCACTGAGATCTACTTTTCCCTTTCCACGTGAGGACATCTCTTTGCTCCAATTTATATTTCTGACGGACTGAAATTGATTCTGGAATCCAAACCGAATTTATGGAACAACTAATAATTCATCAGCTACTTCAGCTGCTAACCTTGATGTTATCACACTCTGTTCTTCCCGATGAGTTCGCACAACTTCCGGGCAGTGAATTTATGAATTACTCCAAAACAATCACCTCCCTAAGGGCATCATAGCTGCTTGATTTTTAAAGCACTTATCCTTCGAGCGAAATTACTCTGTTTGATCCTTTCAAACTCAATCTATGTTTGACCAGGGTATCTGTCCGATTCCTGAACCTTTTTCTATAGGCTTCTGGTACAAGCTCATATGCAGTTAAAATGGCTTTTTCCAGCACCTCGTATTCTGCAAATACCTCCTCAGATAGGGATGCAAATACCTCACCAACCCTACCTACAAATTTCGTTTGGCTCAACAAAACTCTTATTGCCTCTGGCCATAAGAGGCAATTCGTTTAGCCACCTTTTCAAATGAGTTGAAAACGACTTCCAAATCCTTCTCATCAAATTGAGACAACGCTTGTAATCGGCTAGGCTTCTGACTACTGGGTGTTGCTCATCCTCACTCTCTTCCTCACTAACGCTACCTCCAACCCTTATCTCCCGCCTTCTATGCTGACTTTCCTTTTTAAATGTCAGCTTTTGCTGTTCAAAAGCTGTCTCTTTCTTTCTCCTCTACTGCTCTCTCTTTTTCTCTCTCTTCTGATGTTCTCTATTTTTCTCTCTGTTCTGCTTTTAATCGTAACTGAATCTGTTTCATTTCTGCTGCCCATTCCTTACCTCTCGCTGTTAAGTCAAGCTGCTTCCTTTGTAATTGAATTCTTTCCATCTGTATAGATTCTGATGGTTTCTTCAGCAAGTTTAATTGATGACTTACTACTGCAACTAACTCTCCTTTCCTCACAGAAGCGGCAGTTCTGATTCCAGCTTCTCTGCTAATTCATGCAACTTGGTCTTATTAATTTTCTTCAAAACTTCCAATCACTGCATCCACAAACTGTTTGCGACTGAAGGAGCCATTGCTATACCAAGCTTTGTTTACCCAACGAAACCAAAATCCAAAATAAAGATACGAGCACCTCACGCTTGCTGTTTAAAATCCTGCAAAGAACCCCCAATCTGTTATGGCCTAGGCTAGACAACTTAAAATGTTCTGAATCTGGCAGCCCAGGGCATAACTTTGCAATTTGTTTCGGTAAGTGTACAATGAAAATTACCAGGAGTAAGATAGGGAGGTTGTCAACTAAATTTTAAAACAGACAAAAACTTTATTCACAAAATTACACAGTGAAACACAAAGAATAGAATAAGGACCCCCTACCGAACTCAACCTATCCAGCTAGACTTAATTATGCTGTTCCAAATATACACAACAGTCCCAATATGAAACCCCCTTTAAAACCAGTAGAAATGGAACACATGCTTACAGATTGAAGTTGAAGGATAGAAAAGCGAGAGAGTTTCCACACAGTTCCATGTTGAACTTCCCAATTCCAGACTCAAGTGAAAACTGCTCAGCTCAGCTCAGCTCAGCTCGTTCAGCTAAAACAAAATCTGACCGCTCCCCTTTCATTATACACGTCCCTTCTAAAATATGACCATTTTGGCCGGAGTTTCATCTGCTTCCAGAGATCATCTCTGTACGAGGCCAGACTGATCGGAGTCAGGCCCCATTTTAATGCTCCTTTGAAAACAATCAAGGACAGAATCTCCTTGAGCCAAGGAATAGCTTTGAGAAAATAAAAGCGACTAACTTTGTGACAGAGAAGACGGGCTAGTTTTCTGTAAGGAGGTCAGAAGCTGGTGGGGATGGCTAACTCTATCAGAGTGTGACTGCTGACAGGTTTGCGAACAACAAGACGTTCAGTGCAGGGTCACAAACTAACTACACATTGAGGCAGTGGAAGTTCATTCAGAACCTGGAGCTCTCTCTCAACCAACATGAAGGTCCACAGAGCTATGTAAACTATCATAGAATCATAGAGTCCAACACCACGGAGACAACATCTTTAGCAAAAATGATTCATGCTGACCAAAATGTCCATCAATGCTCACCCAATTCTCCTGCACTTGGCCAATATCCTTCTCAAAGTTTCCTATCTGTATATTTGAACAAACGTGAAGACATGCATTGCAGAGAACATGTTATATTTCACGGTATCAAGGTTTTGTTTTGGAAAAACTGAGTGTTAGTTCATAACACTCAAATTCCAATGCAATCAGTTTTTAGTATTTTGTAGCGAGACAGATTAAGCAGTCATCTCCTTCATAGTCTCCTCATGGTACCACCACTGTAGGGATAGTCTGGTGAAACTCCAATACACTGTCTCTCTGTAGCAAGGAGATCATTCATTATAAAGGAGAGAAAATCTGTTCACAGTGCCCCCAGTACTTTCCAACTGCAGGATGGTGTCTTCACTCTTAGACTTAATCAGTGTGGAATGAAGGATACCACTCATTTATTGTGCTGGTTAGTTACTGCTCCATATGAATTCTGTCAGTGACTCATGACAAAGGATCATTTCGCCTTCTCATAAATACAAAATAAGAAGGATGATATGTTTTAACAAATCATTTCTTTATGAAGCAAAGCCAGACCAAAAGCAACATCACTATTGCCATTGGAGATGGTTGGAAATGCGAAGGAGGCAACGTCCTTGGCTGTATATTCTCTGGAATATTAACCCAGGGATGCAAGAAATGACCAACACCCCGGATTTGAATTCCACCACAGCAAATCTTGGAATTTGAATTCAATAATATATGAGAATTAAGAATCAAATAAAACGATGAAGCCATTGTTGACCTGGCACCTTTATGCCCTTCAGCGAAATCTACCATCTTCACTTGGTCGGGCTGACGTGTAACTCCAGACGTATAGCAATGTGGTTAACTCTCAGTTAAAGTTTGCATTAGCCAAGCCAGGCACTCAGTTACATCACTCACGACAAAGTTTCAAAGAAATGACACTGGATGGACCTCGGCACTGTCTACTTACAGTCCATGGACTGCATTGGGTCAGAAAGATTGCTCACCAACACCTTCTCAAAGACAATGAGGAATACTGACCTAGCATCCTATTATTGAAAAGTAAATGATCACACTTTACCAAAGAGAGACAAAGGGACGTAACTCACTTTACACAGGGACTTTGATGTATTTCCTAAATGGGTATGATTTTCAGTATTATGGGAACAGGAGAAAAATAGATCATCAACAGTTCCTTTGTTTTCTTCATTCTGTCTGCGTGTCTTTTTCTACATCTATTCAACTCACTCCTTCTTCCCTTCACAACAGACGTCCCTGTCAGCAACATCAATTACACTATTTCCCTGCGATGTTCATTTCTGGTGTGCGGTCATTGGACTCGAAGTGCCAATTCTGTTTTTCTCTCGACCCGAAGCTGCTAATGCTTCTCAGTTTCTCTTGCAATTTCTTGTTGTTTTTCTTTCTGATCTCGAGCATCATGCTTTGTTTTATTGAATGTTGTTATTACATGGGATGCCAGCATCACTGGCAGGGGAAGCATTTGTTGGCCATCACCAAGTGTCTTTTATTGTGAGGTCATTCTTTCAGGCAGGATAGAGCCAAGCACATTGCTGTCGGTCTGAGTCAGACCACGTTATAATGCTAGATTTCTTTACCAAAGAACATGAGGGAAATAGATAAAATGCTGGTGATATTATGGTTGTTGTTAGTGAAACTCGCTTTTATTCCCAAATCCTGCATTTGAATATATGTTCTGACATCATCTGTGGCAGGATGTGAAACAGTGTCTTTATGCCTAATAACCTGTGCCTCTGAATTACATTTCTTGCGACGTTACTACTCTGACAGTGTGTCCTTGTCATGGAGTTACGTTAGAGTCAAGAACAAGGTTGTTATCGAAATATTTGCAACTGTAAGAGTGCTTACAGGACAGCTGGAACCATAAAGTCAGAATTTTACCAAGGCATAGATAATGGCTTATTAAACATCAGCATTGACGCGAAGATGGGGACTGGGGGTATAATCGAGCTGGGCGTGGATAGGTTTAGTGATGGACAGAATACCGCGACATAAACGAATTCAGGGCAAAAAGGTACTTGGGATTGTGAACAGTTTTGTTCTCAGATGTTTGTGAATGGAAGTGTGGGTGGTTGTGAAATTTGTGGGTAATGAATAGAATTTGCATCTGAAACTGGAGACAATAGTTTTCGTCTTTGCTAAATATAGGTAACAGAAATAGCAATGAGTTTCACCATGGCTTATGGGCTTTATAAATGGATAGAGATGGGGAGACTTACCAGGAACACCAACAATAGCGAGAAAGGGATAGTAACCTGCCTGGATAATAAACAGTACACCGTATATCCGATTTGGCAATGTCACCCAAGACAAGGAAAGATACAAAAGACCAACAGATAAACTCCTGTCCATTGTTGCAGCATTCCAGTCGACTGTTCTCAGATTCTGATCCATTAAGGGAACATTCCAGACTATTCTCAGATGTTTATCTCTCCTCTTCCTGTCTCTGCAGCTGTTGATGGAGGTGATGCATCTGCTGCTGCAATGCTACAAAGCATTGAAGAAGCCCCTTACTAATAGAAGAGGGAAACCATCCAGTGACACAATTAGGATCCATGGAGATTGTCATCAATTACAGTCACTGAACAAACAGATCCAGTTAGCTCATTTCAGTATGCTACTTTCAGATCACAATAACATCTGGCCTGGACTGATTGTTGGTATCGCTATCTATTGGTCACATCGACCATCACCAATTGCTCTCATGAAGTTGTTGTGAGGGAGAATTATGGATGTTTTCTTATTGCAGGCTAGATGATTCTGCTGTGTAGTTTGTTTGCAATGTTGTAACCGCCTGAACCTCCCTCCACCATCACACCCAAAAACCACAATCTAGATGTAGTTACCATGTTGATCCCACCTCGACTTTAACAGGTGTCAACCACTAGATCTATAGTAGACATATTTGCCCTGACCATACACAGGAAGTGTGCATCTGTCTGGGCATTCCTCTCATTGCTCTAATAAGGTAATTTTGTAAATTCAACACAGAATGTGTTTCAGCACTGTTTTATATAAACTCACAAGCATTTTGATACACTTTAGTTGTTTAAAGAAGTAAGACTAACATTTATTTTTATTTCCTAAGCTAAATGTGGCATATTGTCACACAGGCGGTCCCTTCACAAGGTTACGTTGTCCTTGATCTTTCTTTTGCCAGAGAGGGTCTAAACGATCCAAGATTACAATATGTCTGAATTTTGAAATGTTCATTTCGTCCCTTTTATTTATGCCTAGCAGGTAATGCCTCAGGCAGTAGGCTTTCAAGTCTTAAAAAAAAGAATTCTATAATCAATAGGATGAGGTCAGCTCTTTAGCTGGGAAGATTGGTTCAGTTTGGGGTTTAGTTGTGTCAGGGTCACTGTTGAAACTGGACACTCTACCCCTTCTTCTGCTCTTCTGACCTCATAACCTATAAGATTCTTTTGTGTCAGATTTACTCCTTGTGCTAAGGGCCTTGTTTATTGGGATTTTGCAAGAATTTGAAACAGCATCCTTAAGTCGCTATACCCTGTCGAGTTTGGATAGGATAAGTAATTCAGGTATTCTATTTTCGGTTCCTTGTGTTTCATTCGGTAAATAAATTCTGTATGTCTAAAACTCGGCATTCTGACTAGTTAATTCACTCCATGATACAGTAACCCTCAAAAAATAGCAAAGTTACTGTCTGGGCTACCTGCTTAAAATGTTTTGGGGGCCGGGCCTGGTCCATAACAGATTGGGGGCTATTTGTGGGATGTAATCCGCGAGTGGCAGGTGTTCGTGATTCTTTGGCTGTTAATTTGGTCGAGTAAACAGAACTTTGGATAACAAAGGCTCTTGCAGTCATCAAGTTTTTTTTTTTGGCGGGTGGAAGAATTAACTTTGGGGTTTTTACTAAATGCACATGAAATCCAAGCTGTGGAAATTCGTGGACGAGCTGGAGTTGAAGCTACCTCCTAATGTGAGGAAAGATGAGATGATTGCAGCAGTAGTTCATCATTCCAATTTGCTAGAACCTCCAGCAGGATCTGTAAAGATGACTAAACTTCGATCGCAAATGAATCAGTTTGCGTAATGATTAAAATCAGAAGGGAAAGAAAGAGAATGGATAGGTTTATCAGAGAAAAAATAACAAATAGCTTCAGCGGAAGAGAAAGACAAAGAGAGAGCATTTGTGCTTCAGAGATGGACACTTAGAATTGAAAGTCAGCTCAAAAGGATGGAGATGATGGCTGAAGGTAAGCTTAGTCAGGAACAGAGTGACGATGAGCAAACCCATGGTGGTCGAAAACCTGGACAGAAACGTGTTAGGTATATTCACGAAAAAACACCACTGGAGACAGAGCAGGATATACAAAATACAGGAGATACACGGTATATTCATGGAAACCATTTTCATTTCATTTGAAAAAGTAGCTAAACAATTGCAGTGGCCAGGGAGCATATGGGTTGTGTTGATCCAAACAAACCCTATGGGTAGAGCTAGTGAGGTATTCACAACACTATTAGAGGAGAGATCTGGGAAGTCGGAGGAGGGGGAAAGTGCACATGAGCTTGTGCTAGAAGCCAACAGGCAACGTTTCAGGAATCTAAGGCCGAATCTGATCAAACCGATACTGAGTTTGAAAGGATCAAAATAGTAATTTTGATAGATGGATAAGAGCTTTAAAAAGAGAGCAAATTTATGATGCTCTTCGAGAGACAATTAATTTGGAGGAGATCAAAGCTTCACTGCCTGACATAGTACAAACTCATTTGGAAGAGCAGAGAGTTAAAACGGCTGAGCATGTACATGAAGTTGCTTATGAATGTGAGTATGCCTAGAGATTAATGATTGTAAAATTTGGCTTGGCTTCCAGAATCAATTTCAGTCCATGAAGGATAGAAACTGGGGCAAAGACAATTTTTCACGTGGAAAGAGAAAGGTATATCTTGATGAAGATCACAATGATAACTTATCACTGGATAAAAGGGAAATATTTGAAGGAGACAAAGAAGTTAAAAAAACTCTGGTGTTTTCACTGCAATAAATTAGGTCATATGTTATCACTGTTTTGGTGTGTTCCGAAAAAACAAACATGCAGGAAAAGAGGATAAACCTGGGAGTTTTGTTGGAGTGGTAGCAGAAAGCACGGTTGTAGCTAGAACGCTGCATCAGAGTGTACAAGCTGATTGGAAGTTTGTTGAGGAGGAAGTGCTAGATCTGCTTAGAAAATATACCTGCAAAGGGCAAGTTTATTCACATAGGGCAGGTAACGAGAATGCAATATTAAGGGACACATGATCCTCTCAGACTGTGATGCTGAAGGATAAGGAGATATGCACTCCTGAAGGACTATTTCCAGAAAAGGTACTGCTAAAGGAAATTCAGCGAGAGGCAAATAGTGCAAAATTATATAAAGCGATGATAGAGTGCCCAGAAAGGTGTGGAGAATAGGGTAGGAAAATTGGAAAAACTCTCAGCTCCAGGAGTACAACTTGCCCTTGTGAAAAAGAAAGCTGATTCACCAGTAGGAGTGCTGCCTGCTCTAGTTGAAAAACCAGTGGAGACACAGGCAACTGAAACAATGCAGGAGTCTTATCGTGGAATCTTCCTTGATTGTGGGGTAACAAGGTCCCAATGTCACCAGTTAAAACAGTAGAGATAAAAAATGTAAACATGAGGAAGCTTAAGTGGCATTAAGAGAGACTTTGTTCCATCAGATAGTTGAGACAAAACAGAAGCAAACAGATGATCAGGCAAATATTTTAGCTCAGCTAAACTAATTGAGTTACAGCAGAAAGATAAAATGTTAAATCAGTTGTATCAAAAAGCGTATACGTTAGGAATTTTGAATGCATTCTGAGTGTTATTACCTTAAAAATGATGTCCGAATGAGGAAATGGAGACGATCACACATTTAAGGAAATGATAATTGAGCAGAGGTTCATCAAATGGTATTGCCAATGGGGTACAGAAAGGAGGTGATGCGAATGGGACATGAGCTCCTACCTCGAGGTCACCCAGGATTGAGGAAAACACAGACTGAAATACATTTTACTGGCCTGGACTGCAAGAGGATGTAGTTGAATTTTGCCAGACATGTCATTCATGTCAGGTAATTGGAAAAACACAAGCAATATTAAACCCTGCACCTTTCTTAACTATTTCAGTATTTGAGGAACCGTATATAAGAAGTCTTAATTGATTGGCTAGGTCCCCGAACTCAAACAAAAAAGTGGGCACCAGTATTTGTCAACAATAATGGATGCATCGACTATACTTCCAGAGGGCATTCCAAGATGCAATATCACAGCTAAACGAATTGCACAGGAATTAACCTTTTTTTTCAATGGATACTGGCTAGCAATTGAGATACAGTGAGAGCAAGGTTCAAAATTCACATCCAAATTATTCACTATAATGTCACAGGAATGAAGCAATTCAAATCTACTGCGTACCATCCAAAGTTGCGGGGAACGCTAGAAAGTTGACATTAAACATTAAATACCATGCTGAGGGTTTATGGTCAGGGTAAGGGAATTCCATTTGTGCTTTATGTGATCAGGGATGCACCAAATTAACCCAGAGCAAATTCCATCAATGTGAATTAGTTTCAGGGCATTAAGTGAGAGGACCATGAAAATTGCTTAAGGAGAAAATAGTAAATCATAATTCAAAGGCCACACATTTGGACTAGGTCTCAAATTTTAGGGAATAATTAATAGCGCTGGGGAGTTGGTTAGACAGCATTTGAAAGTATTGCAGCATGCAATAAAGCAGGAAACCAAAAAATTGCAATTATGCTATCGGGGATAAGGTTACCTCCAGTGATAGGTTAACTTTGGAAAACAAGGTTTAGTTGACCTTATAAAATACAAAGGACTTTGAGTGAGGGTTAACTACTTGATAAGGACTCCAGACAGTAAGAAATCTCACAGCGTATGTCATGTGAATAGGCTCAAAATGCACTTTTACAGGGAAGGGTGGCAAGAGGACAAGGTGGCACAGAAAGAATAACCAAGTGCAGAGGATTCTGAATCAGAAATTCCTCACATTAAAGTGGACAATGAGGTAGTTGTCGAAAACTGGGATAAATTATTGAGTTACCTTCCTGAGAAAAATTGAAATGACCGGAAAGAGTTATTTCTATATCATTGGGAGATATGCAGATATTAATTGGAAGTACTAATCTAATTGTGCATAATGTAGCTATAGGAAATGCTATTATGATAAAGCAACTTCCCTACAGGCATTATCCTCTAAAGTTGGCGTAGGTTCAGAAGGTGGTTGAATGCATGCTTTAAGGTGACATAATCAGCATGTGTTAGAGTGACTGGAACACACCTATAGTCATGGTGCCAAAGCCAAATGGTACCCAACGATGATGTGTGGACTATCGAAACGTCAATACATTTAAAAAGTTGATGTATACACAGTACCATGGTTGGAAGACTGTGTTGAAAATGTGGGACAAGCACCTTATATTTGGTATGAAAAACGTGTCGGCCACATTTCAGGGACTAACTAATAAGTTGTCAGATTATCCAAACCTGTGGTGTACATCGATGACCTGGTGATTTTTAGTCACTCATGGAACAAACACTTACAACATTTATCACACTTGTTTGACTGACTTCGGAAGGCAGGCTTGGTGGTAAACATAGCGAAAAGTGAATTTGCCAAAGAAAAAGTCACCATCCTGGGCCATGCTATTAGACATAGATAAACGATGCCATGAGATATAAACATTTAGGTAATTGGGGAATTTCCCGTACCAGTTCCTGGGACTGAGTGGATTTTATCGAATGTTTCTGCCTCATTTTCGCAGTGTGACTGCTGCAGTCATGGAATTGTTAAAGAAAGGGAAGAAGTTTCAATGGACAGAGGACTATCAAAAGGCATTTCACGGCGTGAAATATTTGTTAGCCACTGCCCCATATTCAGATAAACCTGATTATGTAAAACCATTCAAGATGGATTTAAATGCGAGTGATGTGGGTATCGGTGCTGGGCTCTTGCAGGAAGGTAACGACAAGACAGAGAGACCTATTTGATAATTTGCCAAGAATGTCAGCGTTCATTGGCAGAAATATTCAATAGTTGAGAAAGAGACTGTGAGCTTTGTGCTGGCACTACAATGTTTCAGTGTATATATTACCAGTAACGTATCTGAGACAACCATATACACTGAGCATAACCCACTGACGTTTTTGGAGAAATTTGAGGACAAAAATGCTGGACTGTTAAGCTGCAGATTGTTGCTACTTCCATTCAATTGGAAAACTGTGCACGGGCAGGTCTTGAAAATATGATTGCCAATGTCTTGTTGAGACTTGAATGGCAAATGGAGGCACTCAATGATGGAAGTACCACACACGGAATCCAAATGTAGTTGTGCACATTTGCATGTTTATAGTAAACGAATATGAATGCGCATTTTAATATACGAACCACTATTTTTGGGAGTTTTGAAAACCGAAGCCATTTTTGGATATTAACAATTCAACTATATATTGGGGGGAGCTGTTACCCAGGCGGTCTCTTCACAAGGTTATGGTGTCCTTGAATTGTTTCCAGAGAGGTTCTAAACGACCCAAGGTTCCAACATGTCTCAATATTGAATGCTTCATTGGGGTCCTTTGGATTTATCTAACAGATAATGCCTCGGGAAGAAGGCTTTCATGTCATTTTAAAAAAAAAACTCGTGTAATCAAGAGGATGTGGCCAGCTCTCCACTGGCACAGGACAGTTCAATTCGAGGGTTAGTTGAGTCAGAGTCATTGTTGAAACTGGATGCTCTCCCCCTCCTTCAGAGACTGAGGAGTCAAGTTTAGACATAAAACGCACAGACAATGTCATAATTAATAAACTGATCCTATTTTTACATCAGGTGTAGCTATCTCTAAAAGGTCTTTTAAATCGAAATCACTTTGATGAGATCTGAGCATTTACTTTCAGAACTTAAAGAAGAAACAGACTATATTGTAATACATGTGTCACTGGCACAAGTGATAGGAACAGGAATGGAGCATAATGTCCAAGTATAACCAGGGCCAACATCCAGACCAATCAAGATAAAGCAAAGTATGGGCGATAGTGGAAACCTGAAATACAAATGTAAAATGATGGATAAATGCAACAGAAGATGCAAGATCTGGGCAGAGAAACACAGTTAACATATCGAGTCTTATATGAACCTGTTCTGAACAAGTTATGTTGGACTCAAAAAGACTTAATTCCATTTTTCTCTGTTCTGATACTGCCGGAACTGCTGGTGTTCTCTCCAGCACTTTCAATTTTTGCAATGTCAGGAAACAGACAGTACCAGTGGGCAGTTGTTATTTTGGCTGGATGCTTATGCCCAGCAGCGTTCCACAGAGATTGGTTCTGAGTTTTCATTGTTTGTCATTTACATAAATGATTTGCGTGAGAATGTCGAAGGCATGGTTCATAAGTTTGCAGATGACACCAAATCTGGTGGCATAGTGGACAATGAAGAAGGTTTTCTAAGAATACAAAAGGATCTTGAACAAATGGGTCAATAAACTGACAACTAGCAGATAGAATTCAAGCTGGATGAATGTGAGGGGCAGACAGTTTGCTGCTGTCTGATGCACCAGGAATGGAATGATTTTATTCCCCATCCCCTGGATTCAAAACATTGATATCCTTCATGGTCTTTGAGAGGCTTTACCATCTCTGTGGTTACCCTCTTGCTGTTATTGTAGTTGCACAATATCTTTGGATTATACTTAAACACATCTGCCTATACAATCTCATATCTCCATTCTGCTTTCCTGATTTATCTCAAAATGATGCCCTATACTCTTTATATTGACTAAGATATTAAATTGAATAATGTTGTCTATATCTAAACTAAGGTTTTCGTTGATTCTTGAAAGAAAGCTCAATAACTGGAGCTGTCCATTGTTCCTTAACATTACCAAAATTACCCTTCACTCTAACAGAAACAATATGCTTCTCAACTCCCGGCGTCACATTGTGGAACGCCTCCCACTTGTCAGACATCGTTTTACCTGCTAACAGTCTACTCCAATCAAACTTGATAAGTCCTTGTCCAATGCCATTAAAATTTATGGTGCTCCAATTAAAGAAAACATTAATGAAAAGCTTATGCTTTTCCATAACAATAATGAAACGAATAGAATTATGATTGCAAAACCCAAAATATTCCCTCACGTTAACTTCAGTCACTTGCCCTGCCTATTGCATTAAAGAAGGCATAGTTTAGCTCCTTCTATGTTGGAATCATTCGCATATTGATGAAGAAAGTTTTCTTGACGACATTTGACAAATTCTTCACCATCCAACCCGTGAACACTGTGGTAGTCTCAAACAATTTTTAGAAAATTAAAATTCATCACTATAACAACCTTATTAAACTTAAATATATCCAAGATTTCACTACATGTCTGTTTCTCAGTTTCTTTCTTACTGTTGGAGAGAATATGGTACAATACAATTAACGTGCTCTTTCCTTTCTTATTTTTAATTTCTACCAATATATTTTCACTGGGTGATATGTCATAAGCGAGCATTTCATGCAATCTCTTCAAAGTGAACTTTATTTTCATATTTTCAATACTGTATGCATATTTTAACTGGATAATATTTCAGAAATATCTTCCCCGGTTACAGCAATAATTTATTCAATAACCAAAAATAGCAGACCTCCCCGTCCCTGCCATCCGCATGTCTGTTTCCATCTTTTCTATGACCCTTAAAACCTGGAACATTGAATTGGCAGTCTTGAACATCTTTCAGGCGAAAGTGAGGACTGCAGATGCTGGAGATTAGAGTCGAGATTGTGGTGGTGGAAAAGCATAGCAGGTCAGGCAGCATCCAAGGAACAGGACAATCGATGTTTCAAGCACAAGCCCTTCATCAGCCATTTCCTGATGAGGGGCTTTTTCCCAAAACGTTGACTTTCTTGTTCCTCACATGCTGCCTGACCTGTTGTGCTTTCCCAGAACTACACTTTCTCCTTGAACATCTCTCAACCAATTTTCTGTAATTCATATGATGTCCCACTCCCATGTTCTTAAACATGGATTGAGTTCACCAGCCTTCCCTGTAAGACCCCTTACAATGAAATAAATGCAATATCGTGCTTCCGAATTACTATATGCTCTTGACTCTCTCGTTTTTCTTTTCTAATTGACTTGCTCTCCTCACATTCATAAACTTGTCTAACCATCCTGCCATTTGCACTGCTACTTGGAATATAAAGTTTCCCTACATAGAATGAGCAAATCTCCATGCTAAGATATTCGTTGCTTTCCAATTTAGATTAGACAAATCTTTTAATGCTGAACAGATCATTTCTATTCTAAATTAGATTCCAATTTCGCCAAAATCTAAATTCCTCAATAACAAAATAGCTCTTCTCCTTTTTTTTAGCCCTTCAGTAAACAAGAAAGTATTGCTTTAACCGTTTTATTTTTAATTCTCTATCTCACCTCTTAAGTTCACTCTGTACTGTTTTAATCTTTGTCTAATAAAATGAAATTCCTGCCAATGTCTACAGTAATGTTTGGCTATTCAACCTCACCTTTAACAACGTTCTTGAAAGGTTTCGAAACGTTTTAATCCTCGCACAGGGAAAGCAACAAACCATCCTAAATTAACGGTCACTGCCCCAGAATCTCTTGTTGATGCCCCGATAGGAAAGTCCACTGAAGCAATAATTCTACTAACTCTTCTCAAACGCTGCTGAATATAAGAATTGTTCCTATTGTCTAATAATTAATTGCTCTTCCATTTTCCTCAGAGAGGCAATCCCCTTCAGATATTCTAAAAGCTGAAAAACATTTTGATCGAGTAATAACCACTGGAGACATTTGAACTACCTTCTTATCTTTCCTGAAATTCACCCAACTATCTAACTGTTTGTTGATTTTTTTTTTCTAAATCTTCAAGCCATCTCTCTCTGTACCTTATAAATGGCCTTAATAACATCATGCCTAAAGCAAGATTGTTTTTGACAACTTATATATATACGTTACCTTTCATTACCTACAGACAATAACGTTTAAAAAATGGAAAATATATACATATGCATATCAAACATATAAAACTTAAACAAAATCAAGCATTTAGCTAATTAAATCAATAAAATATTCCTATTCAACAAATCCCGAGAATAAAGTAGTCTCCTCCAGAGCTGAAAATATGTAGGACTCTCCAGAATGAAGGTACAACTCCTTATTTTAAAAATAGCTGATTAATTTTTCAAAGCAAAAACACATTTACAGTGTACTAAAAGAAACCTTTTAAAACATAAATATACTTTTCCTTTTTTTGTAAACCACCCTTAAAAAGCTCTATTAAAACAAAAATTCGTTTGAAAGAAAATTGAGAGTTTTTTTATTATTTTGTTTGTTTTCTATGTTCATGAAACAAAATAGAAAAAATGGTGTTAAATTAATAAACTATAATAACTATATCAACTGCAAAAAAGACTAGATTAAATATTTAACTGCCTGCAATCCCAGGAGCAGCTGTAAGATCCATGCTGCGCTAAGAACATTATGTGAAACTGTTTTTACAATATGAGGAAAAGTGGGTGCATGTTTTAATAATTTGTTTCCGATTCAAAGTGACTTGACGATATGATTTAATATCTTGCCACGATTCTAAATTGAGAATTTAATTGAATCTTTATCCTCATCACTAGAGCTCTTTCAAACAAAATTGTGAATCTGTGTTTATCGTACAGACGGAAAGTTCCTTCAGCTCTGACTATTGCAGGAATGATACAAAGAACATTACCCAGGTCCATGTAAAACCAAAATGTTGCAGTGAAAGCCACTTTAACCTAATCCAATATTAATTACGTACAAGCCTTATGAATAAAACATAGAGAGGTGCATAGTATAAAAGGAGAATTCAGCTCCATGTCCAAAATAAAATTTGGGGCTCCCTCATAAAAACACCTCAACTGCATTACGCGGTAAATTCATCAATGGGAATAACAAGAGAATGGGAAGAAAATCAATGCTAAGTCGTGAACTTCATAAATGGTGATGATGAGATTGGGAGGGATGGAGTTTGGAGGGAATGATAAATAATGTTGTGGATGACACAAAGATAAGCTGGTGGTTCTCAGTGAGGAGGAACCTGTGAGGTTACAGGAGGGTACAAACCAACTGTTCAGGTGGACAAATCAATCGCTGATGAAATTTAACACATATACATGTGATAACATTTCTGAAGTATCAAGACAAGTGAGTATTCAAACCGAAGAGAAGCTAAATTTTCTTGATTTTATTTTTAAGGATAGAAGGTTGAGAGGGGCTCCTAATGGAGGTGTTTAACAGCATGAGGGGTATGCACAGGGTGATCAGAGAGCAGCATTTCCCCTTACTCGAAGGCTCAATAAAAAGGAGACACACTTATAAAGTGAAATTAGTCTCACTATTAATCTGTAAAGTGTAGAAAAACTTTCCTATTTCTAAATGTATTTGGTTTTGAAATATTTCAAGATTTATATTGTCTTCACATCTTCCTTTTCTAATCTTTTCAATATTTGTATTCTTTCATAATAATTCAAAATATTTTTCATAAGATATACAGTATGACATTTTCCAACAGTGTTGATAATGTAATATCTTTACTCAATATCTAAACTATAAAGTGCAACAATGCTAAAGTGTTTTGCAGTCCCGTCACCCACTACCAAGACTGAAGTTGCAGCAAATAGTAATTGAAATCTCAAAAGAATTGCCAAGTATTTACTTCTGATCGAAATGGTCATTTGTCCCTTTATTTTGAAAATGGCATGTTAAATATGGACTTACTGTCTGACTGCAACTCCAGTCAATTAAATATCAGGTATAAAGAACAGGAATAGGCCAGCTGCGTGCCAGGCCTGCTGTGGGAATCAACAAGGCCTGACTGCGGTCTTTTCTCCACATTAATGTCTTGTTCCCGACACTCAGAGCAACGTGCACCATCCTTGACCAAACCCCGAGACTCCTATCACCCCAGCCACCAACAATGAATAAAATTCAAAGAACGGTAGATGGAGCAACACAAACGTAGAAATTAGGAGCAACACAAACGGAAGGAAATTCAACTTTGCACTTATCCACATTAAACATTATCTGCCAGATATAACACTCTGCCCCAATTTCCAGTATTCATCTGTAAACTCTTTATTTCCTTATTACAGCCGGTTTACCACCTAGTTTAGTACCATCTGTGAATTTAGTTGCTACATTCTGTCTCTCCTTCCAGGTCATTTGGATTGATTGTAAACAGTTGAGGTCTGAGAACTGAAACCTGTAGCACCTCACTAGTTTTAGTTCGTCAGAGAAAGACCAGTTATCCCGATGCTCTGCTTTCTGTCAGTAAGCCAATCTTTTATCCAATTCAATACTCTACCCTTAACACCCTGAGATCTAACCTGCTAGATCAGTCTTTTATGCAGCACCTTGGCAAAGGCCTTCTGAAGTTTAGATGTACAGCAGTTGTTGTATCCCAATAATCCACATTGTTGGTTATGTTCTCAAAGAACACCAGCGGGTATGTCAAGCACAACCTGCCCATCATGAAACCGTGCTGACAGTGGTGAACTGATCTTTGCTTTTCCAAGTGCTCAGTTATTTCATACTTCATGGTTGACTGACGAAACTTCCCCACTACAGAGTTAAAACTCACTGGTCTAAAGTTTGTCACTTTTTTCCGATCTCTAGCTTTGAATACAAGTGTCACATTATTAATTTTCCAATACTTTGGCACAGTTCCAAAATCAAAGATTTTTTTTGAATATCGTAACTAACACATTAGGTACCTCTGCTGTTGCCTCCTTCAATACAATAGAGTGCAGACCGAGGGCCTGACCTCCCTCTAATCCAATCAATGTGTTTAATACCTTTTTCCCTGAGCGTCGTACTTCCAGCATGATCCTTTGCAGTTCTTGTAAATTTTGCGAAAAATTATCTTCTACTGTGAAAGCAAGAAATGTTAGCTTTACCTCTGCACCTTCTGAGTTTCCCAATACTACCCCGCCGTTTTCATCCTCTAAAAGGCCAACATTTATGTTCAGCATTCTTTTACTTTTTATCTACTCGGAGAAGTGTTCTCTATCAATTCTTATGCTTTCGACGCATTTTCCTTCGTAGCTATTTTGATTTTGTTTTTCGCAAACGTTTGCGAACAATTAAAGCGTTTTTCTTTATTCCATTCACAGGAAGATGGCGTCGTTGGTTAGACAGCACTCATTGTCCTTCCCTAATTGCCCAGAGGGCAGTTAAGCGTCAAGCAAATTTGTGTGGATTTGAAGTCACATGTCGATCAGATCAGGTAAGGATGGCGGTTTCCAGTCCTAAAGGACATTCATGAAACATATGGATGTTTCAAACAATAAGCTATAGATTCACAATTATCAATAGACTCTTAATTCCAGGTTCATATTGAATTTAAATTCCACCATCTGCCATGGCGGCATTTGAACCTGAGTCCCCAGAACATTATTTGAATCAGCAGTCGGTGATAATGGCACCAGGCCATCACCTTCATGTTAGTATCGATTTCCTTGTTAAGACATGGATCACTTGTCACCTTTTTAAAATTCCTCTTCCACTCAGGATTACACTTTAGTTCAGCAGTTTGGATTATCTCCCGAAGTAGTTGCCACTGTTCATCAAATGTGCCGACTTTTAATGTTTTTTGCGAAGTCCACTCAGGCCAAGCCCTTCCTCAGGCCAGTAAAATTATCATTGTCCAACACTAAACCTCACATCTGTGACACTTTCTTCACTGTTTCAGTCGGAATGTGAAACTGCAGCATTTTGTGGTCACCCATTCTAAGGTAATATTGCACTACAGTATGATTTATCACTTCTTCTTCATTATATTATCGCAAAGCCAGTTCTCTGTTTGGTTCCTCGAGATGTTACTCGAAGAAATAATCCCTCATACGTTCGATGAATCATTCTTTGAGGCTCCCCTTGCTAATTGATTAATCTGGTCAAACCTAGGAGACTGTAACCCCAACCACACCCAGAGGACTCTAACCCCAATTCCTGTACAGCTTTTAGAAAGTTTAACCCTTTGTGATTTGGTCTGAATGCACATTTGTTTGTTGGTGACTGAGTGCTTGTGCTTTGATGCCTGGAGCTTGAGATTCGAGACTGTTTTGAATCTGATTTCTCTTATGGAAATTTAACATGATTTATTTTAAGGTTAAGGATATTACAGTGATTATGAAATAAAATGTTAACTTCTGTTCTTTTGCAGGTCATGACTGCCTCACTATCAGTTTCTAACTAATCGCTTTTATCCTTACACATCAGGGATTTATGGAGGACAATTGAAGTTTCAGTTCAACATTAGATTGTAATTTTCAAAATCCAGTTGTTAATATCTGTGTCCTTGGATTCGGCCATTATTCATGCATTGGAAGGTTTTTAAACTTGAATAGCCAAATCCTTTGAAGGCACCTCCGATTATTTCACGACCTATGGCATTGTAATTGAGCAATGACTTGTTAAGACTACTTAAGAAAATTAGTTTTAGTACTAAATTAAGGGAATAAAACCGGGTAATTATAGTGGATTTCAAAGTTAGGAACTGTATGCATTTTACATTTTAAGTATTAAATACTGAATAAATGAATTTATAATATATAAATATATATTTATGAGTAAGGTTCCAAAATGTATAGTTAGGAACAGGCTTTAAAGTTAGACAAGCATAAATTGATGAATTGGTATTTGAAGTTATAGGGAGCAAAGAAACATCTGGCAACGTAACATAAGAAGCAGAAACGAAAGGCAAAAATAATGGTAGCCCACGGTTGATGAGTTAATAAAAAAAGTCAAAACTAAAAAGAGAAGGAAACCGGAATGGTGGTGGGCAGCATTTTGAAAATAAACGGAGGCGATGTTAAGAGGTTTGGTGGACATGGACGGGATCGAGGTGGAATTCCCGACTGGCGGGATGTTATTACTGTGGAAAAGCAGGTCACTTTAAGCGGGAGTGTACGGATAGGAAAAGGAAAGAGAGGGCGATATTGCTTATGAATTTCGATGAAGGATAGGGGTGTCAGGGGTTCCTGCCCCCTGGGGCCCACCAGGATCACTTGATAAATTTAAAGATGCGACTTTATAATAAGGATGTCGTTTTCCTAGTCGATACCGGAGGCAGCAAGGTCATCCTTAAATTTTAAGCCCAAGGGAGGAGGAACGAAAGAGTTAATTGGATTATGGCGACAGTTTTGTGATGAGAGGCACAAAGAATCAGTTTTGCGCTCATGACAAAATACTGCCACAAAATTGGGGATTGAATTAACTGCAAATGGTGCTATGAAATCTGTTGAGGTTCTTAAAAATTAATGTGCTTGAGCAAAAAAAAATACAGAAACAGAATGATAAGTCACAAGTGACTGGTAAAAAAACAGAACTGCGCAATTATAGTTTTTAAAAAATGGTTTGGTCACTTGTTGCATTTCCAACTTGAATTACATATAATGATTATTTTATTTATATAATATACATAATTATTAATTAATATTTATAATAAATCGATTGTGCTAGCCTGAATCAATATTAATTGGCAGGCTCCCTTCACACATTCTCAGTGACCTGTCATATTGATTCACGGTTAATTTAAAACATGACTGCATTAATTGATTGTTAATTAAATAATGGAAAGCTACGTTACTGGCCAATGAGGTAACTAACGAAGCTGCCCTGAATCCACAAGAAGCAGTGATTTATTCCCTAATACCGACTGTTCCAGGTCCTTGGGAAACTCCAATATTCACTGAAAGCGAGGGAAAAGAATTGAAAGATTTAGGGGATGTAAAAACAGCAAAGGGACATTGGATGTTACCTGATGGAAGGGAAATGTCAAACAAAATGATGATGAGAGAAATGATGGCTGTCTTACATCAGGGGAGCCACTGGTGAGTGCAAGCAATGTGTGATTAGTCTGAACGAAATATGGATGCAACGGGATACATACGATAGCAAAACTGATATGTGAGGGATGCATAACACGTAAAAGAAATAAACAAGAAAGTGTTACGGTAACAAGTCCCAGAAGGGAGAGAATTACCCCGAGTGGGAAGACTGAGATATATGTTGGTAATAGTTGATCATTTATCCGGATGGGTGGAGGCATATCCTCTGGCCACTGCCAAGCCCAGAAACTAAAGATTTGTTCTTAAATAAGTATATACTGGTTTTGTCCTCCTCTTTGTCTTTCCTCAGGAAACAGAGTTTATTGGCCCAGACTCCGCCCGTTGAATTCGCTGTTTATCCGATTCGACCGGGAGATTGGGTCTTAGTAAAATCATGGACAGAGATTAAATTGCAGCCGGACTCGGAAAGGCCGTACCAGGCTCTTTTGACCGAAACGTCAATAAGGATGGTGGAGAAAGGCTGGACTCATTACATTCGGATCAAAGGGCCAGTGGAATCTCCAATTGAGGAAGAAGTCTGGACAACCGAATTAACGCAAGAACCGCTAAACTCAAGCTAAAGAGACTTTGAGTAACTGATTATACAGTGGCGACGCGAGCACAGGATTATTTCCGTAGGATTGTATATTAAGTCTTTTAGTGCTTCAGCATGATTTTTTAGAATGCTGGGGAAGCTTCGAGTTATGATACTCGCTCTCTTAGTATTGGGATTTTGTCAAACATCATTTTCATATGTGTTATTAATGGTTCCTGAGTCTGATAATCCATAAGTAATAGACGCCGATGCATGCAGCTTAGTAAATTGTGGGGACATAGATAATCAAAGACAGTACCGCAGCTCAGAGAGACATCATAAGTCCTATGGGCCTGGCCTTGGGGATGGTACTTGGTGTAATGGTCTTGTCACAGTACAGTTAGCCCCCTTCCTACCAGCTTTCGATTGTCCCGATAAAGAGTGTAACCCAGTATATCTAACAATAAAGAAAATCACATGGCACGAAGGAAATCACGGGGTAGGGGGGTGGAGGAAGGGTGGCGGGGTGGCACCTATCAGGTAAAATTAAATGAATCATTTGGGATAGAAATGACATCAAACGGGAATGACGTCTTGGGCTGTTGTTTTCGAATTACCGTAGGAAAGGGAAAACGGGCAGAACTACTGGATAATAAGATACAACCTTTCATCCCGCCCGATGACCATAAAGTATTAAATATTATAGAGGTAAAGGACTTGAAACAGACCATCGAAATAGAAACTGGATACGGGGATGCAAATGCCTGGGTTGAATGGGTAAAGTATACTGTAAGAAGTCTGAACAAGAGCAATTGCTATGCATGTGCCTCCGGTAGACCAGTGGCCCAGGTGGTTCTCTTTCCGCTCGGGTGGAAGCAAGACAGGAAGGGCATGAAATGTATGATAGCCCTGTATCAGGATAAGACTGCATGGAATGATAGGAATTGTACCTCCCTATCTCTGATGTTCCCTCCATTGGAGATGAAAGACTTAAAAGCCTCCCCCCGCCCCCTGCCAAATCTTCAGTCGCAGTCAAAAATCACACATCGTATGTGCATTGATGAGGTACAAATTGGTCTAGAGATTTGGGGAAGCTGAAATTATGTACAGAGATTATTAATTTCACCGATACAGACAAGGAAGGGAACTACTCAGCACTAAAGGTTCCCCGAGCGGATCTGTGATGGTACTGTGGAGGCAAGATATTGAGACCCACCCTACCTCCGGATTGGAGACGGATAAGTGCATTTGTACAATTCGCAATTCCATTTACCCTGGCATTTGAGAATGAAAAGATAGTAGGGTAAAAGAGAAGGAGTAAGAGATCACTCTTAGATTATTCTTTCGATGACAGGATTTATCCCAATTCTATAGGAGTACCGGAGATCCCTGATTTTCAAGGCTCGCAACTAGATTGCTGCAGGCTTTGAGTCAATTCTCTTTTGGTGGGTAACAGTTAATAAAAATGTAGATTGGATAATTTGCATTTTCTATTATCAACAGCGATTTATAAATTATAGAGGAGATGCAGTTAAAGGAATATCAGAACAGCTTGATGCGACAAGTAAGATGGCATGGGAAAACAGAATGGTCCTTGATATGATTCTAGTGGCAAAAGGGTGTGCGTGTGATAGGAGGAAGCTGTTGTACCTTCATTCCTAATAACCCTGCACCAGATGGTTCAATTACTCGGGCCTTAAGAAGATTGACTACCTGAGCAGAGGAACTGGCTGATATTTCAGGAGAAGACACATCTCTCACGGGATGGCTTGTATCATGGTTTGGAAAATGGAAAGGGGTGGTGGTTTCCATTCTTACGTCCCTGATAATAGTAGCTAGGGTATTGGTGGCCATTGGCTGTTGCACTGTCTACGAGGACTAGCCCAAAGACTGATTGAGACAGCCTTAATGAAACAGATGCCCCTAAAAGGGAATCAGGCAGAAGGACGTTTTTCTATTAAATAATGAGGGGATGAGTGAGACCAAGATGGATGAAGTCTCATGAATGATGCTTGTGGTTTTTGGGGGCGATGCTTAAAGGAAATATTGTAGAAACAAGAATTGCATGTAAAAATAAAAAGGGGGAATTGTGAGGAGTAATTATAAATGTTGTTATCTGCAACGATCACAAGGCTGAATCATGAAAGAGGAAGAGGGGTGTAGGTTAAGCGAGATATGCTTGTATAAACAGTTATAAGCATCTGTTTCCAGCTTCTGCAAAAACAACAAAAGACACAATAAAAAGGTCATAAGGCTCAGTATGGGCAAAGAATGGAAGGAAATGTTGCTTTATCGAGCAAGGAAGCAGATGGCAGTCAAGGAGGATATATAATAATAGACCACAGAGGGATGTGGTGAAACAGCCAAGCAGGACACGCAACTTTGTCACGAACAAGGCCAGATGAGGCAAGAGATAAACAGCCATGTTTAGAGAAGTGGGCGATGTAATCAGGGGAGAAGGAATGGAATAAGCGGGGGAGGAGTAAAAGAGGAATGAACTTGTGAACTTGTTAAACTCGGTGTGCCTCCTTATAGGCACCACTCTTGAAAGAGTATCATGAACGATACTGCTGCTTCAGATCTTGTCTCGGACGGAAATTATTGAAGTCAGTAGGTTCTATTTCCACACAACTATGGAAATCCTGCTTTTAAACTCAGGCCTCGCTTCCTAAACATTCCTTTTTTGGATCTTTCACTCCTCTCATGGATGTCATTCGTATCAATGTGTACCACGACAGCTGGCTATTCACCCTCCCCCTTCAGTCTGCCCTGAACATGCTCGGAGACATCCCTGATCCTCGCACCAATTGCCCTTTGTATGAAGAATTCATAGAACCATAGAAACGCTGGGGTGGGAAAACAGGCCATTTCACACAGCACGTCCAAGCTGACCCTCCAAGGTGTAACGCACTCTGACCCATTCCCCTACTCGATTACTCTGCATTTGCCCCTGACTAATGCACCTAACCGGCACATCACTGAACACTATTGGCAAGAAGTAAACAACTTAGACCCATTCTGTTACTCTATGTTGAATCTGCTTTCTCACAACAGATAATTCCAGAAATACTGAGCATTTCCAGCAACTTCTGGTTTTGTCACCGATGATATTTGCATATTGACAAAAACATACGCAACACGGACTTGAAACAAAGCTGAATTTAAACGTTCAGGAGAAAAGTAAATATTTAGTCATTCAATGATGCCAGTAAACTTTAATTGAATTACTCATATTCTTTTCGTGAACGTCATTTGTTCACTTTCCCAATTCTGAACAAACGAGATGTTTGCATATTTTTTTAATATCAGAAAGCTCGGAAAAGTTGCACGTTTACTTCTTCATATGGGAATCTGATTGCATCTCATTCTTTCATCTCAGTTCAATTACAGAGGATTATTCACAAAACACACACAATGTATTACTTTGTCGAAGAATACCAGTAACATTGTAAGTAATTGGAATCATAACTAGAAAGAAGGACTTAGACAAAGGAAGGATGAGAGAAAACGGGTCTTTTTTGAACAGAAAAGACAATTATGTGAAATTAGGTGATCAAATTTATGGAAAACTATGTAGGGCGGACAAACGATATTGTTATGAAGGTGTAGAGGTGTACATTGTTCTGAAAAAAGTAAAAATGTAACATTTGACTGTGAAACAAATAGTCAGTCTGAGTTGCCATGGTACAAAAACAAATTCACATGCGGCCAGTCAGTTTAACTATGCCCCAACACTCTGAAATCCAATGGAGTTTGAAATATAATGTATTTGATGACAACAAAGTCAATGAAATAATCCAATGTTTTGAGGTGTAAAACCGGACAGTTTGAACATTTAGAGAGAGAACTGACAAGGGCATCCACAAAGATAGACTGCTAGCTGAAGAGCTTTCTGAAAGCTACCTGTCTGTAAGACGTTTGCATAGCAGAACATCGAGGCCAACTGAGATAAAAATCTACAGAGAAAATTCTACAAAGGAGAACTGACAAAGCTGACTGGTTTTGAAATGTGATTATATTCTTTTAAAATCTTAATCATGGTGTTTTGTTTTATCAGACCAGTATTATAGAATGGAAAGTAAAAGATAAGTTTTACGAAATGAGTTCTAAATAGTTGTTCATTTTAATCTTCTCTGTTGGACTTAAATAAAAAAAATTGCTAATTTTAAATAGTGACCTCTATAAACGGATCTTTGCCTCTCGAAATTTAACAGATTCCAGCATGAGGTGAACTTTTTTCTCTGTGGCTGTTTCAGATTAGGAGAGTGGTATACCCTGTGTCATAACAGTTTGGGGCGTTTTGTCTGCGATTTGAGCAAGTTTAGACAGATCCAGTCTGAGACTTGTGAAGAGTTAAATAGGTTTGGGGTATGAAAATGCACAGTAGATTTAATCCTTTACACGTTATTCTCCGAGAGCTTTAAATAAAAAGTTGGTGAGACACGTTCTTTAATTTCAGTGATTTGTGGTTGGTTAAATTTAAAGTGAGAGAAATGGCTCTTTAAAAATGTTAAAGAGGTTCTGGGGTTTGAAGATGATTCTCACATTTGCCGAGGGCGTTTAGAAGGAAAGATAAAGGCCAAACGTTTAGAATTCACAAAGAATATAGATTTGGGTTTAACCAAGAACAAGAGTAAAGCAGAAATTGTCAGGAAATTAGTCAAACACTAAGGTGTGTCAGAGAAACAGACAAGTGAAGGGGATTTAGAAAAAAACTTGAATTACAATTGAAGGAAATGCAGTTTAAAGATAAACAAAGGGAGCGAGAAAGAGAGAGAAGAAAGAGAAAGCAAGAGGGAAGAGAGGGAGAGGAATAGAAAGAGAGGAGAAAGTTCTTAGCTGAGCAAAGAGAGAGCGAATTTGAACTTGAGAAGTTGCGATTTAGTCAGCAACGTCAAGTGAACAGGATGGAGAGCAAAAGGGACATTAGTGAAATATACAACTATGTCGAAACTCTGTCACATTTTGATGAGAAAGATGTTGAAGCCTTCTTTATTTCATTTGAAAAATTGGCAAGGCAGGTAGTGGTGCAATGATTTATAGGTAATGCGAGTTCAGACTAAGCTGATAGGCAGGGTTAGTGAAGTATTTGCTGCGCTGTCAGGTGAGTGGTTAAGAGATTATGAAGACCTGAAACGATGCATTTTATGTGCTTACGAATTGGTACTGGAAGTATATAGATAGCAGATCGGAAACATAAAGAAGGAACCAGGTCAGCCTTATGTTGAGTTCAAAAGAATTAAACATAGGCATTTTGATAGATGGGTGCAGGCTTTAAAGATAGATAAGATCTATGAGGCTCTAACGGAGATTATTCTGCTGGAGGAGTTTAAAACCTCACTTCCAGAGATGATAATAATTCACATGGAGTAAAAGAAAGTTCAGAAATTGAGAAGGGCAGGAGAATTAGCAGATGAATACATGTTGCTGCATAAGACAAGCTTCCAGCCATAATTTCTTCCTCTGGGGGGTAGGATTTGGGAGAAGAGGAGATGCTACATTATAAAAGAAAGAGTAGAACATATGAGTTTACCACAGGTTAAAAAAGCTGCCCAAGAGAGTGGAAAGGAGTGATAGGCCTCAGGTGTTTTCACTGTAATGGAGTGGGACACAGAAAATTACGTGCCCGTGGTTTCAGAACGGCATTGGAAGAAGGTGTTTTCACTGCCATAAGGAGGGATATGTATGGTCACAGTGCTGATTGTTAAGAAAGGGACTGTAGGAAAAGATGTGGTAAAAGAAGGGACAAAAACATTTTTATTGACCTGGAATGCACAAAGATGTGGTTAACGTTTGGCATACATGTCATTTATGCCAAATGGTAGGTAGGCCACGGACAGTAATGAAAGTAGCACCTCTATTGCCAATTCCCACATTTGAAGACCGCTTTATGTGGGTTATAAATGAGTGGTTAGGCCCCTTCCTGAAAAGTAGAGGAGAGAAAGAATTGGCAAAACAGGTGTTGATTACTGCCCTACAGAGTGAGGAATCCAATCCAAATGCCATGGATTTTGATGTGCCTCAAATTCTGTCAAAAATGTAGGAGTCCTTGAGCAGTGGGATAGATTAGTAAACTATCTGTCTTAGGAGCATAGAACACAGTTGAAAGGCTTGTTATTGCAATATGAGGACATATCTTAGAATCATATGTGGTGGGGGGGGGGGAGAACTAAGGCTATTGTACATGAAGTAGATATAGAGAATACTGTTTTGATAAGACAATCCATATCGGCTTAATCCTCTCAAAGCCAGACAGGTCCAGAAGGAGGTGGAGGCTATGCTCAATGAGGACATCAACGAACCAAGCACGAGCGAGTGGAGCTCGCCGATCATCTTAGTTCCCAAACCGGATGGGACTCAATGATTTTGCTTGGATTATTGGAAGATCAACACTTTTACAAAATCAGACTTATATCCAATACCGACATTAAAGGTCTGTATCGAGAAAGTTGGGCAAGTCAGTTACATCACGAAGTTGGAGTTAATGTGTGGATTCTGGCGGGTACCTTTATCAGAGACAGTGAAAAAAATTTCTGAATTGTAACGCCAAATGGTCTGTATCACTTCAAAGTGACGCCCTTTGGAATGACGAAGACACCCAACACATTCCAAAGACCCATGAACAGAGCTGTGGCCTGATTAATAAACTGTGCAGTCCGTTTAGACGATGTAGTGATCTTTACTCAGTCCTGGAAAGATCACTTGGTACAGTTGGCAGAGCTTTTTGAACGAATACGAGAAAGAAAACTGGTGATAAATTTAAACAAAACAGAATTCGTGAAAGCAGACATGATGTTCTAGGGACAAAATATCGGTTATGGAAGGTTGATCAGATGTTTGTTCCAAACTTCAGCGGTGTAGTGACACCATTATCCGACTTGCTGAAGAAGAACACAAAGTTTTGGTTGACAGAACAATGCCAGGAGGCATTCGACCATTAAAAAGAAATATTGACCACCAAACCAGTTTCAGCTACACCAAACGCTTGAAAAACTTTCAAAGTTGCCGTCGACGCGAGTGACACAGGAGTTGAAGCTGTACTGCTACAGGACAATGAGATGGGATCATACTTTTCAAAGAAACTCAACATCCACCAGAGAAAATATTCCACGATTGAGAAAGAACTATTGAGTTTAGTACTAGCCTTATAACATTTTAATGTGTATTCACAAACAGCGTGTTGGAGACGGTTGTGTACACGGAGCCCAATCTGCTTACATTCTTGAACGTTTTAAAGACTATTTCATTGGCTTTTCATGTTACAGACTTTTAATTTATAGATTGTACTTGTAGCGTGTAGCAAGAATGTAATCGCAGATACGTTCTCACCGATTTAACTGATAAAGTTTAGACGAGATTTGTATTTAGCCGATGTTAAATATAGGTAAATGGGAAGGAGTAAAGGTGAACTTAGATTTCAGTTATCTGTATGTTATGGTAATGTGTTTGAAGAATAAAAAGACAAATGAGACCATATATTCATTATGTTGATTCTTTTTTGAGAGAGAAGGTGTTATGAATGTATAAAGGATATTGTACCTTTAAGAGAGTTGAAGGATTTACAACCACAGTGAGTTCTGGAAAACTTACAATATACCATTTGGTCCAGCAGCTGGCATTACATGGGTTGCTATGAGACAAAAAATAAAATCAAATTTGTTCAATCCTTTTAAATTATGTCCCAAGAAGCTAAACTACAATCGAGTTTAAATTTGGCATTTGGCAATATTATAAAAAAAAATGAAATTACCCGATGCTTTGGGGTAGAAAGCTGAAAAACATTTTGACCAGTTGGGGAGAACTGCCACGCCACCAACATCTGCAGACTGCCCGGAGAATAGCTCTCCGAAATGTACATTTATTTTTCAATGACCTGGGAAGCAGAAACTCTAAGGAGAAGAAACGAAGACAGAGGAAGATACAAAGAGAAGATTCGACAGCTGGCTGGTCCTGAAATTTGAATGTTTTGGTATATCTTAATTGGGGTGGGGGGGGGGGGGGGGGGGAGGTGGGGAGGTTATCGGACCAGTATTGCAGAAGGGAAAGTAAAAGATAGGTCAGAGAAAGGAGTTGTAAATAGTTGTTAGTTAATTATTCTCTGTTAGCCTTTAAAAAAAGTTGTCAATTTTTACTTTAAATAGTGACCTTTAGGATGGTTATTGGCCTTCCGAATGTTTACAGATTACAGCATACGTTGTCCACGTGGACCTTAGTGAGGCCCAACAAGGATCCACATGGTAGCCTGGTTAATAAGGTTAGATCACATGAGATCAGGGAGAGCTTTCAAATTAGATTCAAAACTGGCTTGACTGTAGGTTTAAATCTTTTCTGTGTTGCAAGTTTAAATTAGCGCGGGTGGTGGGTGGGGGAGGGGCGTGGGTTCCCCAGTGTTGTAACACATTAACTCGGATTTCTCTGCACAGATGCTGCCAGACCTGCAAAGATTTTCCAGCACATTTCTGTCTTCGTTTCTGGTTTACAAAATCTGCCGTTCTCTTGACTTTCTTACGTGTATCATTGAAAGCCACGGTTGAGGTCCTGGAGGACAGGAAGACGACTAATGTTATTACATTATTTGTAATTTGGCTGCAAATAAAACCCAGGGAACTACAGACCAGTGAGTTTGATGTCAAGGGTGGATAAGTGTTTGTAGGAGATTCTGAGAGGCAGTATTGACATGCATTTGGAAAGGCAAGGACTGATTGAGAATATTCAGCACAGTTTTATGTCTAGGAATCCATATCTCACAAACTAGATTGCAGTTTTTGACGAGGTGATTGTAAAGATAGATGAAGGTAAAGCAGCATACGTTGTCCACGTGGACCTTAGTGAGGCCCAACAAGGATCCACATGGTAGCCTGGTTAATAAGGTTAGATCACATGAGATCAGGGAGAGCTTTCAAATTAGATTCAAAACTGGCTTGACTGTAGGAGACAGAGGGTTTTGGGAGAGATTTGCTGTTCCAATTAGGGGCCTGAGTCCAACGTTGTGCTGCAATGACCAGGCTGTTGATCATTGTTTTTGTGAATGATTTGAATGAGAATATTGGAACCATGGATATTAATTTGGAGAAGAAATCCCCAAAATTGGAGTTACGGTGGACAGTGAAGAAGGCTATCTTAGAGAACAAAGATATCTTGATCTACTTGGCAAGTGGACTGAGGATTGGCTGATGGAGCTTCATGCAGATAAATGTGAGATATTGCACTTTGTTAGGCAACGAGTGTAGGATTTATTTTAGTGAATGGTAGCATGCTAGGGCGTGTTGCTAAATAGAGATCCAGGGACCAGGTATATATTTCCGTGAAAGTGGAGTCGCAGGTTGACAGGGCAGTGAATAAGGCATAAGGCAAGCTGACTTCCATCGGTCAGAGCATTGATTACAGGAACGAGAGCATCATGTCGTGGTTCTACAAGAGAATAGTAAGGACACATTTGGTGTACTGAGTACAATTCTTATCGCCCTGCTATAGGAAGGATATAAACTGGGATGGGGGCAAAAGTATTGAAAATGATGTGACGGAGACGGGAGGTTTTGAGATATAGGCTGGGATTTTATTCCTTTTGCGTTGGAGGCTGAGAGGTGACCTTTATTTCTTCATGAGAGGAATGGATAGGATGAATAGACAAGATCTTTTCCAACTGGTGGGTGTGTCCAGAACCAGAGAGGATAGTTTTAAGGTGAGAGGGAAGACATTTAAACGATATCAAAAGGACAGTTGTTTCTCACAGAGGGTGGTGTGTATAGGTAGCGTGCTGTCAGAGGAAGTCGCATTGGGAAGTACAAATACAACATTTGAAAGACAATTGGATGTGGACATGGATAGGAAATGTTTGGAGGGGGTCTGTGCTGAAAGAAGAAAACTATTAATAATTCAATTTCGGAAACCAGGTGAGCATGGACGAGTTAAGCCGAAAGGTCTGTTTGCATATTTTATGATTCTAAGATTCTATGACGCTTTCACTCCTCCTTCATCACTAGTCCTTCATTGCACTCAATTCATTTCCAAGTCAAAACCCATCTGTAAATACTTTAAATGATCTAACTCTTCAAACTTTCTTAAATAGAGATTTGCTGGCATAGATGTGGTTCTGTTGACCACAGCAGCAGCAGCAGAAGCAGAATTATATTCAAGCACAATCTGTAACGTTTTTCCTGGGATGATCCCACGGTCTACCATTCCAACCATGTTGATCTATTGTTCAGTGATATATTGGTGAACGTGCCAGTGTCCGAATCATGTGCACCTGAACCTGATGACAACTCGTTAAAGGTACCAAAATTGACTGCATTCCAAACAGCAGAACTAACATCTGACAGAGAGGGTGCAATGATCCCAACATCAACAAAGCAATAATCCTGTCACATCCAGTCATAAATGGTGATGGACGGTTAAACAACTTCATGGAGGAGAAGGCCCCACTATTATCCCCATCCTAAATAATGAAACAGCCCTGTACATCAGTGTAATAGTTAAGAATGTAGTTTTGGTAAGATACTATACCAGAAGTTTTGAGTGGATGATTAAACTCACCCTCGCCATGATGTCCACAGAATCTCAGATGCCCGTCGTCAAACAATTTGATTTTGCTGTACGTGACTTGAAGACACAGGTGAACAAAGTAGACAGGATAAAGGCAATGGGCCCTGACACCATTCCTGCAAGAGGACTGAAGACGTGTGCTGCACAACAAGCCGTGTCCCTGGGGAAGCTGTTTCATTCCAGCTCCAAATCTGACATCTCCACAGAAATGCGGAAAATTACTCAACTATGTCCAGTTCGCTAAGAGGGGAATAATTAAAATCTGACACATTACCACCCCCTCAGTCCCATCACGATAGTTAAACTAGTAGAAGTTCTTTTCGCCAGATCTGTCAAACAGCACAGAAATATTCTGCTCAGTGTGGTTCCAGAGAGTGACCCATGTGGAGATTGTATTGTGTTGTGGAAATATCACTGGATTACCAGTCCAGACCAGGCTAATGCTCTGGCAGCTGATGGAAGTTAATAACAATTAATAAAATATCGAGATCTAAAATCTGGTGGCAGTAACGATGACGCTGAAATCAAGGTCAATTGCAAACTCCAATTTGCTTCACCAATGTACTTTCAGGAAGTGAATTCTGGTCTGGTGAATTCCATGCATTCCTGGTCTGGCCTAAACGTGACTCTCGACACACACACACGTGATAAACTTTTTAATAATCTCTAAAACGTTTAAGCAAGACACTAAATTGTGTCAAACTGCTCCGAGGTTTGGAAGGATAAAACTGACAGAACACCCAGCACCAGCCTCGGTATCAGAAAAGGGAACGGGAAACACAGTCTTGTTGACCCTGCAGAGGTCTCCTCCCTAACATCTGAGAGCTTGCGACAGCTGTACTCCAGGTGCCGCCCGATCGGTTTAGTGTCGAGAAATCCTTATTTATATTCAGTGCCTTGTGTTCCACAGCTTATGTGGGAGAGAAATCCCCAGAGTCACTAGTCACTGATTGCAGACATTTATTCTCATCTCAATGCAGAGTGGCCTGCCTCGCCTAATACTGTGGCGCCTTGTTTTCAATGTTCAAGCCAGGGGAATTATCAACCCTGCTTCCAATCAGTTTCGGGGTAAAAACAATGACTGCAGATGCTGGAAACCAGATTCTGGATTAGTGGTGCTGGAAGAGCACAGCAATTCAGGCAGCATCCGAGGACAGGCAAAATCGACATTTCGGGCAAAAGCCCTTCATCAGGAATAAAGGCAGAGAGCCTGAAGCATGGAGAGATAAGCTAGAGGAGGGTGGGGGTGGGGAGAGAGCAGCATAGAGTACAATAGGTAGGTGGGGAAGGAGATGAAGGTGATAGGTCAGGGAAGAGAGGGTGGAGTGGATAGGTGGAAAAGGAGCTGGGCAGGTCGGACAAGTCCGGACAGGTCGAGTTACTGGAGGTTAGAAACTAGGATGAGGTGGGGGAAGGGGAAATGAGGAAACTGTTGAAATCCACATTGATGCCCTGGGGTTGAAGTGTTCCGAGGCGGAAGATGAGGCGTTCTTCCTCCAGGCGTCTGGTGGTGAGGGAGCGGCGGTGGAGGAGGCCCAGCACCTCCATATCCTCGGCAGAGTGGGAGGGGGAGTTGAAATGTTGAGCCACTGGGCGATTTGGTTGATTGATGCGGGTGTCTCTGAGATGTTCCCTAAAGCACTCTGCTAGGAGGCGCCCAGTATCCCCAATGTAGAGGAGACCGCATCGGGAGCAACGGATACAATAAATGATATTAGTGGATGTGCAGGTAAAACTTTGATGGATGTGGAAGGCTCCTTTAGGGCCTTGGATGGAGGTGAGGGAGGAGGTGTGGGCACAGGTTTTACAGTTCCTGCGGTGGCAGGGGAAAGTGCCAGGATGGGAGGGTGGGTTGTAGGGGGGCGTGGACCTGACCAGGTAGTCACAGAGGGAACGGTCTTTGCGGAAGGCGGAGAGGGGTGGGGAGGGAAATATATCCCTGGTGGTGGGGTCTGTTTGGAGGTGGCAGAAATGTCGGCGGATGATTTGGTTTAGGTGGCGGAAATGTCAGAACGCCCCTGGTGCTCACCTTCCACCCTACCAACCTTCGCATAAACCAAATCATCTGCCGACATTTCCGCCACCTCCAAACAGACCCCACCACCAGGGATATATTTCCCTCCCCACCCCTCTCCGCCTTCCGCAAAGACCGTTCCCTCTGTGACTACCTGGTCAGGTCCACGCCCCCCTACAACCCACCCTCCCATCCTGGCATTTTCCCCTGCCACCGCAGGAACTGTAAAACCTGTGCCCACACCTCCTCCCTCACCTCCATCCAAGGTTTGTCCTTTATTAGGTTAGGAGAGTAAAACTACACACAAGACTGCTCAATGTTCAAGATGGGCTCTCACCACGGCCCTGTACAGCTGCAGTAAGACACCCTTACTCCTGTAAGTCAAGCCCCTAGAAGTGAAGTTCAACGCACCATATATCTTCCTGCCTGCTTTCTGCTCCTGCAATATTGTTTTCAGTGACTGGTGGGCAAGGAGATCCAGATCCTTTTCAATGTTCCAGTTCCCCGCTTGGGTCTGTGTACACTGGTCAGCGTGCCAATGCCATTCCCAGTATTGACTTCTGCCTTCAGAACTCACTGCCCCGCACTGACCTCGGAGCTCACAGCAGGAAAATAAAAAGAACATAAATCCCTTTAAAGACCAACATGTTTCATCCAGTCACTTTTCAAATAATAGGTTGCTGTTCTATCGTTCCCAATCAAAGGACACACCGTCACATCTTCACCTGCCACGTATTTGCCCATTCACTCCACTTCTCTCAGTCACCTTGGAGCTTTTTTATATCCTCCTCACCCACTAACAATCCAACATTGTTTAATGCTGTCAGCAGACTGAGAAATATTGCATTTGATTCCCTCAAATAAATGCTTGACATGATTCATCCACTTCTAAACTGTTCACTGCTTCGTGTCAATTCTCCTCATCTAAAACCATGTTCATATTTTAGTCCCAATCCTGTAACATTTGAGTTTGCTCACTAGGCCATAGTTTTTTTTTATCAACATCTTTCAGGAAATCTAAATGCATTGCATCTATTTTTTCCTCTGTATGTATTGACCAGTCAATTTCTCAAATATGATTCCTATTTCATGTTTACCCTTTACATAAGAACGTACAAACTAGAAGCAGGAGTAGACCATCTGGCCCTTCAAGCCTCCGCCACCATTCAATAAGATAATGGCTGATCATTTCATGGCCTCAGCTCCACTTACCCTCCCAATCATAATCCTTAATTCCTTTACTGTTCAAAAAATTATCTGAGTTCAAATATATTCATTGACAAATCCTCAACTATTTCACTTGCGAAGAATTCCACAGATTCACAATCTTCTTGGTCAAGAAGTTCCTTCTCAATTCAGTCCTAAATCTGCTCTATCTAATGTTGAGGCGTTGTCCTGTTGTCCTAGTTACACGTGCTTCTGGAAAATTACTTTACATTCTATCTTATCTACTCCCTTCGGAAATATATATGTTTCTACTCTTTCCTCCCTCATTCTTTCAAATTCCAATCAATGTATAATTCCAATCTATTCAATCTCTCCTCATAACCACCCCCCTCACCTCTGGAACCAACCTAGCGAGCCTCCCCTGCATCCATTGTAGTGCCAGTTTTTCCTTTCTCAAGTAGTGAAACCAAAACTACACGTATTATCGGTGTTTTCTCCCACCACCCTGTACAGCTGCAACATAATCTCCTTGCTTTCACACTCAATCCCTTTCGCAATGAAGGACAAAATTCAATTTGCCTTGTTAATTTCCCGTTGCCCCAGCAGACCAACTTCTGTGATTCATGCCCAAAGACACCCAGGTCCCTCTGCACAAGAAAATACTGTTTTTTTAAACAATTCAAATAAGAGTCCTCTTTCCTATTTTTCCTACCAAAATGGACGATTTCACATTTATTATAATTGAACTCCATCTGCCAGACCTTGGCCCACTAACTTCAACTATTTATGCCCCTTTGTAAATTTTAACAGTCCTCTGCACACTTTACTCTGCCACTCATTTTAGTATCATCTGTAATCTTTGAGATACTAAACGTGGCCCCCTACTCCAAATCACTTATGCAAGGTGGGAATAATTGCAGTCGCAGGACCGATCCCTCAGGCACTCCACTAGTCACTGATCAGCAACCAGAAAAACAATCATGTATTCCCAGTTGTTGCTTCATGTTGGTTAACCAATCCCCTATCTATGCTAATACATTGCCCTTAATTGGGCGGCACGGTGGCACAGTGGTTAGCACTGCTGCCTCACAGCGCCTGAGACCCGGGTTCAATTCCCGCCTCAGGCGACTGACTGTGTGGAGTTTGCACGTTCTCCCCGTGTCTGCGTGGGTTTCCTCCGGGTGCTCCGGTTTCCTCCCACAGTCCAAAAAGATGTGCAGGGTCAGGTGAATTGGCCATGCTAAATTGCCCGTAGTGTTAGGTAAGAGGTAAATGTAGGGGTATGGGTGGGTTTCGCTTCGGCGGGTCGGTGTGGACTTGTTGGGCCGAAGGGCCTGTTTCCACACTGTAATGTAATCTAATCTAATCTAAATCTTAATGCTACAGCTTACACAGCAGCCTTTTTGGCGTCACTGTATCGAATGTCTTTTGGAAATCTCAGTACACCACATCTACTGGGTCCCTGCAGTTCTAATATCTTCACAGAATTCCAATAGGTTAGTTACACGTGACCTGCCTTTCATGAACCAACACTGTGTGTGCCCACCGGGACAATTTCTATCAAGATGCATTGCCATTTATTCCTTGATTACAGATTGAAATATTTTCCCCTACAGCTGTTAGGCTAACCGGTCTACACATCCCCACTTTTTGTCTACCTCCTTTTTTAAACAGTGGTGTGTGAACTCCTGTTTTCCAATTTGCTGGAATTGCATCAGAGTCCAGTGAATTCAGAAAAATGCCCACAAGTGCAGTTGCTATTTCTCTCATCACCTCTGTTATTACCTTGGGATACATTCTTTCAGGGCCAGGAGACTTATCTACCTTTGGCTCCATTAGCTTGCCCAACACTATCTCTGTCTTGGGAATGCTTGTTTCCAGGTACTCACTTACCTTCCTCTCTTTGACAATTGCTGGCATGTTATTAATGTCCTTCATTGTGTAGACCGACTAAATAACTCTTCAACTCCTCATCCATTTCCTCATATCCCTTTACTGGATACCCCTTCTGTAAACGACCATTGCTTACCTTAGCCATTCATTTCATTTTGTATATTTATAGAATATTTTCCTTTCTGTCTTTATATTCTGAGGTTGTTTCCTCTCATAACCTATCTGATGGTTCTTGATAACTTTTTTGTTGCTTTATTTTGACATTTAAAGTTTCCCAATCTTCTACTTTCCAACTGATCTTTGCCATTATTTATGCCATTTATTTTAATTTGATAGCCTCCCTTATTTCCTGAGACATTCCCGGCAGATTACCCTTTTCCTACAGTCCTTCCATTTCACTGTTATATGTTCTTGCTGAGAATGTTGAAAGATTGCTTTGAAAGCCTTCCACTGTTCATTAACGGTTTCACATAAAGTCTTCACTTCCAGCCATCTTTATCCAACTCCTCTCTCATCCTATTGTTATCTGCTTTGGTTAAACACAGGACCTTGATATAGGATCTTACCTTCTCACCTTCTATCTTTATTCTAAATTCAACCATACTTTCAATCCAATAATTTCTCCCAAAACATTTTTTTTTCCTAATTTCATTCTTTTTTTCTGACGAGAGTTAGTCTCCATAGTCTTGCTGGGAAGATTTAATTTGTTTCATTTGTTTCCTTCTGTGAAGACAGAACTGAAGTAGTTGCTTAATAGCTCTGCCGTTTCCCTGCTCTCATTCTCTTTCTTCTGGATTGAGAGTGTAACAAAGCTGCACTTGTTTTCTCTTATCTTTTCCATTGACAGTTCACCTTATAACTCATATTACTGTTGTCTTCAGAACCCCAGCAATTCATATCCACACCATATAATCACAGGAACATAGACTCTGCACCGTCAGAAATACAGCACAATCTACATGACACCAGGCCCATAGCCGGGAATGTTATGATACTTTAAGAGCTCGCCTAAGTAGGTTTTTAGCAGTAATGAAGTTACCACGATAACTCCCCTCTCAGGAGGTACATTCCAGACCCCAACACGTTCTGGGTTAAAAGCAATCAGCAAATCCTCTCTCCGTCTCAAACCCTTCGCTTTAAAATTGTGCTTCCTTGTTCTTGGCCCACTGATGAAAAGGAACAGCTGCTGTCTATTCACCCGGTCCATGCTCCTCATAATCTTATCCTTCTTAATCACATTCCGCTCAGAATTCTCTGCTCCAATGTAAACAATCCGAGTTTACCCAGCCTCTCTCCATAGCTGATATGCTCCATCCCAGGGAACATCCTGGTGAATCCCCTCTGCATCCCCTCCAGTACAATCACATCCTTCCTGTAATGTGGCTCCCAGAACACCACACAGTATTACATTTTGGCCGAACCAAAGTCCTGTATTAGTATTGTAATCTATGTCTCGATGTGTAAAGGTTATATTTACTATTCCAAACGCCTTGTTAACTCCACTATTACCCTGTCCAGTCCCAATCAGGGATGTGTGGAGAAGCACGGTCTGAGCTTCCTAGTGTGCTGCCATTCATTGAGTACTCCCCTGTATGGTTCATTCTTCCATAATGCATCACCTCATATTTATCTGGGTTACATTCCATCTGCCATTAATCTGCTTATCTGGCCATTCTATCTGTATTTTTCTGTAACATAAGACCTACCCCCTCACTGCTAACCACCCATGCAATCTTTGTGTTAAATGCAATCTCACGTGCCACACTTCCCCTCGCCCTCTACTTTTATATCTACATTATTTATAAGTATCACAAATAATAAGGGTCACAACATTGACTCATCTACTATACCACTGGACACTGATGTCGATTCACACAATTTCCAGAATCACCCTCTTTGTCCTGCCATAAAGACATTGTGAATGTCACTTACCAAGTTACCCTTGATACCATGAGATTTTACTCTCTTTATCAGTCTCCAATGCGGGGCTTTGTCAAATATGATCAACCTTCTCGAAAAAAAATCAATAAATTTTGTTCAGCATGACTCCCCTCTGATGTCAATCCCTCTCTAAATGAAGATCCATTTTCTCCCACCCTATTTTCCCCAATAGTTTCACTGACAGTGATCTGATACTCACTGATCTATAGTTCCTTTGTCTACCTGCACCAACTGTTCCTGTAAAAGGTGTTCTGCGTTCCTCTGGCCCCTGCCCTGTGACCAGAATTTACTTAAACATTCGGGTCAGGGCCTTGCTCCGACAGCAGTTTGTGATGCAACACAGCCAGACCTGTGGACTTGTCCAATTTTATACCAGACAAAACTATCAATCCTTGCTCGTATTTCATATCAATCTGCCCACGAGTTTACCAGTCGATCTTCTTGAACTATGCCTCCTCCTTCTCCTGCATAAAACGGAAGTGAATCTCTTATATCACAATCTATCAATGTTCTCCAGCTTCGCACACTGATTTTCCTCTTGGCTTCTAATGTGCTCTAATTATTCCCTGGTTATTCTGTCCTACTTGAATTCCTTGTGGAATACCTTAGGGTGCTCACTAATCCTGCTCGCACATTTCAATACCCCTATGTTCTTCATTCCCCTCTGTGTGAATTTTGTAAAGCTTCATTTCGATCACCTCTCGGTCTCTGAAAATCTACAGAATACAGGCAGAGTTCCCTCATTGGACAATCTTGTCACCCGAGGGGTTAATCTAGAGAATGTACATTCAGTATATGTGATCAGTATGTTTACTTAGATCAGAAAATCAAAACTGTACACAATACTCGAGGTACAGTCTCACCAACACGATGTGTCACTAGTGCAGAACTTCACTTCTACTCGGAGCGAATTACTACAGAAGCTGGGATCTGTACTGATCCAATGCTAGAAATCACAGCGAGTTATACATCATCCGTGGAAAGAGAGAGCACAGAGCTCTTCATTGCCTATAATCTGATTCCCTTCAAATAAAGGGAAACTTTACTTTATCTTCCTCCATTTGCATATGTTCTTACCAATACAATTTGCATTATTGTTTTAGGTATAACTTACCGTATGAATTCTTTAAAAATCCTCCTGATATCCAACTAAACCATATCCACTGGTTCTCCATTGTTTATATCAACAAGAGACATCTTCAAGCAAAATTTTTGTAAATGTTGCCTTCCCTTTCAGAAATCTAGCATCATTTTCTAGACGTTTGCTATAACTTTCCAAGTGTCCAATATCACAATCTTTACAATAAATTCAAACAGATTGCCCACTATGTACAATAGATTAACTGGTCTGTAGTTCACCATTCTCCCTCTTCTTCCCTTTGTAAATCCTTGGAATGCATTTATAACCTTCCACATAAATACGGAAAAATACAGTGATTCCCAATGCAATTATTATGTCCATTTCAGCTATCTCCGAAACTCTGATATGAAATACTTTTGGTCTGTCAGTTATGTTTTCAATACAGTTATGTTTTCAAATGCTACCTGGTCACTGATATGAATGATTTTAGTCTTCAGTTACACAAGTCCCATTGTCACTTGGTATTTCTGGTGAAGACAGACATAAAGTAACTGGTTAGTTTCCCCCTGTCATTGTTTCTGTTCTTTACAATAAATTATGCTGTCCACACATTCACTCTTCCACATTTGACCTTGCTTTTATTTTCCTTCAAATATTCATGGCATTTTTCTTCAGTCTTTTTGCTTCTGGTTAGTTTGTATTCCTGTCCTCTTTATACTTTACTTATCAGTTTATCAGTCCTCTTTTGTTGCGTCCAAAATTTCAATGAATCCACAATATATGGCCCTTTTCTAAAGCACTTTTTTCGATCTAATGTAATTTGTAACTTCTTTTCTTCACCATCGTTGATTCACCTTTGACTTTTGCAATTTATGCCTTGGAGGGATATATGTATATTACAGACCTTACAGTAAATAACGTACATTGCCTGTCTTTCATTAAGTCAGTTTAATGTATTTTCCAAATTCTCTAAAGCCAACTTTATTCTCGTAACTTAATGTCTTACACAACTCAGATATATATACCCGTAATATATAAAAATAATCTACTTGTATTCAGACGTCATATAAAATTCAATATATTAAAATCACTATTCCCCAAAAATCCTCAAGAGCAAAGTATTCGATTTGCTCTTCTGATCACACAACAGCAATTCCAAAATTGCCTGATCAACAGCTCGGTGCTCAACATACTACTAAAGTCACCCGTCTCATACACGCTCAAGAAATCTATTTTCCAAACATTAACATTCACTTGGGTAAACACTGGTTAGATTTAACTTGAATCTGCCCGTTATTACTGCAGTACCCACGAACCCTGTATGTCTTATTTCCTGTTTTATAACATACCCAACAATTGTATTGCAGCTTTCAATTTGATGCATACCTGTCATGAATGTTTGCTTCTCCTTGCTGTTTCTAAGATCACCTCAACAAATTCTGTGGAATCTGAGTGACGTGACCTCTGGCGAGGTTAATGGCAGATTCAGACAAGATGTTTGGCGTGGCATATCTCAACATGGATATTATCTCACCACATCTTACCCATTCTTCTCAAGCGGCATTGTGAGATTTTCTCCAGATCTCCCGTTATGCTGGTGCAGTAGAGAAGGACAATGATCTTCAAGCAATGCTGTATATTCGCCAGAGAATGGAGACTGCTCTAACCTGGGTGAGAACCTTACAGCAGGCTGGTAAATTTCTGTGGCTGCTGTATAGTGTCTCAGTGAGATCACATCCGAAGTAGTGCACACAAATTTAATCTCCTCACTGTGGAAAGGATGTTGTAATGAACTCAAAATTTGTTCCCTCAACGGACTTCTGCAACAAAGGTGTTAATCATCGAATCTCTCCAGTGTGGAAGCAGGACGTTTGACCCATCGACAACACACTGACTCTCCGAAGACCATCTCATCCAATCCTCACCACCTACCCCACCTAGTCTTTATAACCTGGCGTTTTCCACGACTGATGCGCCTAGACTCCACATCCCAGACATTATGGGTAATTTAGCTTGTACAATCCACCTAACCTGCTCATCTAGGGACTGTGGGAGGAAACTGGGGACTGAAATTGAACTAGGATCGCTGGTGCAGCGAGGCAGCAGTGCTAACCACTGAGCTACCCAGTGTGGGCAACAAAACGTGCCTCCATAGTTCAGCCCTTGAAAAGTGACATTTGAGCAGGGAGATTCCATAGGTCCCCAAAACTCTCATTGAGCGACAGGAGGAGGATATTGAGATATTGAACGGCTTGGTCAGGAACAGGAGCAGGACCTGCAAGTCCATTGAGACTATAATGTAGGAACACCAGGAGGATTTTCAGCCCAGCGAGTGTGCAAAGCAGGAACAGAGTGAGTCCAATCAGCGACTCATGCTTTTTACACAGCAATTGGAGCAGATCGTTTACAGCCTTGTGCCTGTTACACAGGAATTATGAAAGGGAACATAATTGTTATAGAAAGGGAAGGACTTCAAATAACCAGCTTCACTCGGAAATGAAAAGTGGTGAGAAAATTATTGGGATTGAAGACAAATTGTTAGGATGCGTTATGAAGGAATTAATAACAGGAGATGTACAAAGTCAAGCCACAATCCAGCATATCCAACATAGTTTTATGAAGGATAAATCATGTTTTAATGATTTGACTAACTTTTTTTAAAAAAGCGTAACAAGCAAGGTGGATAATGGGGGTCCTATAGATGTATTATATCTGGACTTCCAGCCATCAGTGCCTAACATGTCTTGAAAAAGATTAATATGCAAGAAAAGAACACATGGAATTAGGAATAATTTACTTGCTAGGGGAGAGGATTAGCTAAATAGTAAAAGCCATGACATGGAGCCACTGCTTTTGGACTGGATTGGACAAGGTCAAAATCAAACGACATCAGGTTAGAGTCCAATGGGTTTATTTGTAAGCACAAGGTTTCCTTGCGCTGCTCCTTCATCAGGTGTAAGAGGGAGAGGAAGACCTTAAACACAGAAGTTATAAGGAAAAGACCAAAGGGCTGTACAACCCATGAATTGTACACACCTAAGATGGCTCTTAAATACTTAATCAGTTAGAATGGAGGTGCAAGTTTGATTGGTTAATATGCAAATTGCTGAATTTATTTCAAGTCACTGCCTGGAGATACCTTCAGGTGTTATCGATGTATATGAAGTAATACGTGTGGTCAGACAACGTATTCTAAGCGTGATGCCTTGCTTGGACTCTGTCTGTGTCTTGACCTGGAGTTAGACTGTTTTTATTTACAAAGTACGATTTATAAAATAACACATTGACTGAATGTCTACAAATTGTATGTTTTGGAACAAAATAAAATGCATCTGCAAATACAAATGGGAAAATGCAAATTCAACCCACATATTTATATGTGCAATTGTGTGTATGCGTGTGCATATGTGTGAGGGGCTTGTCTATGTGAGGAGGAGAGAGAGACATTGTGTGTATGTGAGAGAGAGTGAGGAGGAGTGTGGTGTGTTTGTGGGAAGGAGAGAGAGTGGCTGTGTGTGCATGTGTGTTTGAAAGAGTGGAGTACGTGTGTGAATTTTGAGAGGGGGGAGTGCGAGTATGTGTGAGTGGCAGAGAGGGAGAATGTGCATCAGTGTATGTAACGGGGAGAGTGAGAGGGTGTGCTTATCTAGCCTAAGACGCAAACAGATATGGGAACCATCTGTCTCTGACCTTTGAGCTAATTTTGTATCCAAATAACTTTCATATGAACCAACCTTGTTAAACAGATGACCATTCACAATGTTATTCAACGTCTTACGGATGTCCAGATCGACAATGTACACCATTCCATCTCAATTAATCTTTTTAGTCGCTTCTTCAAAGAAATCTCAGTCAAGTCAGTGAGACACAATATTTCTTGCACAAAGCCATGTTTACTATCCTTAATCAAGTGTTACCTTTCAAAATACGTGAAAATCCGATGACTCATAATCCTCTTCAACGACTTACCCACCACTGACGTCAGGCTCACTACCCTTTTCCTTATTACCCTTCTTAAATCCTTTAAGTAATGGCACCACGTTAGCCAACCTTCAGTCTTCTGGCACTTTACCTATGTCTATTAATAATAGCACGGGCCCAGCAATCACTTCCCCAGCTTCTCACAGAGTTCTAGCGTACATCAATAAAAGCCAGGAGCTGCTCTGTAATACAGACAATTTCCAAGATGTCACTACTATTTTTCCAAGTTCTCTAACTTCCATATTCTCCTGCACAGTAAATACTGACACAAAATATTCGTTCAATACCTCCTCCATTTCCTGTGGCTCTGCACATGGGCAGCCTTGTTGATCTTGAAGGATGTCCTATTCTCTCCACAGTTACTCTTTTGTCCTTGATGTATTTGTAGAATTCCTTTGAATTTTCCTTAACTCTGTTTGCCAAAGCTATCACATGTCCCCTTTTTATGCTCCCAATTCCCCTCTTAACTATATTCTTGTTGCCTTCAGACTCTTCTCGTGATTCACTCTAAATCAGGAATTAAGAGGCCAATAATGACCATTCCAATTGTCGGAAAAGTACATCTGGTTCACTGACACCTTTTAAGGAAACAAACTGCCAATCTTACCTGGTCTGGCCTACAAGTGACTCCAGACTCACAGCAATGTGGTTGACTGTTAACTGCCCCTGGGCAATTAGGGATGGGTAATAGAAGCTCGTCTAGCCTGGGACCCCTTCATCCTGTGAATGAATTAAGAAAAAACCCTCAATTCCTGCTGTCTATACCTGACATATGCTTCCCGTTTATTCGTGACCAGAGCCTCAATTCCTACAATGCTCCAGCATTCCTTCCACCCATCATCCTAATAGTGACATAATGTCTCTGTATTCCTTACATCTCATTTCTGAAGCCTTCCCCCTTCCCAACTGACACCCTTTTCTGAGAATATCTGTCCCAAACGAATTGGGAAAATTATTGGTTAAATCATCAAAATTGGTTTTCAACAACTTAGAACTTTAAGTTTTAGACGTGGTTCATCCATTTCCATCTCTATTTTGAAACGAATAGAATTATGATGACTTACCATAAAGTGCTCCGCCACTGATACCTCAACCCCCCGCTCCCCACTGCCTTATGTCCCAAGGGTAAGGTGACGTTTAGCTCCTTCTCTGTGATGTAGAGCATTGGTCAAGCTGCTGCAGCTTTGTAACTGGGAATAGGGGTCAGCAGAGTCTTAGACTCATTGGGTTGATTCTAACAATAATTTGTCTCAGTGACATTTTCATTGAGTGTGACAGAGGGATGTTCTGCACAAGGCTGAGCTAGTTTCCCGGTGCTATCTTATCTAACTGAACTAATTATCTACCCACCTCACCCTACGCCATCCCTCTCATTCAAAGCCAGCCCGATTCTCCCAACTATCATGGCTGTAGGTACTCAGCATCGCCCGTACATCCCTGGATATTCTGTGATCCCTGGCACTGGTGCCATCTTTAAAAGGCCAATGGGCACACGAACGAGCATTCTCTGTTTGGAGCTGCCCTGCACAGGTTACCCCGAGCATGGCAGATAAGTGGCAATTACACCACGGTTTGTCGACAGGGGCACAGAGGTCCTGGTGGATGGACGAGTACAGAAAAGGACCATTGTCTTCCCAGAGGGGGCCAAACCACCAGACCCACCGAGCATGGTCTGAGCTCAGTGAAGGTTCTGAAGGAATGTCCAGTAATACAGCACAAGCATCAATAACCTTCCCCTCTCTGACAGGATAAAGCTCACCTTATACTGCCTGCTCCCTCACACTCACTGTATATCTGCGATAGCACCAAACCCCGATCAAGGCTCATGCTCCACACTCTCACTGCTGCATGTAGCACCATCCCTCTCTCTATTTCCCTCTACTATATCCCTCTCATTAATAGCACTGCATGGATACAACACTGTTGACTGACACCCTCTGAACACACCACCATCTCCCACCTGCACACCTCACCCCCCCCCCCCCCCCCACCTACTCCAGCGCTTTTAGCACGGTCCTCCAATCCCACCCTCACTCCATCCTTCCCCGTCTCCTATTCCAGGAGAAACAGCTTGGAATAGGACAGAAAGGGCCAAGCCATCTATCTCCCCAACGCTCCGTACCTGTGTGTCTGTATTTCCCTCTGTGAGTATCTATACGTGGGTGCAGGTCTAACAGTCTCTGTGGTGTTTAAAAGGACACAATCTCTCCCTCAGCTGGCCTCCCCAACCTACTGCAGTGACAATGACAGAGGGGGATAACCTTCGATATATTCAATCTGGGAGGGAGAAAGGGCAGCAGCTCACAGCACCATCCAAACTTACAGCACCATCAACACACACACACACACATAAAACACACACACACAAACACAAACACACACACAGTGCTGGGAGGTGGAGGGTTGTAAATATACTTCGGCCTTTCAGAATGAAAATGCTCACCTCTGAGTGAACCATTTTATCAGGAGATTAGATGAATTGATTTCTCGTTCTGTGACTTGCAATGCTGAAAAGTTACGTGAGAAAGTATTGAGAAGTCAAGAAAAAGGCCCAGCAGTGATGGTAATGACGCAGGACCAACATCGCTTAGTATCAGACAAAACTGGTCTGTGCTTCCAAAGATGTTATTTGAAGAATCAAACGGCCATGCAATTTGACAGATTCACAACAAAGGATTTATTATCTTCTCAGAGTTAAAAACTGTGGCACCGATGCAGTGGTGTGGGTAGTCCAGCAGAGGGAGGTATTGTATGAATCTAATCACAAAACTCTGACGCGAGCACAGCTGCCTCACAGCACCAGGCACCCGGGCTCGTGTCCACCCTCAGATGACTGCCGGCGTGGAGTTTCACAGTCTCACCGTATCTGCGTGGGTTTCGACCGGGTGCTCTGGTTTCCATCCACAGTCCAACGTTTTGGATGTTAGGTGAATTGGACATGCTACATTGTCCACATTGCCGAGGGATGTGTAGGTTAGGGGCATTGTTCATGGGTGAGCATAGCATAGCATTTGAACGGGTCTGGGTGGGTTACTCTTCGAAGGGTCAGTGTGGACCTGTGTTGGGTAGAAGGGCCTGCTTCCACACAAAAGCGATTCTATGAACTCCATGAACAACAGGGACAGACGGAGAGAGGAGGAGGAGGAAGAGTTTGATTCCAAGTTCAATATATTTATTTCAAAATCAACTTTGCACAGAGATGCAGACAGAGGTACACACAAACTGAGATATAGACACTAACACACATAACAAATGCTCACAGAGATACGCACGTAGATATTGACATTTCCACACGAACATTACCCCATATACAGGCACACACGAACTTTAATACAGAGACATATACATTTTTTAATGAATAAGCTATCATTGGTTCGTCGGAGAAGGCAGGAGAATGGGGTTCAGAAATATGTTAGTCATGGTCAAATATCATGGCAGAAAAGATGGGCTGAATGGCCTTATTCTGTTCCAGTGTTCATTGCTTATATGATCTTTCCTGGAATTGTCTTTCCACGAGGTCAGTGGAAACTGAATTTGGTAAGTATTTGGTTTAGGAGAGTTAATGGGAATGTGAACAGGTTTGAGGGGCTGAATGGCCAGCTGCTGCTCCTAACCATGTGTTGTTCTCTCAAGCACTCTGTAATGTTACAGAGGTAAAGAAAGATCCCATTCAGCCAGTCAGCATCGTTATAATGAGACAGGAGGAGTCCATTCTGCCCTCTAAGTATTTACACATGAATAGATTGAAGTCATTCAGCTCACTAAGTACATTACACAGTGTAGGATGATGCCATCCAACCTGTCTAGCTTGCTACCCAACAACAGGGGAAACCCAGTTAACTATCAGGGAATAACCATTGGGGATGTTCAGGTTGTAAAGTTGTAACTGTGTGGAGTTCCTCGGGGATCAGTGTGAGATTATCAACTATTTAGAATCTATGCCAATGACTTGGATGAGAGGACTGATTGGCTTGGAGCTCAGTTAGCTCATTCACCAAGAGAGTCATTTAACTGGACATGGAGACTCTGCAATGGGATACAGACAGGGTAGGTTAGTGATCAAAACCTTGGCAGAAAACAGTATAATAGGGGTTAAGAGAAGTCAGTGTTGTTTTCAACAGAGAAAATAACAGTAACATACTTAAATGGAGAGAAAATTGCTGAACTCATTGGTACAGAAAGATTAGTTCATTCCGGTACATGAGCCACATAAACCTCACCAGCAGATTCAGCCAATAATTAGAAAAGGGTATCGAATCTTGCTGTTTTATGTAAAGTCTACTGGGTATAACCAGTAGGATGTATTACTGCATTTGAACATGAAAATGCTGAGACTACATCTGATGTATTGTGTCTAGTAATGAACTCCTAAACTGAAAAAAATGCAATGGTTTTCGAAGCTTTTCACTGATGTTTCCCTTTACTCTTTGCTAGAATGAAGGCCTGATGGAACCATAGTGTCATACAGCACGGAAACAGACCCTTCAGTCCAGGTTATCTGCACCAACCAGATATTACAATCTGATGTAGTAATCTTTGCCAGCATTAGACCCATAATCCTCGAAATGGTTCTTATTCACATACCCATCCATTGCCTCGTAAATGTTGTAATTGTGCCAGCCTCCATCACTTTCGTTGCCATCTCATTCCGTACACACACTACCCTCTGTGTAAAAACGTTACCCCTTCAGGTATATTTTTAATCTTGCCCCCTCACTTTAAATCTATGCCCGCTGGTTTGGACTCCTCCGACCTTGGAAAAAAACATATTCATGCCCCTCATGGCCTCGACAAGGTCAGGGCACTTCAGGCCTGAGAATACGCGATGTTCACGTTGAACCATAAAGGGCCCTGAGGAGAGTGTAGTGGGCATAGCTGAGGAATGAGAGAATAAAACTAAGGATTTAATTTAATAAAACAATATATTAATTTTAGCACAGTACTTTGAAGACATGAATTTATTGTACAGTAAACATGAAGCCACATATAAAAATATTTTCAAATGATAAATTACAAATCACTCCTAAATGGAGCAGGTAACAGGGATGGAGTTTGCAATCAGGGGAATGGTTAACCAGTCCTTACATAGTTCACGTTGGTGTTCAGGTAACATTATTATATGTTTCAGCTCAGAGAAGAAGAAAATGTAACTTGTCTGAACAGCCACAGCCATTGCTCCATCACTTTACTTGTTCATTTCGACAATAACATATAGAACATAGAACATGGAACAATACAGCGCATAACAGGCCCTTCGGCCCTCAATGTTGTTCCGACCCGTGAACTATTCTCAGCTCGTCCCCCCAAAATCACCCATGTGCTAATCTAAGGATTGTTTAATTCTCCCTAATGTGGCTGAGTTGACTACATTAGCAGGTAGGCATTTCACGCCCTTAACACTCTCTGCATAACGAACCTGCCTCTGACATCTGTCTTAAATCTATCACCCCTAAAAATGCAATTATGCACCCTCGTACAGGCTGACATCATCATCCTAGGAAAAAGACTTTCACAGTCTCCCCTATCTAATCCTCTGATCATATTGTATGCCTCTATCAAACCCCCTCTCAGCCTATCCAGATAAGACCTTCCCTCCAGACCTGGAAACGTACTGATAAATCTCCTCTGCACCTTTTCCAATGATTCCACATCCTTCCTGTAATATGGGGACCAGACCTACACACAATATTCCAAGTGTGATGGCACCAGCGTTTTGTATAGTTGCAACATGACTTTACGGCTCCGGAACTCAATCGCTCAACAAATGAAATCTAACACACCATATTCCTCTTTGAGAGAGACCAGGAAATCCATCAGTCATCTTTCCCACTCATGGAGGGTTCTTTTGAGGATTCATTGGAATCTCCACATTGCCAGTAGAGAAGGGAATTCAGCCAAGTCCAGCTATTCCAGGAAGAAACCCCATTGCCATCAGCATCTGTGAGACATCATTACAATTGCGACAATCTCAATTTTTGTTTTGCCATGAAATTATCTATTATCTGAACAAAACTCTTCCAAACTAATATTCTGCAGAGTTTGTTTCTTTTTTCTGTTTGCTTTTAGACGTATATGTGTGTCTCCGATTTATAGAAAAAATAAATAATGATACACAGATTGTCAATGTCCAAACTATATGTCATTTATCTTTCCATCGTTTTTTTTTGAATAACTTTGCTTTTGTTTTAGATTAATTGTTTTTGCAAATGTAAGAAACATGTCTGACATGTTCCTAAAACTATACCTGACCCAGTCTGAGACTGATATCATTTGCCATATAACACACTTGGTTACGCTGATAATTTGTCATGACCGATGGAGGAGTGGGACTAGAAAAAGATACGACGACTCTCCAACCTCGGCAGGAACAGGGATGAGGAGAAATTCTCTACCGACCGTTTGAGTTGGAATTCTCTTCCCCACAGGTCTGTGGTACCTGTGTGTTTGCATTTATTCAAAATTGTGTGAAATGCGCAATTTAGCATGGTCAATCCGCTGAAAGTCTTTAGACTGTGGGAGGAATCTGGCGCACCTGGAGGATACACTTGCAGACAGGGGGAGAATGTGAAAACTCATGCAAATAGTCTTGAGTGTGGAAGCAAACCGGGCCCTGGTACTGTGAGACAGTCGTGCGAACCACTGAGACACCATGCCACTCCCACTCCCACTCTGCTCCCCACAATGAATCACAGTGCTAGGGAATACTGGGGAAAATGTAAATCTGTAATATAAACAGAAAACAGTGGCAAAACACTGCAGATGAGCCAGTATCTGGAAAGAGAAAGAGAGTTAGAATATTAAGCCTGATATTACCCTATTTGGGAAAAACTCATATTCGACTCAATCCGTTAAATCTGTTTCTCTCTGCTCAGAACCTGTTAAGGTTTCCCAGTACTTTCAACTTACTCAGTCTTTTGGACTGTGGATATTTATCTGATCTGAAAGGAAACAATGAAGCTGCCATTTCTGTTGGCTCTCGAGTATTTGTTTGTGGCTTCTGAATGAAAAATTTAAATATATGAGAATGACTACCATTAAGCATTATGTAAATGCTGAACTCCGTGGCACTGACATCACACAATCAATCATCTGTCAGTAACTAACTGAATTAACGATTCCAATTGTTATCAATGTCTTGTCATGCTCCTGATGTCACTGGCATCAAACTAATCCAGCAAGGTCATATCCTTCCGAAACTTCAGATGAGAATGCGTAAACATAATATATCTTGTTTTTCTTTTAAACAGGGCATAGTCATCCAGGGTTTTGGAAGGCACTAGCAAGGGCAGAGTTTATTTGTCGTCCCAAGTAGGTCTTGAAATGGCGCCAGAGAGCTGCCTACTTGAACCTCTTCAATCCAAGTAATGCAGATCCACACAGAGCTGTTGTTGGGACATTCCAAGATTTTTAACAACCGATAATGAAGTAAGAATATATTAGTCCCGAGTCAGAATGACATGCAACTTGGAAGATACCTTGCAGAGACCGCTTTTTCCATTGTTCCCATTTCCATTGCAGAATTTTCTCTAATTACCATTAACCACAGTTTTGCTCAGGGAGTTCGATTCCGCCCCCCGTCAACTGCTGCTTCGATTGAAAGGGAAGTCACTCTGATCTCAGCTTAAATTACATGGGAAGATCAGTTAGAACAATGTCCTCGCAATATTCAAAAGACAATTGATACATGGTCGTACGATTCTGTCAGAAGTTGTTTGTCCTGTTGGTGATGAGGCTGTTTGGTTAAGCATTGTGACAGACGGACAGGAAGAAGCTCCAGTCTGTACCAACAGTGAACAAAACTGTCCTTTTCACCGTGCATCAGATAGTTGCAAGCATCCTATTGTCTGTTGCTATTGGACATTGATCATTACAAACTCATCATTAACTGATGACCAGTAGGAGAACATAAATCAGCAGATTCCAGCATCTAGTGTGAGAGCAAAAAGGGAAAGGGAGGTTAACGGGAAGTGGTGTGATATACAGTGCGAGAAGTGTGAAGGGAGATGGTCAGTGGAAGCGTATGTAGCATCAGAATGGTCGATGCAAGGGCAGTAGGAGTGTAAGGATCGAATAGGAATGGAGGATGAGGTATGCCAGAAGGCGCATCAGTGGCAGGAAAAGCATAGAGTTGGAAAAGTGAGATTGATGGACAATCAACATCACTGTTCAGGATAAGTGGGATCTGGTTTCCTTTGAAAATTAAGAAAAGATTTATCATACTTTTTTTTATTAATACTTGATTCTTGTTCATATTGGACATTCACTCTGCATTTCTGTATCTCTATCAAATGCAGACAGCATTTTCTTTTTACCCAATGCATTATTGCAACATGATGTCACTTTTTAAAACAATATTAAGAACGATGGCTCCTTGTTGTTTTAATTTGCTTCCAATCCAACGTAGAAATGAGAATGTGAATTGATCTTCTATAGTGTGTTTAAAATGTAGAAATTAATTTAATCTTTATCCTCATCACTCTAGCTCTTTCAAATAAACTTAAAGAATGATCCTGCATCAATCCTACAGATGAAAAGAAAAATCTTCAACTCTGACTATTGTAGCAAATTTCTTACATAATAAGCTGCAGGCCAAAATCAAATTGAACTGTCGCAGTGCACAGTGACAAAAGCTAGTCCAAACTTAATGACATACAAGTCTTATGAATAATACATGCAGAGTGGCGGAGTGTAAAAGCAGAATACAGTTCCATGTCCAAAATATTATTTCTGGCTTCCTCATAAAAGACCTCAACTGCATCACGCTGTAAATTCACCAAAATATGAAAAACAAGAGACTGGAATTCCCAATTCTTCCTCTGAAACAGATCTGTAGAACAGGTAGAAAATCAAGGTTTATATCAGATATTCATAAATAGAAATAGAACATTATGGCACAGTACAGGCCCTTCGGCCCTCGATGTTGCTCCGCCCTGTCATACTAATCTGAAGCCCATCCCACCTATACTATTCCATGTACGTCCATATGCCTGTCCAATGACGACTTAAATGCACTTAAATTGGCGAATCTACTACCGTTGCAGGCAAAGCATTTCATACCCTTAATATTCTCTGAGTAAAGAAACTACCTCTGACATCTGTCTTATACCTATCTCCACACGCTTTAAAGTTGTGTCCCCTCGTGTTTGCTGTTCGCATACTTGGAAAAAGCCTCTCCCTGTCCACCCTATCTAACCCTCTTATTAGCTTGTATGTCTCTATTACCTCACCTCTCAACCTTCTTCTCTCTAACGAGAACAGCCTCAAGGCCCTCAGCATTTCCTCGTTAGCTATTCCTTTCATACCAGGCAACATGCTAGTAAATCTCCTCTGCACTCTTTCCAAAGCTTCCACATCCTTCTTATAATGCGGTGACCAGAACTGTATAAAATACTCCAAGTATGGCTGTACCAGAGCTTTGTACAGCTGCAGCATAACCTCCTGGTTCCAGAACTCAATCCCTCTATTAATAAAGGCCAAAACACTGTATGCCTTCTTAACGACCCTGTCAATCTGGGTGGCAACTTTCAGGGATCTGTGTACGTGAACATCGCGATCTCTCTGCTTATCTGCACTCCCAAGAATCTTACCGTTAGCCCAGTACTTTGCATTCCGATTACTCCGTCCAAAGTGTATCACCTCACACTTGTCCACATTAAACTCCATTTGCCACGTCCCAACTAAGCTCTGCATCCTATCTCTGTCTCTCTGCAACCTACTAAATCCTTCGTCACTATCCACAACTCCACCGACATTAGTGTCGTCCACAAATTTAGTAACCCACCCTTCTAAGCTGGCATCCAGGTCATTTATAAAAATGACGAACAGCAGTGGACCCAATACCAACCCTTGCAGTATGCCGCTAGTAACTGGACACCAAGATGAACATGTTCCATCAACTACAACACTTTGTTTTCTTTCAGCAAGCCAATTAGTGTTCCAAACTATTATGTCTCCCATAATCCCATTCCTCTGCATTTTGTACAATAGCCGACTGTGGGGATCTTTATCGAACGCCTTGATGAAATCCATTTCCACCACATAAACCAGTTTACTCTCCTCTACCTGTTTGGCCACTTTGTCAAAAAAAATCAATAAGATTCGTTAGGCATGACCTATCCTTCGCAAAGCCGTGCTGACTGTCCCTGATCAGATTATCCTTTGCTAGATGGTTATAAATCCTATCTCTTATAACCTTTTCCAACACTTTACCAGCAACTGAAGTGAGACTCACTGGTCTGTAATTACCAGGGTTGTCTCTACTACCCTTTTTGAACAAGTGAACCACATTTGCTATCCTCCAGTCCTCAGGCACTATTCCTGTAGACAATGATGATTTGAAGATCAATGCTAAAGCGGGCAATCTCTTCCCTTGCTTCCCAGAGGATTCTAGGATAGATCCCATCCAGCCCAGGGGACTTGTCTATTTTCACACTCTGCAGTATTTCTAATACCTCACCCTTGTGAACCTCAAACTCTTCTCGTCTAGATGCAAGTACTCCTGTATCTTCCTCGCCAACATTTTCATTTTCTATAGTGAACACTGTCGAAACATATTTATTTATTGCTTCCCCTATCTCCTCTGTCTAAACACGCAACTTCTCACTATTATCCTTGATTGGCCCTAATTTAACTCTCGTCATTCTTTTATTCCTGACATACCTATGGAAAGCCTTAGGGTTAACTGTGATCGTATCCGCCAAAACTTGTCATGTCTCCTCCTGGCTTTTCTGAGCTATCTTTTTAGGTCTTTCCTGATTTCCTTGTAACCTTCAGACGCCCTGAGTTTTCACATTTTGTTTTAACATAAGCCTTCTTCTTCTTCTTGACCAATAATTCCACTTCCTTAGTAAACCACAGCTCACGCGTTCTATATCTTCCTCCCTGCCTGACAGTTGCATACTTATCTTGGACACACAGGATCTTTTCCTTGAATAAGCTCCACATTTTTAATGTGCTCATCCCCAGCAGTTTCCTTCCCCATTCTATGCTACCTAAATCATTCCTAATTGCATCGTAATTTCCCTTCCCCCAGCTGTAACACTTGCTCAGTAGAGTACACCTATCCCTTTCCATCCCTAAAGTAAACCTGACAGAATTGTGATTGCTGACTCCAAAGTGCTCACCTGATTCCAAATCTAACACCAAGCCAGGCTCGTTACCCAGGACAAAATCTAAAGTGGCTTCGCCCCTTGTCGGCCTGTCTACACACTCTGCCAAGAATCCCCCTTGCACACACTGGACAAAGAACTGACCCATCTATCGTAATCGTAGAGTAGTGATCCCAGTCAATATTTGGATAGTTGAAGTCCCCTAAGACAACTACCTCCGCCTCTCTCAATCCTATTGAGAATCTTCTTTGCTATCCTTTCCTCGACATCTCTGGGACTATTTGGAAGCCTATAGAAAACTCCCAGCATGGTAACTTCTCCTTTCCTGTTTCCAACCTCAGCCCATACTACCTCAGTTAACGAGTCCTCAAGCATCCCTTCTACAACTGTAATATTGTCCCTGATCAACAATGCCATACCTCCCCCTCTTTTACTATCTTCTCTGTTCTTACTGAAACATCTGAATCCCGGAACCTGCAACAGCCATTCCCCTCCCTGCTCTATCCATGTCTCCATAATGGCCACAACATCAAAGTCCCTGGTACCAGCCCACGCTGCCAGTTCACCCACTTTATTTCGGATACTCCTCACGTTGAAGTACACACACTTCAATCGAGGTTCTCGCTTGCCAGTGTCAGATACTTGATTTTGGAACTCCCTACTCTCATCCTCTTCTGTACCTGTCCTACAATTTTTGTTCCCATCCCCCCCTGCTGTATTAGTTTAAGCGAATTCCTTATTAGCCTTAGCGAATTTCCCACCCAGGATATTGGTACCCCTCTGGATTAGATGAAGGCCATCCTGCTTGTAGAGGTCCCACCTACCCCAGAAAGAGCTCCAATTATCCAAAAACCCCAAACCCTCCCTCCTGCACCATCCCTGTAGCCACATGTTCAACTCCTTTCTCTCCCTATTCCTCACCTCACTAGCACGTGGCACGGGCAGCAAACCAGAGAAAACAACTCTGCTTGTCCTAGCTCTAAGCTTCCATCCGAGATCCCTGAATTTCTGCCTCAAGTCCCCATCTCTCTCCTGCCCTATGCCGTTGGTGCCAATGTGGACCACGACTTGGGGCTGCTCTCCCTCCCCCCGAAGAATCCCAAAAACATGATCAGAGACATTACGGACCCTGGCACCCGGGAGGCAACATATCAACCGTGACTTTCTCTCGCCCCACAGAACCTCCTATCTGTTCCACTAACTATCGATTCCCCAGTGACTACTGTTCTGCTCCTCTTCCCTTTCCCTTCTGAGCAGCATGTACCCCATTGCTTTCCCCTGGTAAGTCATCCCCCGCAACACTATACAAAACGGTATATTATTGTTGAGGGGAATGGCCACAGCGGATCCCTGCACCACCTGCCGGTTCCCTTTCTGTCCCCTAACTGTCACCCATCTGTCTTTTTCTTTTATCTGGGGAGTGACTACCTCTCTGTAAGTCTTGCCAATAACCCCCTCTGCATTCCGAATTATCCAAAGTTCATCGAAAACCAGCTCCAGTTTCCCTAACGCGGTTTGCGAGGGGCTGGTGTTGAGTGCACTTCCCATAGATGTAATCAGCAGGGACATTAGTGGTGACCCTTATTTCCCACATTCTGCAAGAGGAGAATTCCACTGCCCTAAACTCCATTCCCACTATTCTCACTCCCGAAGTGACTACTAAAATAACGGATTAGGAAATAAACTAGTTACCGAGTAATGTCTCTGGTAACGCCATCACGCAAATATAAACTGTTCTACTTACCATTCAGAAGTCCTTTGCTCGCTTCTCACTCGCTGGCCTGAATGTAACAAGTTTTAATATACACAGCGGCCTTCCCGACAATCACTTTGCACCAACATCACCTCCTCCCGGGTCCCCCCTCTCGCTGCTCCGAAATGTTGATGATATGAATGTGGGAGATGGGGGTGGGTGTTGTTGGAGAATGATAAACAATGTTGTGGATGACACAACAATAGGCTGGATGGTTCACGGTGAGGAGGAACGTGTTAGGTTACAGGAGGGTACACATTGATTGTTCAGATGGCCAGATCAATGACCGATAAAAATTAGCACTGAAAGATGTGAGATGCTGCACTTTGGAAGAAGTAACAAGACAAGAGAAGAGAAGGACAAGGGAAGAGAGCCTGAAGAAGGGCTCATGCCTTAAACGTCGATTCTCCTGCTCCTTGGATGCTGCCTGACTGCTGCGCTTTTCCAGCAACACATTTTCAACAAGAGAGAACTCAAACCATGAAGATAGGTTAGAGCAGAGAAGGGTGAGGGGTGAACCTGACAGAGGTGTATAAGAGCATGAGAGGTATGGGCAGAGTGAACAGACAGCAGCTGTTCCCATTAATCAAAGGGTCAAAAACAAGGGACACATGTTTGAAGCGAAAGAGAAGATATTGAGAGAGGATTTGGGGAATCTGTTTTGAACCCAGAGGATGGTTTGTGTCTAGAATGCATTGCCTGGGAGGATGGTTCAGTAAGGTAACCTCACAAAAGTTTTCAAGCAGGAACATCAGCACTGGATGGTGCAGACTTGATTGACCTTGTCTTTATACATGATTCCATGTGGTGGCAGCCATGAAAGCTCTGATACATTCTGAAACACCAACCAACGGTACTTGTTGGTTTGTTATGGCGAACTGTGCTCAGTAAGTGGCGAGATAACAAATCAACATCATCCCATGGCGTATCAGCACTGACTCAACCTAGGACAGCTCAGCCATCTCTAAAAACATCCAAGAAAAATCACATGCTCAATACAAGCATCGTCCCTCAAAAGCAATAACATAATTCCAACTGTTTGACACAATTATTTTAAGGAAACCAATAACATAGACAAAGACTTCCCTTTATTACTATATATACTTGTATCTGTAAGGTTGCTATTTCTCAGAAAAATAATAAACTCCATCCTATATGTTTGCTTTGACAATGAGTCCGTTTTCCTGTTTGCCTGCGAGCTGTTCATCACAGCATGACGGCTTGTGTAACACTCCATCCACCTCCAGCAATATTTACTCCCAACTAACCCAGTACATGAGATGCGCTGCTGGCACTCCTTCCCACCAGCCACTTGGACGGACCAACAATAACTGGACTGGAACGTCTCAAGGACAATTAATGCTGGTCTAGCTCCTTTAACCTTCCAAATGAATTGAAACGACAATTGGATTTTCTATAATGACTGAATAATGCAGAGTCTGTTTTTATTGATCTGATGAGTTTGTCACTGTCCTTATCGTTGTGTTACCTATACCCAAGAAACCATTTTGTACATAAAAGAACAAAAAACGCTCAGGTCACAGATAGAGTCATAGAATCATAGAGATGTACAGCATGGAAACAGACCCTTCGGTCCAACCCGTTCATGCCGGCCAGATATCCCAACCCAATCTAGTCCCACCTGCCAGCACCCGGCCCATATCCCTCCAAACTCTTCCTATTCATATACACATCCAAATGCTTCTTAAATGTTGCAATTGTACCAGGCTCCACCACATCCTCTGGCAGCTCATTCCATATACGTACCGCCCTCTGCTTGAAAAAGTTTCTCCTGACGTCTCTTTCATATCTTTCCCCTCTCACCCTAAACCTATGCCCTCTAGTTCTGGACTCCCCCACTCCAGGGTAAAAGACTTTGTCTATTGATCCGATCCATGCCCCTCATAATTTTATAAACCTCTATAGGGTCACCCCTCCGCCTCCGACCCTCCAGGGAAAACAGCCCCAGCCTGATCAGCTTCTCCCTGTAGCTCAGATCCTCCAACCCTGGCAACATCCTTGTAAATCTTTACTGAACCCTTTCAAGTTTTACAACATCTTTCCGATAGGAAGGAGACCAGAATTGCACGCAATATTCCAACAGCTGCCTAACCAATGTCCTGTTCAGCCGCAACATAACCTCCCAACTCCTGTACTCAATACTCTGACCAATAAAGCAAAGCATACCAAACGCCTTCCTCACTATCCTATCTACCTGCGAAACACTTTAGAGGAGCTATGAACCTGCACTCCAAGGTATCTTTGTTCAGCAACACTCCCTAGGACCTTACCATTAAGTGTATAAGAAGACAATGCAGCACTTAAGCAAAAACCGCCAGGGCATAGTTGGCTCTCGGTCTTCAGGTAACTGGAAATAATGGTGTTTTCTGGCTGGCGAAGATGTATTGGGCTGAAGGGCCTGTTTATATGCTGTATGACTATCACTTTAATTGTTGTCTCATTATTTCGACAACTTGTGAGCATCAAGTGCTGAGGAATGCAATCTCCAAGGTCACACAGCACACCGACCTGAGATAAATCATTCTGCCTTCTCTATCAAATGGATCAGAACCCCATTTCTCTCTGTGTAACATACCTGCTCGTGTTCCTGCACCACAAGAACCCCTGGGTTTTATCACCATATTCTGAATACATACGCATAGGCAACACAATGCTGGCCTTCGTAATGAAACTCACCTCACAACAAGAACTAAAAGGAATGAGCAGAATTAAAGTTATCCATTCGACCCAATCTGATTTCTCAAACACTTTCAAGGCAGACTTTCACTTTGCCTTATGCCCCTGACCTTTCTCCAATACCATGAAACTTCCCTGAGTGTTTTTGAGTGCTGTTTAAATGTCACATATGGAAACCTGCGCCAAATAATCTGAAAGGAAATGTCTCCATGTTCATGAGAATCATCTCATATTTTCTTCAGTATCTAAAGTCAACAAAAATGCAGAAACTAGTATCAGGGGTAAGTCAACAAAGCAGCTCAGTGTTGTGAAAAGATCGTGGATGATCTGATTGTGACATCAATCACATATTCCTCCTTTGCCCTTACAATGTTAGTGCGCCATTGTTAGTCAAGAATCTGCCTGCTTCTGCCTTAGGAATATTCAATGTTTTATCCTCCATTGCTGTCTGGGAAAAGAGTTCAGTAACACACGACATTTGGAGAGGATTAAAACATCCAACATCTTCTTAACTGAGATAACCTTCAGTTTCATAGTCCATCCACTCCTGGTAATCTCTTACACAAGCTGAAATATTGTTTCAGAATTCAACATGAAAAGACTACTTGGAATATCCTGATGTCACCAAGATCACATGTTGTTCGCCTAAACGCCAGCAGATCCAGAGTCAGTCAGTTCAAGGTTTCCAACTGAAATAAAACGTTTCACTCAGCAGTCAGTTTAGTTAATCTTCTCTGGACTGATTTGTGTGTCAGCATGCCCATTGTTCTCTCGATGTGGTCTCGCCACTACTCTGCAAAACTCAAGAAAATCTTCCCTAATTTTGAATGTATTCTGTTTCTGAAAATGTCTACATTTATCTTACCACCCACAAAACTTTATGCACACATAAAGTTTTTGTTTTGTAATCCAGGTGCCCGGTTCGTCTTAATATCTCCATTGAAATAAAACACTGCCTTTCCATTCAACCCGCCAACATCTTTGAGCACACAGATAATACATCGTACGATGCTCCATACAACAATATTTTTCTGTTCACTTGACCCATCTTAATAGCTTTATAGACTCAAGTCCTCTTCATGTGATTTTTTTTCTAACAGTACAAAAGTCTGCATTCTTCCAAAGCACACACAGAATATTTGGCCAATGAAATAGATTGTGGCCACATTCCAATGGAATTGACAATGTATTTTTTTAAATTAATGTCTAAACTATGAACTTGTGACAATGCAAAATTGTTTTGCAGTCCCATCACTCAGTTCCCAAACCTCAAAGTAGGGACAGATGGTGTAGAATCTGTGTGGTTAGAATTGAGGAACGGCAAAGATGAAAAACCATAGTTGGAATTATGTACAGGTCCACAAACCGTGGTTAGGAGCTGGGTCGGATGTCACATCAGGAGGTAGAAAAGATGTGTAGGAGAGGCAAAGTTATAGTGATAGGGAAGATTTCAATACGCAGCTGGACTGGGAAAATCAGTTGGCAGTCGTTTGCAAGGAAAGGAATTTGTGGAATGTCTACGAGATTTCTTTGGAGCAGCTTATGGTGCAGGCAACGAGGAAACTGGATTTACAGTTGTGCAATGAGGCAGTCTTGATACGGGAGCTTAAGGTAAAAAAAACCTTTATGAGGCAGTGATCATAATATCATTGAACCTACGCTTCAATTTGAGAGGGTGAAGGTAGAATCAGAGTTAACAATATTCCCGCTGAATCAAAGCAACTACAAAGGCATGAGGGAGGAACTGGGTTACATTGACTGGGAGAGAAAGCTAGCAGGAAAGACAGTAGGACAGTAATGGCGGGAGTTTCTGGAAGTAATTCAGGAGACACAGCAGAGAGTCATCCCAAGCTAAAAGAAGCATGGTATCGGGAGGATGAGGCAACAACGGCTGACACGCGAAATCAGCGACAGGGTAAAAGCAAAAGAGAAATCAGAAAACATGGCAAATGGCAGTGGGAAACCAGAGCATTTGGAAGCTTACAAATACCGATAGAGGGCAACAAAATAAGAAATAGGAGGAAGAAAATTAAATATGAGGGTAAGTTAACCAGTAATATAAAAGACTTTCTTTAGATATGTAAAGGGCAAAAGAGAGGCAGAAATAGACATTGGTTGCGGAATACGACGCTGGAGATATAGTAATGGGGGACAAATAATGGCTGAGAAACTGAACAATTATTCCACGTCACTTTTGACAGTGAAAGACATGAATAGTATCACAAAAATCCAAGATAGAGAGGGGACAGAGCTTATTAGGAGAAGTTGCTCGATAAACTAAATGGGTATATAAACTGGACGAGATGGACAATATCCCAGAGTTACAACGGAGATAGCTGAAGAAATAATGGAGACATTTGTGGAGATCGTTCATGAATTTCTAGAATGAGGGAGCCGCTCGGAGGACTAGAAAGTTGATAACGTGACACCCTCTTTAAAAAAGGGAATAAGGCAAAAGGCAGAAAGTGACAGACCAATTGGCATAACCTCAGTCGTGTGTAAGATCCTGGAATCCGTTGTGAAGGATGAGATTTCTGAATACTTGCAAGTGAATTGTAAAATTGGGCAACCTCAGTATGGTGTCATCAAGGGGACGTCGTGCCTCATAAATCTGTAAGAGTCATTTGAGGATGTTCGAGGAGAAAGTGAGTATCGCAGATGCTGGAGATCAGAGCTGAAAATGTGTTTCTGGTAAAGCACAGCAGGTCAGGCAGCATCCAAGGAGCAGGAGAAGCGACGTTTCGGGCACAAGCCCTTCTTTGGCTTGTGTCCGAAACGTCGATTCTCCTGCTCCTTGGATCCTGCCCGACCTGCTGCGCTTTTTCAGCAACACATTTTCAGCACATTTGAGGATGTAGCAAGGAAGTGAGACAAAGGAAAACCAGTGGATGTTATCCACCTGGACTTCAAGAGGGATTTGAAACGGTGCCACACAGGAGGCTGCAGAGTAAAGTAAGGTCCCATTTTGTTAGAGACAAGGTACTAGTGTGTGCAAAAGCTTGGCTGTCTGGCAGAAAGTAGAGAGTGGGGATAAAAGGGTCCTTCTCAGGATAGCAGCTAATGACAGCTGGTGTTCCACAAGGCTCAGTGTTGGGACCACAACTTTTTACTTTGTACATTAACAATCTATATTAAGGAACTGAGGGCATTGTGGGTCGGCCTTTAGATTAAACAAAGATAGGTAGAGGGACTGGTAGCATTGAGGAGGTATGGAGGCTGCTGAAGGATTTAGATAAAATAGGAGAGTGGGCAAAGAAGTGGCAGATGGAGTACATCTTGGGAAAGCATGAGGTGATGCACTTTGTGAGGAGGAAGAGAGGCAAGGACTATTTTATAAATGGGGACAAAATTCAGAAGTCTGAAGTGCAAACAGAGTTGCGAGTTCTTGTACAGGATTGTCTCAAGGTTAACCTACAGGTTGAGTCAATAGTTAGGAAGGTGTTGTATCTGCCGCACAGTGTGTTTAAAGTCTTCTATTTAGCAAATGAACTGTGAGTCAACTCTTACAAACAATAATATTTGTTTATTGAGCACAGCCAATGTTGGTACAATACAGTTTATGTAAAATAATGAAAAAAACTGCAAACTGTCATATGTTTTAATTTAACTTTGGCTGATCGTGTACCACCAGACTAGAACTTGGCCAGGCTCCACGGGGTGTTGCCTTCTTATTCTTCCGATGGTATTGGAGTTGTCTTCTTTCTCAGTGGTTATTCTCCAGTTACCGCACTCTGTGGGCTTTGAGGTGATTCTTATCCTTCCAAGTCTTCAAGCCCTTCGGAGGGTATGGAGGATCTGTGAATAGAATGATCAGGTTCATTTACCTGATCAATTTGACTCAAAAAGACGTTGATATATTAATGGCCCAAGGGCGACATTCCATTGTCCCATTAAAGTCCATCATCAGGTGGGTATTGCAGGGTCTGTACTGTAGCTATCAGGTTTGTTTGCAAACCATCTGTCGGGAACTGCAGCCTGTGTGCATTCTGCAGCATGCGGATTAGCACAGAGACTTTAGACATGGCTGGGATCCATTTTCCAGCCAGCTTACATCACTGTTCATTTTTGTAACTCCATGATAAGTTTATTAATGTCCATCATACGTTCATTGTTTCAGGTAGCCTATCGGTCGGAAAGACAAATACAGTGATGGCATTTATTTTGAGAGTACTTGAATATTAAAGCAAGGATGGATTTCTGAGGTTTTACAAGGCTCTGATGAGAGCATATTTGGAGTATTTTGTGGTAGGATCATTTAAGATATATCTAGACAGATATATGAATGGGCAGGTAGCAGAGGGATACATATCCACAGAAAATTGGCAGCAGGTTTAGATAGAGGATCTGGATTGATGCAGGCTTAGAGGGCCGAAGGGCCTACTTCTATACTGAAATTCTCCTTGTTCTTCTTTCTTTATTATTCATTCTAAAACTTGCAAGTTTTCAACTTACTGTATGCTACAATTTAATAACATAAAACCTTTATTTATTAGATAGTGCATATTAAATTATTGTCATTTCTAAATTAGAGTCATAGAGATGTACAGCACGAAAACAGACTCTTTGGTCAAACTCGTCCATGCCGATCAGATATCCCAACCCAATCTAGTCCCATCTGCCTGGGCCCGGCCCATATCCCTCCAAACCCTTCCAATCATATACCCATCCATGTGCCTCTTAAATGTTGCAACTGTAACTAGCCTCCACCACTTGCTCTGGCAGCTCATTCCATACACATAACACACTCTGCGTGAAAACGTTGCCCCTTAGGTCTCTTTTACATCTTTTCCCTCTCACCTAAGTATGTGTCCACTACTTCTGGACGCCCTCATATCAGGGAGAACAACTTATCTATTTACGCTATCCATGCCCTTCATGATTTTATAAACCTATGTATGGTCACCCCTCAGCCTCCGACGCTCCATTGAAAACAGCTCTAGCCTATTCATGCTCTCCCTACAGCTCAACTGCTCCAACCGTGGCAACATCCTTGTAAATCTTTTCTGAACCATTTGAAGATTCACAACTCCTTCGGATTGGACGGAGACCAGAATTGCACGCAATATTCCAAAAGTGGCCTAAATAACTTCATGTAGACTCACAACATAACCTTCCAACTCCCATACTCAACACTGACTAATAAAGGAAAGAACACCAAATGTCTTCTTCACTATCTTATCTATCTGTGACTCTACTTTCAAGGAACAATGAAACTGCACTCCAAGGTCTCTGTGTTCAGCAACACTCCCTAGGATCTCACCATTAAGAGTATAACTCCTGCTAAGATTTGCTTTCCCAAAATGCATCACCTTGCATTTATGTAAATTAAAATCCATCTGCCACTTCGAAGCCCATTGGCCCATCTTGTCCAGATCCTGCTGTAATCTGAGGAAACCCTCTTCGCTGTCCACTACACCTCCAATTTTGGTGTCATCTGCAAACTTACTAACTGTACCTCTTATGCTCACATTCAAATCATTTATATAAATAACGAAAAGTCGCGAATTCAGCACAGATCCTTCTGGCATTCCACTGGTCCCAGGTTTCCAGTCTGAACAACAATCCACCACCACCACCGTCTGTCGTCTACCTTTGAGCCAGTTCTGTACCTAAATGGTTAGTTCTCCCTGTATTCCATGACATCTAATCTGGCTAACTAGTCTCCCATTGGGAACCTTGTCGAACGTCTTACTGAAGTTCAAATAAATCACGTCCACTGCTCTGGTCTCATCAATCCTCTTTGTTACTTCTGCAAAAATCTCAATCAAGTTTGTGAAACAGGATTTTCCACTCACAAAGCAATGTTGATTATCCCTAATCAATCCTTGCCTTTCCAAATACATGTACATTCTGTCCCTCAGGGTTTCCTCCAAGAACTTGCCCACCGCCGCTGTCAGGCTCACTGTTCTATAGTTCCCTGGCTTTTCATTACCACCCTTCTTCAACAGTGGCACCACATTCGCCAACCTCCAGTCCTCTAGCATCTCACCTGTGACTATCGATGACACAAATATTTCAGTAACCAGCCCAGCAATCATTTCCCTGGCTTCTCACAGAGTTCAGGGGTACACCTGATCAGGTCCTGGGGATTTATCCACTTTTATGCGTTTTAAGACATCCAGCACATCCTCCTCTGTAATATAAACATTTTGAAGATGTCACCATTTATTTCCCGACATTCTATATCTTCCATGTCATTTTCCACAGTAAACATTGATGCAAAATGCTCATTTATTACGTCTCCTATCTCCTGCGGCCGCACACAAAGGCCTCCTTGCTAATCTTTGAGGGGACCCTATTCTTTCCCTATTTACTCTATTTTCCTTAATGTCTATGTAAAATCATTTGGGATTCTCCTTAATTCTATTTGCAAATGTTATCTCATGTCCCCTTCTTAATTTCCCTCTTAAATATACTCATACTGCCTATTTCCTCTTCTCAGGATTCATTCGATCGATCCAGACAACATGTTATTTTCCTGTACAAAACAAAATGTGCACTCTTTACTTTTGCATTATGAAGTGTTGTCACGTGTTTATATTTTAGTTCCATCAATAATTGTTTTCAGAGATAATGCAGTTATTGTTCAGTTGAATAATTGTAGTCAATATTTCATCATTGCCCAATTCATAAACATGGCAAACATCTGATTATTGTTCATGTCTGTAAACCCACGATGTTGCACTCATGACGGACATTAAAAATGGTTTCCAAAAGGCTTCATTTCAGACACTGTGCTACTGGACCTCATAGCTACCTGTGGCACTCAGTGAGACACTGACCTGCTCCTGAATCTGTCCAGGTAATATCCAACCTGGGTCAGGGCAATCATTCAAACATTCCTTCAAAGTAAATCATTTGGATTCCACCTTGGGCAGGAGGAAACTAGCCAACAGACTATCACTGTTCTCAGTGTAGTTACAAATACTCTCTAAATTAGATACCAATGATTGACCAGGAACTCGGTCTTGCAATGTCATCCCCAGTCAAATCCAGACCCAGAGAGCAGTTGTATGGACATGGAGTTTCAGAATCGCATGGTGTTTCTTATGGTGCTGACACCTAGCATGTCTCACATACTCCATACATCTGCTCCCTGGACCAGACACTGGGTGAAAATGTTCGCAATTGACAGTATGTTGCAGCATCTTGTGTCGCACATTCAATCCTCTGAAATTATATCCAATAAATGTACCTTCACATTCACCAGTATCAAAATAAATTGTACATGTCTGCGGATGGTCAGATATTAATACATGGGTCACCCAACAGAATGTATCTGAAGAAACCAGGAGATAACGGCAAGTCAAAAATCAGTTTAATAATTGAAATTTGTGGATTTTGTCTGACCTAGGTAACAACACATTGTTCTGGCACACCATAACTGGAAGTCTTGGTCTAACGCCCCTCCCCAGCTTCCTTACCTCACAAACCTCACTCTCTCACACACCTCACTCCCTCACACTTTCACCAACTGATGAGAATCCACAAACTGAGTGAAACTTGGAATATAGAACAGTACAGCACTGTAAGAGCCCTTCAGCCCTCAATGATTTTTCGGTCTTTAATCTTACTCTAAGATCAGGCTATCCTACATAACCTTCAATGTACTAACTTCGATGTGCCTATCCAAAGGTCTTCTTAATTATCTCTAATGTATCAGACCCTACTACCACCACTGGCCGTGCATTCCGCCCCCACCACTCTGTGTATTGAACCTATCTCTGACATCCCCCCGAAACCTTCCTCCAACCACCTTAAAATTATGTTCCTTGTTGAAAAGACTCTGGCTAACCAATCTTTGTATCTCAACATCTTGGACACCTATATCAATTCAGCTGTCATTCTTCTATACTCCAGGGAGGAAAGTCCTAGCTCCCTCCATCGTTCTTCCTAAGACATGTCCTCCAGTACTGAAAGTATCCAGGTAAATCTCCTCTACACAGTCTCTGAGGCTTCCACATGTTTCCTATAATGAGACAACCAGAACTGAACACAATATTCCAAGTGTAGTTGAACCACAGCTTTATAGAGCTAAGCACTAACCTCGCCGCTCATAAACGCAATCCCCCTGATAATGAAAGCCAACAGATCATCACCTTCTTAACAACCCTATCATCTTGGGTGGCAACTTGTGAGATCTATTGTCATAGACCCCAAGATACCTCTGTTCCTCCACATTGCCAAGAATTCTGCCTTTAACCCTATATTCTGTGTGCAAACACAACCGTCCAAAATAAATCACTTCACACTTTTTTTAGTTTGAAAACTACCTGCCACTTATCAGCCCTGCTCTGCATTCTGTCAAAGTCCTGTTGCAACCTATCGCAGCCTTCCACAGTATTCACAACTCCATCAACCTGCACGTCTTCGGGAAACTTACTAATCCACCATTCCACTTCCTCAGTAAAGTCTTTTATAAAAATCACAAAGAGCACAGGTCCAAGAGCCGATCCCTGTGGAACACTATTGGTCACTGAGCTCCAGGCTGAATACTTTCCATTTGCTACGAATTCCTGCTTTCTATGGCCAGCCACGCCTGTATCCAGACAGCCACATTTCCCTGCGTCCCATGCCTCTTTACCTTCTGAATGAGCCTACAATGGGGAATATTATCAAATGCCTTTCTAAAATTCTTGTTCACCACATCTACTGGTCTACCTTCATCAACGGGTTTTTCACATCTTCAAAGAATTCAATAAGGTTTGTGAGGCATGATCTGCTCCTCAAAAAACATGCTGACTATCTCTAATCAAACTATTATTTTCTCAGTAATTTTCGATCCTGTCTCTCAGGATTGTCTCCATTACTTTTCCCGTCACTGCTGTAAGACTGACTGCTCTGTCATTCCCAGGGTTATCTCTATTCCCTTCCCTGAACAATGGAATAACATTTGCCTCTCTTCAATCGTCTGGCACTACTCCAGTGGACAGTGAGGATGCAATGATTATCACCAAAAGCACGCCAATTTCTTCCATCATTTCCTGGAGTAATATACGGTATATCCCATCTGATCCAGGTTATTTATCTATCCTTATGTTTGTACTTCAATCAGCCTGTATTTCCCCTCAACTTGTCTACACCCTGTCCAACCAACTGATTGAATGCTTTCCATTTCAGTGTTATATACAGTGCCGCCTTCCTGACCAAGTACGGTTCCCACGTCCTGCGAATCATGGAATCAAAGAGCAAGGAATGCACCAATCCCTTCCTGACAAGGAGCTCATGCTCAAACCGTCGACTGTCCTGCCCCTCGGATGCTGCCTGATCTGCTGTGTTTTTTCCAGCATCACACTTTTCGACTCTGATCTCCAACAACTGCAGTCCTCACTGTCTCCATTACTGAGGGCTGTCCCCTCGGCACATTGAGTGGGGAATTAACCATCAGAAACTCATTGTATGTGGAACTGACTGCTCAGTTCTGGAAAGTTGCATTTGATGAATACATTTTTTAAAAATAAATTATAATTAAACAAATATTCATTCAGTGCCAGAATTAAAATTTTGGTTCATGGTTTGGGCAGCCTGATAACAAATAGTGAATGATTGAAGAGTTCCGAGGCACAGAGTATTCCAGGTGTTATATTCCTGCTTACGTTAATACTGGGAGTATTATCAGACAGACTGATGTGATAATGACATGAGTTAACATGTGGAGGTGGAACGTTTTTTTCCATCACAGAGACGTGTTTGAGAGAGGTCAGAGCTAACAAGTCAATATTCTGTTGTACTGGAACTATAGGCAGGACAGGAGAGGGTGTTAAAGAGGAGGGGGTGTTGTATTATTAATTTAAGAATAGTTACTGCAGTGAGGAGGGAAGATACCTTGGACATGTCTTCAAATGAGGCTTTATGAGTCGAGTTTAGGTTCCAAGCGATGACTGACACACTGCTGGGGATATTTTATATAGCCCAGAAAGATGAAAATGCAGGTCCAGATATATAACCAATTCACTGAGGTGTGTAAAAACCAGTTCACTGAGGTGTGAAGGAAAGCAAGTCCAAAGATGTTACAGAGATAGGAAAGCAAGGCTGGAGTTGTTACAGAGAGAAGAAATCAAGGCAGGAGATGTTACAGAGATGGGAAAGCAAGGCGGGAGATGTTACACATATAGAAAAGCAGGCTCTAAATGTTACAGGGATAGGAAACCAAGGCTCGAGATGTTACAGAGAGAGGAAAACAAGGTTGGAGATAGTACAGAGATTAGAAAGCAAGGCTGGAGACGTTACAGAAAGAGAGGAAAGCAAGGCTGGAGACGTTACAGAGATAGGAAAGCAATGCTGGAGATGTTAGAGAGTGAGGAAAGCAAGCCAGGAAATGTTACAGAGAGAGGAAAACAAGACCAGAAATATTACAGACAAAGGAAAACAAGGCTGGACATGTTTCAGAGATAGGAAAGCAAGGCTGGAGATGTTACGGAGAGAGAGGAAAGCAAGACTGGAGATGTTACAGATGTAGGAAAGCAAGGTTGGATATGTTACAGGGATAGGAATGAAAGGCTGGAGATGTTACAGAGAGAGGAAAACAATGCTAGAGATGCAACAGAGGTAGGAATGAAAGGTTGGACATGTTACAGAGAGAGGATAGAAAGGATGGAAATGTTACAGAGAGAGAGGAAAGCAATTCTGGACATGTTACAGAGAGAGGACAGCAAGGCTGGAGATGTTATACTGGTAGGAAAGCAAGGTGCGAGATGTTACAGAGAGAGGAGAGTAAGACTGGAGGAATTACAGAAATAGTGTGGCCTGTACATGCTAGAATAGGTTAGTGAGATATTTTAAAACTCATTCACAGGATATAGGGAAAGGTGAAGCAGCTGGAGTTCAGAGAGATAGGGAGGGGTGTCGGGGCTTGCGGAGTTTACAGTGATAGTTGGGGCTGTAGTATGATATAAAGGTTGTAGTGATACGGAGGGTTACTGAGATACAGATGGATGTAACGGCTGGATGAGATGACAGGGAAAGATGCAGAGATACACGTAGTTTAAAAGTTGAAATGTGCAATGTTTTAATAGAGAAAATATTGTAGAAATCTGTGGAATAGACAAAGCACTGTGAGGAACTGAAGGAGTGAGACTTTGGACTGTCCAATCACAAGAGTTATAGAGTGAGTGTCATACAGCACAGAAGAGGCCCTTCGATTGATAGTGACAGAAAAGTAAAAGCCCTGCAGACACTGGAAATCCCTCCTTCCTAACGTCTGGGGGCTAAGGCTAAATGCGGGAGAGGCGTCCTACAGACTCCTCAAGCAACAATGTGACATAATGCAGGCTCACGTGTCAGATCAAACACAGACACGGACACCTCCTGCTGACTCCGTTCCTTCAGCTGATGGATCAGTGTCCCTCTACATTGAACACTTGGAGGACGCACGAACAGAGTGAATGAGCTGGCGAATGTATACTGGGTGGGCTATTCAAAATCACCACCAAGAGGTGCTCAGCAACACCATTCCTGATCGAGATGGTCGTATCTAAAAGAACATAGCTGTGAGACTAGGTCTGCACCGGGTGAGGAGGGAATGACTGACAGGGAGAAACATACTTGACCTCATCTTCACCACGGCTGCAGAGACATAGATCGATGACCATATTGAGAACAATGACGACCGCACACAGTATTTCTGGAGACAAAGAGCCATTGTGAATAGTGTGTGTGTGTACACGCGTGAGTGCACATATGAGAGATACTATCACCATGTTAAAAGGGACAGATTTCGAAGAGATCTAGAACGCAGCACTGGCCTGTGTGAGCTGACTTGGTTCATTACCAACAGCAGCAGAATAGTACTCCAGCACCATTTTCACTGTCACTGCCTGGCATATGGTCCACTTTACCCTGACCATCAGGCCTTGTTCAATGGAGAATACAGGAGGGCTGGCCAAGAGCAGCACCATGTACATCTCAAAATGAGGTGACATTACCAAACAGGACCACTTACTCACCAAATAACATAAACAGCTAGTGACAGACAGATCTAACCAAGAAAACAGACCTAATCTCCGCAATACTGTCACGTTCAGTCAGGTTAAATGGTGGTGTCAATCATACAACTCACTGCAGGAGGAGGATCCCCATATATCACCTTCTTCAACGATGGAAGGGCCCAGCACAACAGCAGAAAAACTAAGGCTGAAACGACCACAACAATGTTCAGACCGAAGTATCGATAGGGTGATCTATTTTCGTCTCCTCCAGATGGCAGTCTTCAGCTAATTCGATTCACTGTGTGTGGTAATTCCAAACGGCAGGAGGGATGGGGAATGCAAAGGCTGTGGGCTCTGTTAACATTCCATTCAAGTTGTTCATGGGATACAGCACTGGCATCGACCTGTCAATGTGGGAAACTATCCGGGTGTGTCCTGTACACACACAGACAAACCATCAGACAATCAATGACTGCCCCATTGCTCTCATCTCTATCATGAATAAAGGGATGGAAGATGTCACCCACAGTGGGATCAAGCAGCACTTCCTCAGCACCAACCTGCTCACTGAAGCTCAGATTAGGCTCTCATCCCTTGGGCTCATTGAAGCCTTGGTTTAACGATGTACAACAAGAGACCACGCAGCTGAATTCTAGAGGTGAGGCAACAGTGACTTCACTTAACATCATCATAGCTGCATTTGACCGAGTGTCGTATCCACGATTAACAGCAAAACGGGAGCAAATAGGAATCGTCTGCACTGGCTGAAGTTATACCTGGTACAAAGGAAGGTGGCTGGGGTTAATGGAAAGCAGCCATCTCAGCTCCGCAGCAGTTCCCCATGGGAGGGGTTTCTGAATACGCCTGTAGATCAGAAATGGAAAGGCAAAGCACCATACTCTTACAGGGTAATAGGGCTGCTCCCTCGTTAGACAGAGACGACTGGTGATAATGTAAATGGACAGTTATCATATCTCAAGCAAGGGAGAGGTTGAATAGGACAGCCCTTTTCAGTCACCTCAGTCAGTGCAGAATTGAACCCACACTGTTGGTATTGATCTGTATTACAAACTAGCCGTCCAACTGATTGAGGTAACCAAGTCCTCACTCAGCTCCTTGTGGTAGATGTTATAATATTATCCCATTCAGATATGTTGTTAGACACCTCTGGAGCAGGTGGAACAAGAAGCAAGCTTCGTACCAGGTGCGGTTTTGCTTGTTGTTGCCTTCATCTTTTGTTGTGCTTTACTTTCTATCAAATCCTTTTTAGTTCATGTCACGACATGGCAACTTGTGGTCATTTCAGCTACTCCTCCGATGGAACCACGCCACTCTATTGTTATGATGTGACAACCGCCATAATGCAAGGAATATGTCCACATGGGGACATCGATTAAGAACGTGCGGGTCCTAGATTGTGAGGGATCTTGGGTCCCACGAATGGAGGAAGAACCCTTTAAGTCTCAGACTCCGAAAATTATTTAGTCCGTGTTGGGACCTACATTGTTTGTATTACGCACAAGAGAGGCTGAGGCTATTGTCTTCTTTCTCTCGGTGAGATCAGTGGGTTTCAAATGGGGGAATATGGAAAATAAAGAACAAGAAAGCATGGGAAGGGTTAAAGCATGAAGACCACTGGAAATCTGTGGTCTTTGGAAGGCAAGATGGGATATGGTGAGATGAGATAACACAATTAATAAAAATAGTTTCTATGTTAAGTGTTATTATGACAGGATTGTGATAATAAATATTTGGGACATGGCGTTAAAATAACTTAGTGGAGTCAGATTGAGACAGGAGACTATTATAATAGATGGAATAGTTCAATATCTCTCATGACAGGTTTGTCTGGAATTGAAGATCACTGTAGCAGAGATAGCAGTAAATATCTAACCGTGACGTTAGAATAACATTAAGTCGAAGGTACAACTGAAGAGGTAATTGGAATTAACATCACTGCTTTATTGTGCAGCTAGAGTGAGGTACTTTGATCAATATAGTTGGACATGCTGATAAGCTGACAGAAACATGATAAAAAATATAAAAATCCACAGACTCTGAGTTTCGGGGGCATTCGAGAATCTGCTTTCTCAGTGTCATGGTTTTTTGTTTGCAAATAAAAGACCTACTTCTTGAAGAAGTCTCTGCGTCTCCTGGCGATCCTGTATATTTTTTCCACAACACCATACACACGTGGCTGAATCCTCAGACCCCTACTGCAGTTCCTGTACATCACAACCACAGCTGTGTCCTCAGCCGCCCCCTGTACACCCTATATGCCAACGGCTGTGCCCTCAGCCCCCTACTGTGCTCCCTGTGCACAAACGGCTGTGCCCTCAGCCCTCGACTGTGCTCCATGTACACCAACAGCTGTGGCCTTAGCCCCCTACTCTGCTCCCTGTACACCAACGGCCATGCCATCAGTCCACTACTGTAGTCCCTGTAATGCACGGCTGTGTCATCAGCCCCTACTGAACTCCCTGTACGCACATGGCTGCGTTCCCAGACCTCTACTTTACTCCCTGTACACCCACGACTGTGCCATCAGCACTCTACAGTAATGCCTGTACATCTTTGGCTGTGTGCTCAATCCTGTACTGCACTCCGCATGCACCCATGGCTGTGCTCGCAGCCTCCTACTGTACTTCCTGAACACTCACCGCTCTGCCAGCAGCCCCTGAGTGTACTCCATTTACACCCATGGAAGTGCCCTCATCTACCTGCTGTACACCATGAACAGCCACGGCTGTGCACTCAGCACTCCACTGTACTCCCAGCACAACCACGGCTGTGGCCTCAGCCCCTTTATGATTCTCCAAGCACACCCACAGCTGTGTCCTTAGCTTCCAACTGTACTGTCCGAACACCCACATTTCTGCCCTCAACCCCAGACTGTAGTCTATTTACATCTACGGCAGTGCCGTCAGCCCCCTACTTAAAGCCACCTACACCAACGACTCTGCCCTCAACCCTCTACTCTACTCCCTGCACACTCATCGCTGTACCCTCAGCCCACTACTTTACTCAGCCCCCTACTGTACTCACCCCACACCAACCTCTGTGCCCTCAGCCCCCTATTGAACACCCAGCACACACATGACAAGACCCTCAGTCCCCTACTATACTCACTGTACACACTCGGCTGTGCACTCAGCCCCCTATTGGAGCCCCTGCACACCCAGGGCTGTGCCCTCAGCACACTACTCTTCTCCCTGCACGCACACGGCTGTGCCCTCGGCACCCTACTGTTCTCCCTATATACCCACGGCTGTGCCCTCCCCCCCTTTTACTCCATTCACACCCATGGCTGTGACTTCAGTCCGCTACTGTACTCCCTGCACACCCACGGCTATGCACCCATCCCCCTACAGCACTCCATGTACAGCCACGATTGTGCCCTCAGCCCCTATTCTACTCCCGGAACACCCCCGGTTTTGCCATAAGTCCCCTACTGTATTAATTGTATACCCATGGCTGTTCACTCAACCACACACTGTGCTCTCCGTGCACCCACAAACGTGCCCTGGGCCCCCTACTGTATTCATTGAATACGCACGGATTCGCCCGCAGACCCCTTCTCTACTTCCTGTAAACCCACTATTGTGCCCTGCTGAATCCCCCTACTCCCACGGCTGTGTGCTCAGCCCCATAATGTATTCCATTCGCACACACGGCTGTCCCCTCAGCCCCCTACTGTACACCCTCTTCATCCACGGCTGCATACTCGGCCCCCTACTGTGCTCACTGTACACCCACAGCTGCATCCTCAGTGCCCTACTGTACTCCCCACACAGCCATGCCTGTGTCCTCAGCCCAAGAATGTACTCCCCGCACAGCTATGCCTATGGCCTCAGCCCAGTTTGAATTACCCGTACACCCGCTGCTGTCCCCTCCTGTACTCACTGTACACGCACAGCTGAGACCTCATCCATCCCGTTTACCCCCCATACATCCACTGCTGTGCCCTCAGTCCAGTACAGTACTCCCTGTAAACATACAGCTGTCTCTTCAGCCCGGTAATGTACTCCATGTCCACGAATGGGTGCGTTCTCAGACATCTTCTGTACACCCTGTATACCCGTGGCTGTGCCCTCAGTCCCTTACTGCATGTCCTAAACACCTATGACTGCATCCTCAGAGCCTAAATGTACACCCTCTACAACCACAGCTGCTTCTTCTTCCCCCTATTATACTCCCTGAATACCCATGGCTGTATCCTCAGCTCCCTACTTTACTCGCTGTACAACCACGGCTGTGCCCTCCACCCCCAGTGTACTCCCTGTATGCACACAGCTGTATCCTCAGTCCCCTTCTGGACGCCCTGCACAGCCACGGCTGTGCCCTCATCACGTTATTGTACTCTTCGTACACCCACGTCTGTGTTCTCAGCCCTCTATTCAAATTCCCGCGCACCAACATCTGTGTCCTCAGCACCCTATTGTATCTGCTGTACATCGTTAGGTGTGCCCTGATCCTTTTACAGTACTCGCTGTACACCTACGGCTATGTCATCAGACCCCTATTATACTCACTGTACACACAGAGATGTCTGCTCACCTCTTGACTGTACTCCCTGTATACCCATGGCAGTGCTCTCACCACCTACTGTACTCCCCATACACCCACTGCTGTGCCTTCAGCCCACTACTGTACATCCTGTACACCCATGGCTCTTCCGTCAAACGCCTACAGTACGTCCAGTACACCCATGGCTGTGTTTTTAGCTCACTACTGTGCTCACTGTGCACCCATGACTGTTCTTTCAGCCCATTTCTGTATCCTCTGTACACACGCGGCTGTGCCATCAATCCCCTACTGTGCTCCCCCTGCATCCACAGCAGTGCCCTTGGCACCTTGCTGAACTCCCCATACACCCATAGCTGAGCCCTCAAATCCTACTGTACTCCCTGAACAATCATGGCTGTGCCCTCAGCCCCTACTGTACTCCCTGTATAACCACGGCTGTGCCCTCAGACCCTTACTATATTGGCTGTACACCCATGGTGGTGTCCTCAGCGCCCTAGTGTATTCCACATATACCCAATGCTGTTCACCCGGCTCCCTACAGTACTCCCTGTAGACCCAGTGCTGTTTCCTCGGCCCTCTACTGTAACCCCTGGACATCCACGGCTGTGTCCTCAGCTCTCTCGTCTACTTCCAGTACACCTACAGCTGTGTCCTTAGCCCCCTCCTTTACTCTCTGTATACACACGACAGTCCCCTCACACCCCTAAAGTACCCCTGTACACCCACGGCGGTGTTGACAGCTCCCGATAAACCCATGACTGCATCCTCAAACCCCAACTGTACACCCTCTTCACCCATGCCTGCTTCTTCGGCACCCTGCTGTACTTCCCATATACCACTGCTCTGTTGTCAGCCCCCTACTGTATTCCCTGTACAGGCACGGCTGTGTTCTTAATCCCATACTGTACACCCTATACACCCATGCCTGCGTTCTCGGCCCCCTACTGTACTCCCCATATATCTACGGCTGTGTCGTCAGCCCCCTTCTGTACTCCCTGTGCGACCACGGCTCCGCACTCAGCCACTTACCGTACACCCCGTACACCCACCGTTGTATCCTCAGCATCTAAGTATACTCCCTGTACACCCACAGCTGTCCAGTCTGCACCCTACTGTACTCCCTGTACACCCAATGCTGTGTCCACGGCCCCCTTCTGTACCCCGTATACTCCCCCGTCTGAGTCCTCAGCTCCGTGGTGTACTCCCCAAACACTTACAGCTGTGTCTTCAGCCCCATCCTGTACTCCCCATACACACATACCGATGCAATCAGACCCCTACTGTACACGCTGTACACACACGTGTGTGACGTCATCTCCCTCCTGTACTCCCTGTACACCCACATCTCGGTCCTCATCCCCCTAACATACTTCCTGTACACCCACGCCTGTTCCCTCAGCCCATTTCTGTACCCACTGTACACCTGCAGCTGTTTCCTGACTTCCTTACTGTAGTACCCTGACATCCACAGGTGTGCCTCAGTCCCGTGCTGTCCTCCACTCTCCAAGGCTGAGAGACTTGGGTCTGTTATCATTGGAAAGAAGAATGCTGAGAGGGGTTTTGATACAGACACCCAAGATGATTAGAGTATTAGATGGTGTCGACAGTGTAGGAATTTTCCAAGGATTATGACGTCAGCTTGTACAAGAGGGCATAACTACAAATTGAGGGGTGATAGATTTAAGGCAGATGTCAGAAGCAGGTTCTTTACGCAGAGAGTGGTAAGGGCGTGGAATGCACAACCTGCTAATGTAGTCAACTCAGCCAAATTAGGGAGACTTAAGCAATCCTTAGATAAGCACATGTATGATTTTTGGGATAGCGGAGGGGGAATGAGCTGAGAATAGTTCACAGGTCAGTGCAACATCGAAGGTAGAAGGGCCTGCTCTGCGCTGTATTGTTCTATGTTCTAAATTCAATCTCAATCTCATCAGTCACTGATGATCAATAGCAGCACAGAAATCAGCAGCTCCCATCACCCCAGTTGGAAAGCAAAGCGGGAAAGGGATGGCCAGAGAAAGTGGGAGTAACTGGGGAGTTGGTGTGACTTATGGTGGGAACTGCAGATGAAGGGTGTTAAGGGAGATCATCAGTGCAAGAGTATGTAGCAGCAGAAGGGGTAGTGCAAGGGAAGTATGAGCGTAAGGTAAGAGTAGAAAGCAGGATGAAGAATAGCAGATGAATTTTTAGTGACAGGCAAAAGCTTGTTTTTGGGGAAGTCTGATTGGGAGAGAAAACATCACAGTTCTGGAAAATCGAGATCTTGTTTCCATTCAAAATGAAGAAAAGTTTTCTTGTACTTTCTTTTCTCTCAGTTAATTCTTGTTCAAACTGCACATATACTCTATATTTCAGTATCTCTATCGGCGCAGTTTATTTTTTTTCTCCCCTTGTGTGATGGCAGAACACTTTTGAATTTTTATTTGCAGTATGTATTTGCTTCCAATTCAAGATTGATATGAGAATGTGATTTGATTTCCTGTAGTTTGCCCATGATGTGGAATTTAATTGAATATTTATCCTCATCACACTCGCTGATTTCAACAAACAATGAATGAGTCCGTATCCATCCTGCCGATGAATAATTTCTTCAACTCTGGCTATTGCAGGGAATGTTAAAATGAACAGTGTCACGCAAAATGCTAATGTTGCAGTGTCAGATGCCAAACCCCACTTCATCGTAAATTATTCACAAGCTTCATGAATGAAACCTGCAGAGGGGCAGAGTGCAACAACTGAATTCAGCTCTGTGTCAAAAATGCTATTTGTGGCTCCCTCATAAAACATGTTAACTTCATCATACTGCAAATTCACCAAAATAGGAGAAGAAAGAGACAAGAATTCGCAAATCTTCCTCTGAATAACACCTATAGGGCGGCATGGTTTATTTGCGACATTCGTAAATGACGATGGTGAGAATGTAGAAGGTGGGAGAGCAGTGGAATGAACAATAATGTTGTGGATGACACAAAAATAAGATGGGTGTTTCACAGTCAGGAGGGAAGGGTTAGCTTACAGTACGATGTAAATAGATTATTCAAATAGCCAGAACAATGACCGATGAAATTTAATACTGATAAACGTAGGATGATGCATGTCAGCAGTTACAAGACAAGTGAAGACAACAACTATGAATGGAGAGGGCTAAATGTGCTCCCTTTTTTCTTTGCTGCAGGGAAGGTTGAGGAGGGAACCTGGAACAGGTGTACAAGAGCAGAAGGGTTATGGAAAGGATAAACAGACAGCAGCTGTTTCTCTTACTCGATTTGTCAAAAACAAAGGGTCACACTTTTAAAGTAAAAGGTAGGGGATTGAGAGGGGATTTGTGGAATGTGTTTCCAACTGAAATGGTGTTTGAATCTGGAGTGCATTGCCTGGGAGGGTGGTTGAGACAGGTAACCTCACAAACGTGTCAAAAGCCTTTGGATGTGCACTTGCTGGCGCAGACTTGATCGGCCTTTTCTTCATTGCATGATTCTGTGCGGTGGCAGCCATGGACATGAGCAATAAGCAATGACAGTCGCTGGTTTGTGTCTTTGACTGGATTCAGTAAGTTGCTAAATTACAAACCAGCCATCATCTCTTGAAGCTTCTGCACTTACTCAACCTAAGGCAACCCAGCCATCTCTGGGAGCATCCAGGATAATTCACATTCGCTGTGCAAGTATTGTCCAAAAACAGGGTGAAAATTATTCCAGCTGTTTGCCACCATTATTATGGCTACAACAATATCATGCACACAGCTTTTCCTTCAATATAATACCGACTTCTATCTATATGGCTGGTATTTCTCTGAAGCATAATAAATTCACTCCCAGGTATTCACTTTGACAAAGAGCAACTTTTCCTCTGTTTTGCTGCCAGTTATTTATCACAGAATTTCCCACCCCACTCTACCCCGACCTCTTTCCCCTTTAATATATTCTTGTGCACTGGCTTCCTGATCTCACACACCTCACTCCCTCACATCCGGCACACTCTCCATCCTTATTTGTTAATCCCTGGAAAACCTGCGCCACGTCTCGATTATTAATTCCAACCTCCAGCTCAAATTTTGGACTGATTTGATTCCTTCTGTCTGCTTGGTCATTAGACTGACCGTGCCTCATGCCCTATTCACCTCTGCCTTCTGCTCAGTTTCTGAACTGCTGCTTTGGTTCTCACCCTCCTGGTGTATTAGTTTAAATTCATTCGACTTTCACCAGCAAACCTCGACACAAGGATGTTGGTGCGCTTCCATTTTAGATGCAACCTGTCTTTTTTGTGCATGTCCCACCTGCCCTAGAAGAGATGTCAAAATGATCCAAAAATCTGAAACCCTCACCCCGAACAGTTTTTTTTTACCAATAACATGTTGAGCTATACTGTCTTCCTAATTCTGACCTCCTTTCCACATGTCACGGGGATTAATTCAGCGATTACAGAGGATTGTTCGGTCTCTCTCTCACGCACACATTCACACACGCACAAACAGACAGACACCACATTGCTATGCAGATAAATACCAATAACCTTATAAATAATAAGAATGATAACTGGAATGAAGGATTTGGTTAAAGGAAGGATGAGAGAAATTACGTTTCTTCTGGATGTCAGTTTGCTCGCTGAGATGGAGAATTTATTTTCGGACCTTTCATCACCATGTTCAGGAACATCATCAATGAGCCGGCTGTGAAGCACTGGTGTTATGTCTCACTTTCTATTTAAGTGTTTTGGTTTCCTTGATTAGGCGATGCAATTTCCTGTGTTGGTGATGTCATGCCTGTTTTTTTCTTAGAGAGTGGTAGATGAAGTCAAAATCGATGTGTTTGTTGATGGATTTATGATTGGAATACCATGCATCTCAGAATTCTCGTTCGTGTCTCTATTTGGCTTGTCCTAGGATGGATGTGAAGACTCAGTCAAAGTGATGTACTTCCTCGTCTGTGTGTAAGAATACTATTGATATCGAATCATGTCTTTTTCCGGTGAGTTGATGTCCGTGTATACTGATGTGTGTTTTCCTGCATGTTTTTTCCGATGTAGTGGCCATTACAGTTTTTGAAAGGCTTATTCTTTCTGGAGCAGAAACGACAAAGATGTGAACTTATTGCGCTGCTCAAAATTATGAAAAAAAGTTGCAGACTAAGACAAGATTACCCTTTTTCCGTTAGTTGGCTTTACAGCATCAATACATTCTAATTTCAAGATTGTCAGCAAAAGAGCCAGGAGTGAGATAAGGAAAGACTTCTTCATTGAGAGATTTGTTATGAATTGGAATGGACTGTTTGGGAGAGTTGTGCATGAAAATTCAAAAGAGAACAGGATATATATTTGGAAATTATATATTTAACAGGCTTCAGAGATAGGGCAGGCAATTTGCAGGTGCTTGGGAGACATTACTGGAACTGGTGCAGCCACAGTGGCCAATGGCCTCGTCCCATACTTTCAAGTTTTGTACTCTATCGATGCGAATGTCTGATGTGAATAAAAGTCAGTATCTAATTATTTCCGAATTTAAATGCTCGCAAATATCTGATCATTTGGTCCAGCATAGCATTTAAAATGCAACAATTCAAGTCAGCTTCATTATGAAGTCTAATTATTACTCAGAACACGAATATTTTAAATGTTGTATTTCAATTACTAAAACAAATATGTCATAACTTTCGCACAATCTCTTTGAAAAGTTCTGATTTATCACTCACACGATAATATGTTCATCATTTTTCTTTCACTGTCCACATTTCATATTAAATATCATTCTCTCTAAAATTTGAAAGTTTTCAAATTATTGTTCACTAAAATGTAACAACACAAATCATTTATTTCGTTTAATATTCACAGTGCATGTTGAATTATAGCCATTTGTAAATTGCTGGAAAATAGCTGAAGCTCTTACAGTTCAGTGAGAAGTTAAACTGAATGATTATATATCGATGTAAAAGAAAGTTAATTCTATTTGATTATTCATTTGTTTGCTCACTTTGAACATTTTGAAAGCGAATCACTTTCAAAATGTTGGAGTGACAATGCATTGTTTTGAATCCTGACATTGAATATGCAATTCTGATCGCCAAAATAGTTAGATACCATGTTGTTTGTCTGATACATAATAAAGCGTGCGTTCTTTATTTTGTGTTACACAATATTAACAGGAGTTTATATTTTAGTTCCATGAATATAGAATCAATCTAATTATAGAGTCATAGAGATGTACAGCTTGGAAACAGACCCTTCGGTCCAACCTGTCCATGCCGACCAGATATCCCAACACAATCTAGTCCCACCTGCCAGCACCCAACCTATATCCCGCCAAACCCTTCCTATTCATATACCCATCCAAATGCCTCTTAAATGTTGCAACTGTATCAGCCTCCACCATTTCCTCTGGCGGCTCATTCCATGCACGTACCACCCTCTGCGTGAAAAAATTGCCCCTTAGGTCTCTTTTATATCTTTCCCCTCTCACCCTAAACCTATGCCCTCTAGTTCTGGGCTCCCCGACCCCAGGGAAAAGACTTTGCCTATTTTTCAAATCCATGCCTCTCATAATTCTTTCCAGGGATTATAGTTCAGTTGAATAATCATAGTTCACATCTTATTTTTGCCCAATTCACAAAACATAGCAAACATCTGATTAATACATTAGTCACCCAACAGATTATACCTGAAGAAAACAGCAGCAAATGGCAAGTCAAGAATCACATTAATAACTGACCTTGGCAGATTCTGTCTGGTGTAGGTCAACACACATATTGTACTGACATTCAGGTGAATGTAACAATTAACAACATAACTGGAAATTTTGGGTTAACACCCCGCTCCAGCTTCCTGATCTCACACACATCACTCCCTCACACATTCACCAGTTGATGAGAATACTCAAGTTACGTGAAACATAAATAACAGAACAGTGCAGCACAGTACAGGCCCTTCGTTCCTGGAGGTCCTGCCGACCTTTTATCCTACTCTAAGATCGCAAGTCAAGAATCACATTAATAACTGACCTTGGCAGATTCTGTCTGGTGTAGGTCAACACACATATTGTACTGACATTCAGGTGAATGTAACAATTAACAACATAACTGGAAGTTTTGGGCTAACACCCCGCCCCAGCTTCCTGATCTAACACACATCACTCCCTCACACATTCACCAGTTGATGAGAATACTCAAGTTACGTGAAACATAAATAACAGAACAGTGCAGCACAGTACAGGCCCTTCATTCCTGGAGGTCCTGCCGACCTTTTATCCGACTCTAAGATCGCACTAACCTACATACCCTTCATTGTACAATAATTCGTGTGCCTATCCAATATTCGCTTAAATAGCCATAATGCAGCTGACTCTATTACCGTTGCTAGCAGTGAATTCCAAGCACCCACCACTCTCGGTGTAAAGAACCTACCTTTGATATCTCCCCTAAACATTCCTCCAATCACTTTAAAATTATCACCCTCCCCCCACTTCATGGTAGCCATTTCCGCCTTGCGAGACAGTCTCTGGCTATCCACTCTATCTACGCCTCTCATCACCTTGCACACCTCGATCAAGTCACCTCCATTCTTCATTGTACCAAGGAGAAAAGCCCTCGCTCCTGCAACATTTCTTTGTAAGACTTGCCCTCTAGGCCGGGCATCTTCTTTGTAAATATCCTCAGCACCCTCTCAAAAGCCTCAACGTCCTTCCAGTGATAGGTCGAATAGAACTGAATTCTCACCAGAGCTTTTTTGAGCTGCAGCATAACCTCACGGCTCTTAAACTCAATCCCCGACTAATGAGAACACTATAATTGTTAACAGATTTATCAACTTGCGTGCAACTTTGAGGGTCGATGAAATGGACCACAATATCCCTCTGTTCCTCCACACTGCCAAGAATCCTACCTTTTACCCTGTCTTCTGCATTCAAGTTCAACCTTCCAAAATGAAACGCTTCACGCTTATCCAGGTTGAACTCCATCTGCCACTTATCAGCCCAATACTGCATTCCGTCAATGATCCCTTTGCAACCTACAACAGCCCAACAACCTTTGTTACACAGTAAAAGTTACTGAAGTTCCAGTTCCCTTTATCATCCAAGTTACTTATAAAAATCACAAGCAGCAGAAGTCCCAGAACCGATTCCCGCTGAAACACCACTGGTCACCTAACTCCAAGCTGAATACTTTCCATGTTCTATCACCCTCGGTTTTCTATGAGCCAGACAATTCTGTATCTATACTTTTATCAATGTGTTTGGTCCCATCCTGAAAGAATTCTGTAAGGTGTATGAAGCATGACCTGCCCCTTCCAAAGTCATGCTGACTATCTTTAATCAAACTATGATTTTCCAAGTAATCATAAATTCCGTCTCTCAGAATCCTCTCCATTACTTTGCCCAATGCAGACGTAAAACTGATTGGCCTGTAATTCCAAGGATTATCCCTATTCCCTTTGCTGAACGAGGGAATAATATTTGCCACCCTCCAATCATCTGGCAGTACTTTAGTGGACAGTGGGGACGCAAAGATCATCGCCAAAGGCAGAGCACTCTCTTCCCTTGCTTCCTGTAGCAACGACGGGCGAATCCTGTCTGGACCAGAGGATTTATCTATTCTTTGTTTGTACTTCCATCAGTCTGTACTTCACCTCAACCTGTCTACACCCTGTCCAAACTACTGATTGCCTGCTTTCCTTTTTGGGGCTTTGTGCAGTGCTGCCTTCCTGAGCAAGTACAGTTCCCAATGTCCTGTGAATCAAGGAGTGGAAAAAATATGAACTCACCAATACCTTCCTGATGAAGGGATTATGCCCAAAGCTTTGATTTACCTTCTCCTCGGATGCTGCCTGACCGGCTGTGCTTTGCCAGCGCCACACATTACTACTCTGATCTCCAGCAATTGAAGTTCTTACTTCCTCAATCACTGAGGGCTGTCCCCTCTGCACATTGAGCAGGGAATTAATCTGCAGAAACTCATTGCATGTGGAGCTCACTGTTCAGTTCTGGAAAGTTGCATTTTATTGATAGATTTGTTACAAAATAAATTACAATTCAACAAATATTCATTCAGTCCAGAGTTACAGTTTTGCTTCATCAATTGGGCAGCGTGAAAACAGTATTCCAGGTGTTATATACCAGGCTGGATATCCTTTATATTAATGCTGGGAATATTATTGGACAGACAGATGTGATAAGGGCATAAGGTAACATGGGGAATCGTGACACTTTTGCCATCACTCAGATGTGTATGAGGGAGGTCATGGCTGACAACTCAATATTCCGTGGTACATAACTCTAGGTTGGAAAGGAGAGCGGTTAAAGTAGAAGGTGATGTTGCTTAATTAGTTATGGAGGGTTGATAAATTGGTAGCATCTTATAATGATGCTTTGTGGGTAGAGGTTAGCATCAAACTAATGACAGGCACGCTGTTGCGGATATATTATAGACTCCCAGATTAAATAAAATACAGGAGCAGATATATAATCAATTCACTGAGGTGTGTAAATCCAACAATAGGATCGCTATATTCAGGTATTTCAATTCCAGACATTAATTAGGGCAGAGAATTATTTTACGAGGGGAACGTCTTGCCATTTATTCCAGAGAACTTCTTATGTGAACACGTAGCAGTTACAACAATGGGTGCCGGAAGAGTAGAGAACGTGTAGAGCTAAACTCAAGAAAGTAAGGAGAAGAGCAAAACTGGGTGGGGTGGGGGTGTGTGATAAAAATATTAGCAGGCAATATTTTCAAGAATCAAAAGACATTTTATCTGTTTATTAAGGGTAAGAGGTTAACAAGAGAAAGAATAGGGTGTATAAGGGCCCGAGGAGGCAGCCTGTGCAAACAGCCAGAGAGTATGTTAAATATGCAGTACATATCGGTCTTTGCTTTGGAGAAGCAGTTCGTGGAATCACTCTCAGTTCCTGATCGTGTGCCTTTGAGCAAATTTACACAGAAGCTGAGGAAGATTTGGAAGTTAATGTAGGATAAAAAGTGGGCAAATCCCTAGATCCAGATGTTTTGTACTTCGGCTGATGTGGAAAAGATGAGGGAAGAGATTACAGGCTCTTATACTTTGTGTTTTTTTTATTTTGCCACTGGCCACGGAGGTGGTGTGATCGAAAAGGATAACATCTAATGTGGGTTCAACTTCCAACCAATGCTCGAAAAAAAAGCCATGTTATTTAAGACTACCGAGTCTTACAACAGTGGAAGAGAAATGATTGTAGAAAATTGTGAAGGATCACTAATTATCGTAAAGGCTGAGCTGGACAGATGTTTAAATAACTTTATACAAATTGAAAAGAAAAGCAGCCTCAGCGAGCGGATGGGCATACTGTCGCTCATATGACTAATGGTAAACTTTTTCTAATAGCCTGTATTCATTGGAAATTCAACCTCTCTCCCTCCGAAGTGAGACATGGTTTGGAATGCAATCAATTGATTCAAGGAATTCATAAATGCAGTAATAATAGGCAGAAAAGACCAGAGTAATGCGACAACGTGGATAGGCTGTCGGGGTGAAGATCTTCATCGGCTCAGTCACCACTACAAGAATGAAGACCTCAGCAAGATACCCTCCAAGGTCAAGAAGCGACTTGCACTGAAGGACAGGTCATTACAGGCCTGGTCTCAAGGAGTGTTTAAGGCCCTAACGCTACATCAGTATAGTGTCCCCTTCCTTCCCTCGCCAAAACGATTTATGGAGCGGTCGATAGACATCCTTTTATTTGCAGAGTAAGAAGTAATGCTTTGGTTCAAGAGGCTTCAGTGAGCAGCAACTCAGCAAAAGGTGCAGGTAGGCTCAGGTAAGCTCCTTTCAACTCTCGTCTTAGAGCAGTCGAGATGGCAGTTAGGGCAGTCGCACGTTCCTCTTGCAGGATGTGCGAGCTCACGGAGATTTCAACTTGATGCGTACACATGTGTGGAAAGTGCAGCCAGCTGCAGCAGCTAGGATACCGTGTTCGGGAGCTGGAGCTGGATGCACTCAGGATCTTTCGAGATACTGAGAACTTCATCGTTAAGAGCTTTAGCGAGTTGGTCACACCCAAGTCCCTCTCTTAGCCATGTTTCTGTAATGACTGTTATATTCCAGTCCCATGTAAAGACCCACGCCTTGAATTCATCTGCCTTACCTGTCAGCCCTATTGCATTTAAATAAACGCAATTTAATCCAACGCGCATTCCTTGCTTCCTGTCGTGTTCCAGGCAGAGAGTAGCTGGGCTTGCACCAGGAATTGCAAAGGGAGTAGGAACAGAGCGCAGGCATCCCCTGTAGTCATTCCCCTCAAAAACAAGTAGACTATTCTGAATATTGATTTTGTGGGGTGGAGAGAAGTGTATCAGGAAATGACTGTGGGGGAAAGCAACAGTAGCCAGGTTGGTTGCACTATGACTGGCTTTGGGGCACAGCTGGAAAGGATAAGGAAACACAGGGTCTGAGAGATAGAAGAGTCGATTGTTACAGGGACAGATCAGAGATTCTGTGGCCTGAAAAGGGAATCCAGGACGGTGAGTTGCCTCACAGGTGTCAGAGTCCAGGATGACTCCCTTAAGGGGGAGGGGGAGCATTCAGAAGTCACTGTGCACGTTGGCACAAATGACACAGGTAGATATAGGAATGAGGTCCCATAGGAAGATTATAGAGACTGAGGAGAAAAGTAAAATAAAGGACCTCGACAGTGGTAATCTCCATATTCCTTCCAGTTTCATAAGCGAGTGAAGGTAAGAACAGGAGGATATCGCATTCAAAATACGTGACTAAAGATTGCTGCGGGGGGGGGGGGGTGGGGGGGGGGAGTGATTGCTTAGTTTTAGATCATTGGGATCTTTTCTGTGACAGAGTTGACCTGTTCAAGAAGGACGTGTTTCACATGACATGGAGGAGGGAAGAAATATCTTCGCAACCACAAAGGAGGGTTTAAACCAAATTGGCGGGGCTGTTGTCCTCAAGAGCAGGGAGGCAAGCGCGAGGCTGAAAGGAGATACCGTAATCAAAAACAGTAAAGTGAAGAGACAGGTCAGGCTGGAACATGATAGGGAGCAAGGAATGGCTGATGGATTAAATCGCGTTTGTTTCAATGCCAGAGGACTGACAGGTATGGCTGATGAACTCAGGGTGTGCATAGGTAATCGGCGCTGGGATAGTATAGCTATTACAAAAACATGGCTGAGGGATGGATAGAACTGGTAACTTAATCTATCAGAGTAAAGTGCATTTAGAGGGACAGAGATGGTGGAAGGACGGGAGGGGGAGATACATTTTTGATTAGGGCGAGTATCACAGCACGAATCGGAGATGAAATAACTAAAGCATCAACCAGTGAGTTTTTGTGGGTGGAGGTAAGAAATAAGAAGGGTATGGTGACATTATTGGAGTTGCATTATAGGCCTCCAAATAGTCAACCGGAATTAGAGGAACAATAATATGTGGAGAGATTGGGGAGACTTGCAGGAACAATAGGGTTATCACAATAGGGGTTTTATTTTTTAAAACACAGACTGGGACTTCCAAAGTGTTAAGGGATTTGATGGGATGGAGTCCATTAAGTGCGTCAGGAAAATTTCCTCAAGCAGTATATAGAGGGTCCTAATCAGGAAGGGGCAAAATCTGACCTACACTTAAGAAATAGGACAGGATAGGTGATTGAAGTGACAGTAGATGTTCACTTTGGGACCAGTGAACGTAGGTCTATTAATTTTAAATAGTTATGGAGATGGAAAATAATTGGTTCTAAATTGGGGGTGATGTGCTTTGATGGAATTAGACAGGAGTGCGAAAGGGTTGATTACAGTAGTCTGCAAGCAAAGGGACCTCCGGCAAGTAGGAGGCATTTAAAAGTGAGAGTTGGAGTTCAAGATCTATGTGTTCCAGTGAGAGTGAAAGGAATGTTGACAGGAATGAGGGACCCTGGAAGGCAAGAGACATTGAGGCTCTGACCAGAAAAAAAATGTGGAGGCATGGCTCAGTTCCTGGCAGCTGGGATCAAGGGAATCCCTAGAGGTGTACAGGGAATACATGAGTTTACTAAAGAAGGAAATCAGGTCGGCGAAAAGGGGGCATGAGGTAGCTTTGGCTGTGAAGATCAGGATGAATCCAAATAGGTACTTTAAGTATATTAAAGAAAACTTATTAACTATAGAGAGAATAGGACCCCTTAAACACCAAAGTGGACATGTATGTGTGGATCTATAAGAGATTGGCGATGTCCTAAAAAAAAATTCTCCTCCGAGTTTACCGTGGAGAAAAACATGAATACTTGGGAATTTGGGGAAGTTAGTGGTGATATCTCAGGGTCAGTCCATATGACAGTAGAGGAGGTATTGGATGTACTGGAATGTTTGAAGTTGGATAAGTCTCATCGTCCTTACCATATATGTCCAAGAACACTGCAAGGGCCCGGAGAAGAATTTGCGGGGGCCCTGGCTGATGATTTTGATCATCAGTTACCACAGTTGAGGTCCCGGAAGACTGCAGGATAGCAAATGTACCTTTATTCAAGAAGGACTGAAAACAAAAAGCATGGGAACTATAGATCAGTAAACTTAACATCTGTTGTAGGTAAACTGTTTGAGAAAATTCTGAGGGATAAGATATACATGCATTTGTAAAACAGGATTTGATTAGGAATTGTAAACATCGCTTTGTGAGTGGAAGTTCACGCCTGCCGAAATTGTTCTTTAATGACGTGAAAAGGAAGGTTGACTAGAGTGGGTCGGTAGACATCGAAACGTGTGGTGCTGAAAAAAAAAGGGCAGGCAGCATCAGAGGGGCAGGAGCATCGATGTAGCTGACTGGGATAGAGAGGCCTCAACAGTCACTACCCTCTGAGAGAAGGAAACACTCCCCACACATATATCCTGACCAATTGACATGAACAAAAGATATTAACACAGTGTCAGTGTGAGTGGCCCTGGCATCACGTCACGATTTGACTGATCAAGTTGACCAGGAGCCTGACCAAGACTGAACTCAATGGGAATGAGTTGTGAACTCCCCACTTGTTGGGTCATTCAGAACACAATGTGGCTGATGGACATCAATCCTCTCAGTCCCTGGATATCTTGGGCGGAATCCTCAGGGAAACTTTCTCGGCACAAACATATTCAGCTCCTGCATCACTGTATTTCCCTCCATCATACGATCAGAAGTGGGGATGTTCAGTGGAGATCACACAATGTTCAGAACAATGTGTCACCTCCTCAGGTGCTTAAGTATCAATCCAAGACAATATTTGATCTTGAGCGGCAACATTCATGTAACAGTACTCCGAGACCCTGCATATTTCCATGTTAAAAAAAGAAGCTCATGCAACATCTCAAGTTGGTTTCACAGGAATGTGACTAAGTCATCTGCCCATCAAAACAATTGGATAAGAAGAGACACGGGCCAATATCTTTCTCTGGCCTACTACAAAGGAAGAGATTTTGAACAAAAACTCTGCAAACGTTGTAATCCAATGGATGCAGGCAGGAGGCGGAAGAGAACAACAAGCCAGGCATCATCAGGAGGTGAGAAGTCAACACCTTGGGTATAACCTTTCTTCAGGACTGATAGTAGCGGTAAGGGAGCTACAGATAAAGATGTGGGGCGAGAGAGGATGGTGAGGTCGGGATAGGTGAACACAGAGAGAGGTGTACCACTGGTTTGGAAGATGAGAGGACTGAATCCGGCTGGTAGCTGGAAGAAGGGTTGATCAGCGGAATGGAATGGAGGGGGATGGGCTGGGAAGCGAGTTCACGGCTTGGAAGGGAGGTTATTTGAAATTGGAGAATGCAATTTTGCCTGGCCTGCTGTATTCTGCCAAACCCCTGCCTGTTCAACATTACACAAGAAGATAAAGAATCTAGTCAGTGCACCACGCTGGTAAGCAGGAACCAAGGGTCGCCCAATAATGTATACGGGACGTGGAGGAGGACATTCGGCCCCTCGGAACACTAATGCATGAAGAAAAGAAGCCATTCAGCCCCACCAGACTGTAGCACAAAGGAGGATGTCATTGATGCTCCAACATGACAAATCAAAGAAGTATGGCCTGCACAGACAGACTGCTCCATGTTGCTCCTCCTGTCTCCTTTCCTAATGGTACACACCTGTTACGTTAACGATACCATGGTTTGCTGATTGTGAAGAGGGACAACGGATAGTTTGTGCCAAGTCTCAAAGAGGCATCTCCCATCTCTGAGAAGACAGGATAGTGTTCTGTATGGAGGTCAGAGGCTGGTGGGAATGGCTCACTCTTTCAGAGTGTGGCTGCCTACAGATTTGTGAACAACGTACAGGGTCACACACCAAATGCACATTGAGGCGGTGAGAGTTCATTCAGAGCCTGAAGCTCACGCTCAAATGACATGAGGCCCCACTCATGTAAATATGGTATCATAGAGTCACAGAGTGCGGCAGAAAGGAGACAGGCCGTTCAGTCCAAACTGCTCCATGCTGACCATCCATACTAACCTAATTTCCTTTCACTTTTCCCATATCCTTCTAATTGTTTCCTTCCTATATATTTGCCCAATTGCGAAAACATGTATTGCAGAAAAACAAATGTTTTAGATAACGCTATAAATGTTATGCTTTGAAAGTAATGAGTGTTGGTCCATTACCCTTAAGTTTTAATACCAATTACACTTTATTCTTTTGTCGTGATACAGATTATTTCCTTCACAGTCTCCTCATGATACCATCACCACAGAGATTAGTCCAGTGAAACCCCTTTACACTGACTCTCTGTGGCAAGGTGATCACTCATTATAAAGGAGAGATAATCTGTACACAGTTTCCTTTTCTGAACAACACTCTACCACAGCAGGAAGGTGTCTTCACTCCTATACTTGAGTCATTTTGCAATGAAGGACAGTATTCAGTTTACTGTGTTGATTACTTGCAACCTGGTATGAATTCTGTCAGTGACTCATGACCAACGACACCCAGCTCATTTGCGCCATGGCTGATCCGATCCTCTAACTTCTAATAAATACAAAATTATGAAGGATGGCATGTTTTGCAAAATTATTCCTTAGCCTCCTGAACAGCTGTGCTTCAATCACAGCCACACCAACAGCAGCACCACTATTGCCAGTGGCGGAGGTAGGAGATGCTAGGAAGGCAATGTCTTCGTGGTACTATTTCCAGTTTATTAATCCACGGATCCAGGTGTTGATCCACACCCCGGAATCAATCTCTCCGCGGCAAACGGTGGAATTTGAATTCATTAAATAAAATGAAGCTATGAAACCATTAGAAATTGTCAGAAAATCCTATCTGGTACCCTAATGTACTAAAGGGAATAAAATTTAGCACTTTCAGATGGTCGGGCTTACATGTGACTCCAGCAATGCATTTGACTCTCAATTGCCCATTGAAATAGCCAAGCCAGCCGGTCAGTTATATTGCTCACTACAAAGTCTCAAAGAAATAAAAACCGGACGGACCTCAGCACTGACTACTTACTGCCCAAGGACTGCATTGGCCAGGAAGGCAGCTCAACAGCCCCTTTCTGAAGGACAATGACGAAAGGAAATTTAAATACTGGCCCAGCATCTCATTAATGAATAAAGGAAGATAATGAATACACTCAGGGAAGAGAGACATAGGGACATAACTCAGTTCAAACAGTGACTCTGACATATACCCTAAATGCACATGATTTTCAGTATTATGTGAACAGAAGGAAAATAAATAAGTTTAACCTCATTTTTTATTTCCATTCCAGCCGATCACCTTCAATACATTTGTTTGCTTATTTTCTTTTAACTTTCTCTTTCTCTATCTGTTCATCTCCCTCCTTCTCCCCTTTATAATAAACATCCCTGTCACCAACATCAATCACAATATTTTCAAACTATTCAGTTATGATTTATGGGCAGTGGACTCGAAATCTCAGTTCTACTTTTCCCTCAACCCAAGGCTGCCAATTCTGCTTAGTTTCTGTGGCTGTTTCTCGTTTTTTTTTTCTGATTTCTTGCATGCTTCTTTGTTTTATTTAAACTTCAAAATTGTTATGAATGGAATGTCTACATCGCTGGTCAGGGCAGCATTTAATGACCTCACTAAATGCTCTTTACTGTGAGGTCATTTTTTCCGGTAATCTTGAGCCAAGCACATTGTTGTGGGTCTGATGTTAGTCTTAAGCCAGACCAGGTAATAATGCTAGATATCAGTGAATTAGGTAAACGCATTGACAAAAATATTGCACTGTTTTTATTGATATCCGTGAAACAGGCTTTTATTTCCAATTCCTGTCATTTGAATTTACGTTCTGACATCATCTGAGGTAGGATTTGAAACAGTGCCTTTCTTGTCGTAACCTGGGCCTCTGAATTACATGTGCAGTGACAAAGCTTCTCTGACACACTGTCCTTGTCGTGAATTTACTTTAGAGAGAAAAACAAGGTTCTGATGGTCATATTTGTAACGGAAAGATGCTTAGAAGAGAACGGGAAACACAAAGTCTGAATTTTACCAAGGCATATTTAGCCCCCACACTGACGTCCAGATGGGAACTGGAAATATTACGGAGCTGGAAGTGGGCAGGTTTGCTAACGGAGAGAATACCGAGAAATAAATCAATTCAAGGCAAAATGTAATTTGGGATTGTGAACAGTCTAGTCTCAGATGTTTATGTGGACTAGGAATTTGGGCGGTTCAGAGGTTTAAGGTAATGAATGGAATTTGTATGTGAAACTGAAGACAATACTTTCCGACTTGGCCAAATATACATAACAGAAATAGGAGTGAAGTTCACCTTGGCTTATGGGATTGGTTAATGGATAGAAATGGAGAGACTTGCCAGGAACACCAACAATAGCGAGGATGGGATAATAACCCGCCTGGATAATCATCAGTACATCATATATTCGATCTGGTAATGTTGACCAAGATCAGGAAAAATAGAAAAGACCCTCGGATAAACTCCTGTCCATTGTTGCAACATTCCAGTATAATCTTCTCAGATTCTGATTCATTAATGGAACATTTCAGACTATTCACAGCTGTTTATCTGTCTTCTTATTGTCTTTGCAGCTGCTGAAACCTTTAGGTGTCGGAGGTGATGCATCTGCTGCTACAATGGGATAAAGCATTGCAAGAAGCCCCGTACTAATAGAAGAGGGAAGCCATCCAGTGTCACAATTAGGATCCATGGAGACTGACATCAACCACAGTCACTGAAAAAACAAAGCAGTTAACTCCTTTCACGATGGTATCTTCAGATCACAAGACCAACTGGCTATTGGTCACACCTCCCATCACCAATTGCTCGAGGGAAGTTAGTTATGAGGGAGAATGATGGATGTTTTCTTATCACAGTCTCAATGATTCCGCTGTGTTGTCCATTTGCAATGCTGCAACCACCTGAAACTCCTACGACCACTCCCAAAACACAATCTAGATGTTGTTACTGTGCTCCACGTCACTGGAACACGGACCAACCAAGAGATTTATAGTGAGCATATTTGCCCTAACCATGCACAGGAAGTGTGTCTTTGCCTGGGCATTCCTCCCATTGCTCTAATAAAGCAAGTTTGCATCTTCAGCACACAGTGCGTTTACCATTTTTGTATAAACTCACAAACACCTTAATACACTTTATTGGCTTCAAAACAGTAAGACTTATATGTATTAAATTCAGTCAAGATCAAATGTGGCATGTTGTCACAATGCCGGTCCCGTTACAAGGTTATGTTGTTCGTGATTTTTTTAAAAGAGAGGTGCTAAATGACCTAAGATTCCAATTTATCTGAATACATAACGGTTTATTGGCGTCATTTTGTTTTAACCTAACAATAATGCCCCAGGCAGGCAGATTTCAAGTCTTTAAAAGAAACATGTATAATCAAGAGGACGTGGCCAGCTCCCTAGTTGGGCAGGTCAGGTCAGTCTGCGGTTAGTTGAGTCAGGGTCACTGTTGAAATTAGATGCTCTCCCCCTCCTTCTGCCCTTCTGACCTCCGAACCTCTAAAGCCAAAATCCTATAGACAACGTTACAGGAATCTGAGGAGGGATCTTGGTCAAACCTATATTGAGTTTGAAAGAATCAACCAAAGTAATTTTGATAGATGGATAAGGGGTTTAAAAATCAAGCAAACGCATAATGCTCATCGAGAGACAATTAATTTGGAGGAGTTCAAAAATTCTTGCCTGACACGGTGCAAACTCATTTGGAGGAGCAGAGAGTTAAAACAGCAAGGTTAGCAGCATGATTATGAATTGATCCATACCAGACGGTTTGGCTTCCAGAATCAATGTCAGTAAATCAAAGATAGAAATTGGGGCAAAGTGAAATCATCACTTGGAAATGGAAAGGTGGATCTCAGAGAAGATCATAATGATAGCTTACCACTGGACAAAAAGGAAACCACTGAAGAGGACAAAGGATGGCTGGAAAATTGGAAGCCTTCAGATACGAGATAACAAAAATCCAGAAAAAGTATATTCCTGTAAGGGTGAAAGGGAAGGCTGGTACGTATAGGGAATGCCGGATGACTAAAGAAATTGAGGGTTAGGTTAAGAAAATGAAGGAAGTACATATCAGGTATAGACAGGATAGATCGAGTGAATCCTTAGAAGAGTATAAAGAAAGTAGGAGTATACTTAAGAGGGAAATCAGGAGGGCAAATAGCTTTGGCAAATAGAATTAAGGAGAATCCAAAGGGTCTTTACAAATATGTTAAGGACAAAAGGGTAACTAGGGAGAGAATAGGGCCCCTCAAAGATCAACAAGGCGGCCTTTGTGTGGAGCCACAGAAAATGGGAGAGATACTAAATGAATATTTTGCATCAGTATTTACTGTGGAAAAGGATTTTGAAGATATAGACTGTTGGGAAATAGATGGTGACATCTTGCAAAATGTCTAGATTACAGAGGAGGAAATGCTGGATGTCTTGAAACGGTTAAACGTGGATACATCCCCAGGACCTGATCAGGTGTACCCGAGAACTCAGTGGGAAGCTAGAGAAGTGATTGCTGGGCCTCTTGCTGAGATATTTGTATCATCGATAGTCACAGGTGAGGTGCCGGAAGACTGGAGGTTGGCAAACGTCGTGCCACTGTTTAAGAATGGCGGTACAGACAAAAAAGGGAACTATAAACCGGTGAGCCTGACCTCGGTGGTGGGCAGGTTATCGGAGGTAGTCCTGAGGGACAGGATGTACATGTATTTGGAAAGGCAAGGACTGATTCGGGATAGTCAACATGGCTTTGTGCGTGGAAAATCATGTCTCACAAACTTGATTGAGTTTTTTGAAGAAGTAACAAAGAAGGTTGATTAGGGGAAAGGAGGAGATGCCACCTCTTTGGACTTCAATAAGGCGTTCGACAAGGTTCCCCATGGGAGACTGATTAGCGAGGTTAGATCTCATGGAATACAGGGAGAACTAGCCATTTGGGTACAGAACTGGCTCAAAGGTAGAAGACAGAGAGTGGTGGTGGAGGGTTGCTTTTCAGACTGGAGGCCTGTGACCAGTGCAGTGCCACAAGGATCCGTGCTGGGTCCTCTACTTTTTGTCATTTACATAAATGATTTGGATGCGAACATAAGAGGTACATTTATTAAGTTTGCAGAGAACACAAAATTGGAGGTGTAGTAGACAGCGAAGAGGGTTACCTCAGATTACAACAGGATCTGGTCCAGATGGGTCAATGCGCTCAGAAGTGGCAGATAGAGTTTAATTCAGATAAATGTGAGGTGCTGCATTTTGGGAAAGCAAATCTTAGCAGGACTTGTACACATAATGGTAAGGTCCGAGGGAGTGTTGCTGAACAAAGAGATATTGGAGTGCAGGTTCATAGCTCATTGAAAGTGGTGTCACAGGTAGATAGGATAGTGAAGAAGGCGTTTTGTCAGCTTTCCTTTATTGGTCAGAGTATTGAGTGTAGGAGTTGGGAGGTCATGTTCCAGCTGTACAGGACATTGGTCAGGCCACTGTTGGAATATTGCGTGCAATTCTGGTCTCCTTCCTATCGGAAAGATGTTGTTAAACTTGAAAGGGTTCGGAAAAGATTTACAAGGGTGTTGCCAGGTTTGGAGGATCTGATCTACAGGGAGAGGCTGAATAAGCTGGGGCGGATTTCCCTGGAGCTTCGGAGGCTGAGTGGTGACCTTACAGTGGTTTACAAAATTATGAGGGGCATGGATAGGATAGGATAAATAGACAAAGTATTTTCCCTGGGATCATGGAGTCCTGAACTAATGGGCTTAGGTTTAGGGTGACAAGGAAAAAACACAAAAGAGACCTAAGGAGCAACTTTTTCACGCAGATGGTGGTACGTGTATGGAATGAGCTGCCAGAGGATGTGTTGGAGGCTGGTACAATTGCAACATTTAAGAGGCATTTGGATGGGTGTATGAATAGGAATGGTTTGGAGGGATATGGGCCAGGTGCTGGCAGGTGGGAGTAGATTGGGTTGGGATATCTAGTTGGCATGGACGGGTTGGACCGAAGGGTCTGTTTCCATGCTGTACATCTCTATGACTCTAAGTTAGAAAAGCTCCGATGTTTTCAATGTAACAACTTAGATCACATGAAATCACTCTATTTGTGGGCTCGGGAAGAAAAAAGCAGATGTAGTAAATAGGATAAGCCTCGAAGGTTTGTTGGAGTGGAGACAAAAAGCACTATGGTAGCTAGAAATCTGCATAAGAGTATGCAAGCTGGTAGGTGGTCGGTTCAGGAAGAAGTGCCAGATCTGCTTATAAAATATACATGCAATGTTTATTAACATAGGCCAGGAGAAGGAGATAAAAAGAATTCAATATTAAGGGACACAGGATCTTCTCAGTCTGTGATGCTGAAAAATTAGGAGATATGTACTCTTGAAGAACTATTTCCAGGAAAGGTACTGCTAAAGGGAATTCACGGGTGAGACAAAAAGTGCACAATTATGTAAAGCAAGTACAGAATGTTCAGAAGAGTGTGGAGAAATCGTGTTAGGAGTATTGGGTACAGTGTCAGCTCCAGGAATACAATTTATCTTTGGGAAGTGTACAGCTGATTCACCAGTAGGAGTGTTGCCTACTCTGGTTGAAAATCCAGCGGAGACACAGGCAACTGAAGCAATGCAGGAGTCTTATCCTGATTATGGGGTAACAATGTCTTAATGTCACCAGTTGAAACAAGAGAGATGAAAAAATATAAAAATAAGGAAGCTTAAGTGGCATTAGCAGACATTTTATTCCATCAGATCGTTGAGACAAAACAGGAGCAACTAGGTTATCATGCAATATATTTTGCTCAGCCAATACTAATTTCGTTTCAGCAGAAAGATGAACATTCTAAGCAGTTGTCGCAAAAAAGCATATACATTAGGGATTCTGCATGTTTCCCTGAGTGTTAATACCTTACAAATGATGTCCTAATGAGGAAATGGAAACTATCACATATTCAAGGTGATGAGAAATGGGCATGAATGCATCAAATCGTATTGCCAATGCAGTATAGAAAGCAGTTGTTGTGAGTGGCGCATGAGCATCCACCTGGAGGTCATTTATCAATGAGGAAAACACAAGCTAAAATACACAGACATTTTTACAAACATGGACTGCACCAGCATGTAACTGAAGTTTGCCAGACGTGGCATATATGTCAGGTAAATGGAAAAGCACAGATGTTAATAAAACTTGTATCTTTAACAACTATTCCTGCATTTGAGGAACCTTTTACAGGAGTGGTAATTGATTGGCTAGGTGCACTGCTGCAAACAATAAAGTGGGAATCAGTACATGTTTACAATAATGGCTGTATCGACTAGATTTCCAGAGGTTCTCCCAGATGCAATATCACAGCTAAAATGATTATAGAGGAGCTATACTTTATAAAAAAAAATACCGACTACCATTAGAGCTACAGTGAGATCAAAGTTCAATCTTCACGCCCAAATATTGAAGGAAGTCATGGACCACTTAGGAATAAAGCAAATCAAATCTACTGCATACCATCCAAAAACGCAGGGAGCACTGGAACGTGACATCAAATATGAAAGACCATGTTGAAGGTTTATGGTCAGGATTATCCTGATGATTAGGGTAAGGGAATTCAACTTGTACTTTTTGTAATTAGAGATGCAGCAAACGAATCGACCAAATTTAGTCCATTTGAGTTAGGTTTTGGAAATCAATTTAGAGGACCGTTAAAATTGATTAAGGAGAAATTTACAAATCAAAATTCAAAGACCACACATTTGGACTACGTCTCAAACTTTAGAGAACGAATAATAGCCCTGTAGAGTTGGCTTATCAGCATTTAAAAGTATTGCAACATGCAATAAAACAGGAAGCAGATAGGAAATCAGACATTTGTAATTTTTGCTATCGGGGATAATATATTAGTACTACTTCCAGTAAAAGGGGAACGTTGAAAAGGAAGGTTTAGTGGACCTTATCAAATGCAAAGGAAATTGAGTGGAGGTAACTACTTGATAGGGACTCCAGACGCAAAGATATCTCACAGACTGCGTCATATTAATATGGTCAATAGGAGTTATGACAGGGAAGGAAAGTAAAAGGACAAGGTTTTAATTATACCAACAAAGAAACAAGAACCAAGTTCAGAGGATCCTGAATTGGACATTCCTCAAGTTACATTGTAGTTACAAAGACTGATGCATATTCACTTGGTTGTAAGACTGTGTTAAAAATGTGTACAAGCAATTTATATTTGTTATGAAAAACGTGCCAGCCACATTTCAGAGACTAACCAATAAATGGTGGATTATCCAACTATTTGGTGTATATTGATGACCTGGTGATTTTTAGTTACTCATGGAAGGAATATTTACAGCGCTTACCAGACTTCTTCGATCAACTTTGGAAGGCAGGCTTTCTGGTAAACCGAAATAAACGTGAATTTGCCAAAGTACAAGTCACTTTCCTGAGCCATGTTATTGCATACAGATAAATGGTACCATTGGATGTAAAACTGAAGGTAATTGGGGAATTTCCCATACCATTGACAAAGGAGCAGTACTATGGTTCCTGGGATTGAGTCGATTTTATCAACAAGTTAGTGCCTTATTTTAACTGCGTGGCTGCTCCACTCACTGAATTGTGAAAGAAGGTAAGGAGTGTCAGTGGACAACGGACAGTCAAAAGGGATTTGACAGCACGAAAAGTGTGTTAACCACCACCTCAGTATGAGTCACACCTAATTACACAAAGTCTTCCAAGGTGGTTATAAATGTGAGTGATGTGGGTGTTGCTGCTGCAGGAAGATGAGAGGATCGAAAGACGTATTGGGCAATTCTACAGGAGGTGAATGTTCATTGGTAGAAATATTTGACAGCTGAGAAAGAGGCTTTTAGCTTCGTGTTTCCACTACAATAGTTCAGTGTTTGTATTACCAGCAACACACCTGAGACAACCATATACATTGATCGTAAAACATTGAAGTTTTTTTTGTGGAAATTTAAGAACGGAAATGCTGGACTGTTTAGCCAGAGACTGTAGGTACAGTCAGTTGATTTGAAAGTTATGCATGTGGCAGGTCTTGAAAACATGATTGCCTATGCACTGTCGAGAACTGAAAGACAGGTCAAGGCAGTCATTGATGGGAATACCATAAATTGAATCTGGATGTAGTTGTGCATACTACATGTTCATAGTAAATTCAGTATTTCTGTGTGTAGTGTTTCATCCTCCATTGATATCTGGGAAGAGAGTTCACAAATACACGACACTTTGAGAGGATTAAAATATCCAACATCTTCTTAACTGAGATAACCTTCAGTTTCATAGTCCATCCAATGAATTTCCCCAGTTCCAGCAATAATAAACGGCAAACCTCCCCTCCCCGCCCACTCTATGCCTTTTCCCATCCTTTCTATGACACTTAACACCTTGAGCAATGAATTGCCAGTCTTGAACATCTCTCAGGCTTAAGTGAAGACTGCAGATGCTGGAGATTAGAGTCGAGAGTGTGGTGCTGGAATAGCACAGCATGTCAGGCAGCACTTGAGGATCAGGAAAATCGACGTTTCAGGCAACGTCCCTTTATCAGTCAGTGCCTGATGAAGGGCTTATGGCCGAAACGTCGATTCTCCTGCTTCTTGGATGCTGCCTTACCTGCTGTGCTTTTCCGGCAACACATTTTCAGCTCTGACCTCCAGCATCTGCAGTTCTCAGTTTCTCCTGCTGTGATTTCCCAGCACTACACTCTCGACTTGAACATCTCTCAACCAACTTTCTGTAATAAATACGATGTCCCAATTCAATGTTCTTAAACATGTCCTGAGTTCATCAGCCTTTCCTGTTAGAGCCCTGACATTGAAATAAATGCAATTTAGTGCTTCAGAATTACTATATAGTCTCACGTTTTTATTGTCTAATTGATGTGTTCTCCCCACAGTAATAAACGTCTCCATCCATCCTACCATTTGTACTGATACGTGAATTCCCCCCCCCCCCCCCCCCCCTTGTCTTCTCTATCAATGTAAACTTTCCCTACATGGAATGAGCAAATCTCCCTGCTAAGATATTGGTTGCTTTCCAGTTTAGATTAGACCAATCCTTTCTGATCCGGTCATTTCAATTCTAAAATAGATTCCAATTTTCCAATCTAAATGCCTCAACAATACAGCAGCTCCTCCGCCATTGAATTTTCTCCTTTAATCTTTTGTTCCTTCCCAGTTGAGTTTGCCATCGGGAGTGAACCAGAAATTATTGTTTTTAAGCTTTTATTTTTCGTCCTCTACCTCACCTCTTAAATTCACTCTGTACTGCTTTAATCTTTCCATAAAAATGTCATTCCTACCAATCACCCACTTCCCACACTGCAGTTGTAGCAAATGGTCATCAAATCTCAAAAGAATTGCCAAGTCTTTACTTCCAATCTATATGATCATTTGTCCCTTTATTATGAAATAGGCATAAAAATTACAGAGTGTCTGTCTGACTGCAATATTTTGATGTGGTTTACTCCAGACAAATAAACATCAGGAAATAAGAACGGGGACAGACCATGTGGTTTCCAGGCCTGCTGTAGAAATCAACAAGGCTTGACTCCGGTCTATTCTTCACAACACTGTCTTGCTACCGACACACAGAGCAACCGGCATCTCCCTCAACCAAACCCCTCAAATCCTGTTCCCCCAGCCACCAACGGTGAATAATATTCAAAGAACTGCAGATGGAGCAAGGCAAGAATTTGGAGTGGCGATAGGAAATTCAACTTTGCACTTATCCAAATTAAACACACCATCTGCAGGTATAGCAATCTGCTCCATTTTCCAATCCTATCAACATTCATCTGTAAATTCTTTAGTTCCACATTACAGCTTATTTTGCCACCTAGTTTAGTACCATTTGTTCATTTAGTTGCTCCACTCTGTCTCTCCTTCCAGGTCATTTGGATAGGTTGTCAACACTTGAGCTGGCACAGTGGTTGACGCTGCTGCCTCACAACGGCAGGGACCCGGGTTCAATTCCGGCCTCAGGCAACGGTCTGTGTGGAGTTTTCATATTCTCGCCGTATCTGCGTGGGTTTCCTGCGGGTACTCCGGTTTCCTCCCCCAGTCCAAAGATGTTCAAGTTAGGTCAATTGTCCATGCTAAATTGCCAGTAGTGTTAGGTGTAGCGGAATGGGTCTGGGTGGGTTGCTCTTTGGAGGGTCGGTGTGGATTTGTTGGGCCGAAGGGCCTGTTTCCACACTGTAATTAATCTAATCTATTCCAGAGTTCTGAGAACTGAACTCTGCAGAACCTCACTAGTTTCAGTTCGCCAGAGAAAGACCATTTATCCTCATGCTCTGCTTTCTGTCAGTCAGCCAATTCTCTATTCAAGTCAATACTCTACCCTGAACGCGCGGGATCTAGCCGTCTACATCAGTCCTTTATGCAGCAACTTTTCAAATGCCTTCTGAAATTTAGATACACAGCAGTTGCTGCATCCCAATTATCCACATTGTTGATTACATTCTCAATGAACTCCAGCAGGTTTGTAAGGCACAACCTGTCCTTCATAAAACGGTGCTGACACAGGTGAATTGATCTTTGTTTTTCCAAATGTTCAGTTATTTCCTACTTTAAGATTGACTGAAGCAACTTCCCCAATACAGAGGTTAAATCACTGGTCTATAGTTTGTGAATGTTTGCCTATCCCCTGTTTTGAATACGAGTGCGACATTATTAATTTTCCAATACTTTGGCACCGTTCCAGAATCCAATGATTTTTTGAATATCGTAACTAACACTCCCAGTACTTCTGCTGTTACCTCCGTTAATGTGATAGAGTGCAGGTCGACGGCCTGATCTGCCTTTAATCCAATCAATGTATTCAATATCTTCTTCCCCATCATCGTACTCCTATCACGATCATTTGCACTTATTGTAAATTTTGAGAAGAAATTTTCTTCCAGTATGAAATCAGGAAGCGTTGGTTTCGCCTCTGCCATTTCTGAGTTTACTATTATTACTTCACCATTTTCATCCTCTAAAAGGCCAACATTTACTTTCTGCATTATTTACTTTTTGTCTACTCGGAGAAGTGTTCTTTATCAATTCTTATGTTTTCTACTTATTTTCCTTCTTAACCATTGTGATTTTGTTTTTAGTAACTGCTGACAATTAAAGCGTTTTTCTTTCATTCGTTCATCGGATGAGAGCATCACTGGTTAGACAGCACTCATTGTCCGTCCCCACTCGTCCAGAGGTCATGTAAACGTCAATCAAATTTGCATGGGTTTGAAGTCACATGTTGGTCAGAACAGGTAAGAATGGTGGTTTCCGTCCATAAAGGACATTCATGAAACATATGGGTGTTTCGAGCAATGAACAATGGATTCATTATCATCAATAAACTCTTAATTCCAACATCTGCCGTGGCGGCTTTTGAACCTGAGTCCCCAGAACATTATCTGAATAAGCAGTCAGCGATAATAACACCAGGCCAGCACTTCCATGTTATTATTGACTTCCTTGTTAGGACATGGATCACTTTTCATCTTTTTTTAAAAATTCCTCTTCCACTCAGGATTACACTTTAATGGAAAGGTTTTGACTATCTCCACAACTAGTTGCCACTGTTCTTCAACTGTTTTACCCCTTCATCTTTTTGCCAAATCCACTCAGTCCAATCCTCTCGTCAGGCCAATATAATTATCATTGCCCAATACTAAACCTCTCCAATGTAACTCTGTCTTCACTGTTACAGTCTGAATGTGAAAATACAGCATGTTGTGGTCACTCTTTCTAAGATGATCCTGTACTACAATATGATTTATAGCTCCTTCCTCATTACCTAATACCAAAGGCAGTTCTCTGATTGGTTTGATAACATGATAATCGAAGAAATAATCTCTCATGGATTTGACGAATCGTTCTTTGAGGTTCTCCTTGCTAAATTGATTAATCCAGTGAATGTGCAATTTCAAATTACCCATAATCACTCTTGTGCCCTTGTCTCAAGCCGTCGTTCTTCCCAGGTTCATGCTTTTTCCGACTTTCAAAACAGTTTGTGGGTGGGAGCGAGTTGTGGTCTGCAAGTGCTCCTACCAAAGGGTTTCTTTCCATGTGTTTTGTGTCAAACCAGACTTATTCATCATTCTTGTCCCACGTGCTAATGCCATTCCTTAATACAGCCTTAATATCATCCTTCACCAATGCAGATACTCCACCTGCTGATCCTTCTTGTCTGAATACTGAATACCCTTGGACATTTAACGCTCTACTGCAACCACGTTTCCGTAATCCCCAACATGCCATGCCTATTTATCTTTGTTTGTGCTATTAGCTCATTCATTTTATTCAAAATGCTGCACACATTTAGTTAAAAAGGTTTTACATAAGTTATTTTGATTTGTCTTTCTCTTTTAATAATTTTGTGTGCAGGCTCTCCATCCTTATTTATTGATCCCCGATAATAGTGAACCTCTCATTTACTCCAGCTTTCGACTCACATTTTTTTAAATTGTTATGATTTCTTCCCTCAGCATTTTCATTACACTGGCTCTGCCTATTTATTTGACAAACCTTTAATTTCTGCTCAGTTTCTGACTTGCTGCTTTGGTTCCCAGCTTCCTGTAATATTAGCTTAAACCTACTGGAATTGCACGATCTCACCTCGCTTCCAGGATGTTGGGGACCCTCCAGTTAAAGTGCACACTTTCCTTTTTGTACAGTTCCACCTGCACTGGAAGCGCTCTGAATCATCCAAAAATCAGAAACGGTTCCCCCAAACTAGCTCTTTGCCACATATTCAACTCGACTATCTTCCTCTTCCTTGTCTCACTTCCAAGTGTACGGGAATTAATCTAAATAATGCAACCCTGGAGATCCTGCTTTTAAGCTCACTTCTAACTCCCTTAATTTTCTTCGTAGGACCTTTCAACCTTTCACTCTTCTTACCTTTGTCATTGGTATCAATGTGGACCACGACAGCTGGCTGTTTACCCTCCACTTCAGTATGCCGTAAGCTTGCTTGGAGACATTCTTCATCCTGGTAACTACCGCCCTTTTTATGAAGAAATCATAGGATCTCTACGGTGGGGAAACAGGCCATTTCACACTGCATGTCCACGCTGGCACTCCTAAGAGTAACCCGCCCTAAAGCAATCTCCTATTCTATTTTGCTGCATTTACCCCTGACTAATGCACCTAACCTGCGAATCGCTGAACACTATTGGTAAAAAGTAAGCAATTCAGTCCCATTCCTCTACACAACGTTGAATCTGCTTTCTCACAACAGATTCTGCCAGAACTACTGCACATGTCCAGCAACTTCTGGCTTTGTCAGCGATAATGATTGCATATTGATAAAAACGCATGCAAAACAGAATTGAAAAAAAAACTGAAATCAGACTCTCAAAAGTAAACTAAATATTTGGTCGCTCAATGATCCCAGTAAAAGTTCATGGCATTACTGCTGTTCAGTCCATGAAGGTCATTTTTCACTTTCCTAATCCATGAATAAAAGAGATTGTTTTTAACATTTTTTTGATATCGGAAAGTTTGAAAAAGTTGCACAATTTTCCTTCATACGGGAATGTGATTATGCCCCATTCTTTCATCTCACACAGAATGTATTACTTTCCCGAAGAATACCAGTAACATTGTAAGTAATTGGAATCATAACTAGAAAGAAGGATCTAGGTAAAGGAAGGATGAGACTTATGTGCATTAGCTGGACTTATGTGCATTCTGTAAAACCACCAGAGTCATTTTCTCCACCTCCAAAACAAACTTGGTTCCTGCAAGACCCATTGCTATCTGAAGCTCTATTTACTCACCAAATCAACACACGAAATAAGAGACAGTAACACCTGCCATTCGCTGTCTAAATTCTGCAAAGGCCCCCTAATTTGTTGCGGACCAGACCCGACCCGGCAAAATATTTTAATAGGTAGCCCGGACCTTAGATTTGCTATTTTTGAAGGTTACTGTATAGCTGATATTTCCACAGTGAATTAGTTGGTCAGACTGCCGAATTTTAAACAAATGACATTTATTTGCCAAATTACAAAATGAAACATAAGGAATCGAAAATAGAATACCTGAATAACGTATCGTATCCGAACCTGACATGCTATCCCGATTTAAGGATGCTGTTCCAAAATACTTGCAACAATCCCAAAGAACAAAACCCCTTAGCACCAAGGGTAAAACTGACACAACTGCTTACAGGTTATAAGGTCAGAAGGGCAGAAGGAGGCAGAGAGCGTCCAGTGACTCTGACTCAACAAACCCACGAACTGATCCAACCTGTCCAGCGAGTGAGCTGCACAGGTCCTCTTGATTATACAGGCTACTTTTCAAGACTTGAACGGCTTCTGTATGAGGCATTATCCGTTAGGTATAAACAAAAGGACCACAACAAACCTTTCAAAATTCTGACATATTGGAATCTTGGGTCATTTAGACCCTCTTTAAAAAAATCAAGGTCAACATAACCATGTAAAAGGTCGGGCTTTGTGAGAACATGCCACATTTGGCTTTGGAATGAATTCCAAAAATGTAAGTCTTACTGCTTTGAAGCCAAAATAATTCATGAAATTGTTTGTTAGTTTACATAAAACAGTGCTCAGTCATACTGTGTGTTTAAGATTCAGCATTGTCATGAGTGGATTTCCCAGACAGATCCACACTTCCTCTGTATGGTCAGGGCAATTGCATCCAGTGAGAATCTGTTGCTTGGCGCCTGTAGTAGTCGAGGGGAGACCAGCATGGAAACAAAGTCTAGATTGTGATTTTTTTTTTGTGGATGGTTATAATGGAGCTTTCAGGTGGTTACAGTATTGAAATGAACAACACAGCAGAATCATCTAGCTTGCGATAAGAAAACGTCCATAATTCTCCCTCACAACTAACTTGACGAGAGCAATTTGTGATGGGAGATGTGACCATTAGCCAGCAATGTCAACATTCAATTCAAACCAGATGTTATTTTGAACTGAAGGTTGAATTCTGAAAGAAATTATCTGGATCTGTTTGTTCAGTGACTGTGATTGAATACAGTCTCCATGGACCCTATTTATGTCACTGGATTGTTTTCCTCTACTATTTGTATGGGACTTCTTCCAATGCTTTATCCCATTATTGCTGCAGATGCATCATCTGCAACACTGACAAGGATCAGCAGTTGCAGAAACAGGGAGAGGAGAGATCAGAATCAGAGAACCATACACTGGAATATTCCAACAATGGACCAGAATCTGAGAACATCAGACTGGAATATGCCAACAACTGATCAGAACCTGAGCACAGCAGGCTGGAATATCGCACCAATGGTTCAGAACCTAAGAAAAATAGACTGGAATGCTGCAACAATGGACAGGAGTTTATCTTGGAGTCTTTTTTATCTTTCCTGGTATTGGCATATATTACCGGACCGGATATTAGGTGTACTGTGGATTATTCAGGCTGGTTACTATCCCATGCTCGCTATTGTTGGTGTTCCTGGTAAGTCTCCCCATCAGCCATGGTGAACTTCGGTGCTATTTCTGTTATCTATGTTTAGTAAAGACTGAAAATATTGTCTTCAGTTTCAAATGCAAATCCATTCATTCTCCACAAATTTCAGAACCGCCCACACTCCCGCCCTCACAAACATCTAAAAACAAGACTGTTCACAATCCCGAAGTACCTATTTGCCCCGAATTGATTTATGTCTTGATATTCTCTCCATCACTAAAGCTACCCACTACCAACTCCATGATATCTCCAGATCCCATCTTGACATCAGTGCGGGTGCTAAATATGTATACCTTGGTAAAAGTCAATCTTTATGGTTCCTGTTCTCTTCTAATCACTCTTTCCGTTACAAATGTTTCCATCAAAATCTTGTTCTTGTCTGTAAAGTAAATTCATGACAGGGACACTGTGTCAGAGTAGTAATGTCGATGGCCACGTAATTCAGTGGGCCAGGTAACTGCACTATGGACACTGTTTCAAATCCTATCTCAGATGATGACAGAACTTAAATTCAAATGAGAGTAACTGGAAATAAAAGTGAATTTTGCTAATATAATCCCACTAGCAATTTGTCAAGAAGTTTATCTATTTCACTGTTATCCTTTGGTGAAGAAATCTTGCATTATTGCCTGATCTGAATTAAGACTGACGAGAGACACACTACCTTAAGGAATGGCCTCATAGTAAAAGGCATTTAGTGAGATCCACAAATGCTGCCTTGCCAGTGATGCAGACATCCCATGCAATAACAACATGTAAGGTAGAGGAAAAAAATGCAAAGAATAATGCTAGAGATCAGAAACAAAAGGGACGAGTAAGTGCCAGAGAAACTGAACAGATTTGGCAGTCTCAGGTCGAGAGAAAAATAGAAGTGAAATTTCGCGTCCAATCACCATACATCAGACCTGAATGCAGCTGGGAAATTGATGTTGATGACATGGATGGCTGCTGTGAAAGGGAGAAGGAGTGAGTTGAATAGATAGATAAAGAGAGAGGTAGAGAGAAGGAAACAAACAGAGGGATTGTTGATGATCAGCTGGAATGGAAATAAAAATCCAGATTAATCTTATTTATTTTTCTCCTGTTCTCATATTACTGAAATTCATGCCCATGTAAGGTATACATCGAAGTCCCGGTTTGAAATGAGTTATGTCTCTCTTCCTTGAGTATGATCATCTTCTTTTATTAGGTAATGGGATGCTGGGCCAGTATATAATTCCCTTTCCTCATTGTCCTTGAGAAGGTGATGGTGAGCTGCCTCCCTGACCCACTGCATTCTGTGGGCTGTAAGTAGTCAGTGCTGAGGTCTGCCCGGTTTCATTTCTTTGAGAATGTGTAGTGAGTGACATAACTGAGCGGCTGGCTTGGACATTTCAAACTACAACTGTGCGTTAACCACAGTGCTGTGGGTCTGGAGTCACATGTAACTCCGACCGGATGAAGATGGTAGATTTCCTTCCCTGAAGTGCACTAGTGTGCCAGGCAGGACAAACACAATACTTTCATTGTTTCATTTGATTGTAAATTCCTGATATTTTATTGAATGCAAAATCTAATATTTGCCGTGGTGGGATTCGAATCCGGGGTCTGGGTATTAACCTGGGTCCCTAAATTAATATTACTAGGTTAATACAGCTAGGCCATTACCTCCTCAGCATCTCCAACAATCTCCAATGGCAAAAGTGGTGTTGCTGTTGGCTTGGCTGTGCTTAAAGCATAATGTTTTGCACGGCAACAAAATGATTTGGCAAAAAATATCATCCATCTCATTTTGTATTTATGAGAAGGCTAGATGATAGGAAGTGCTCTTGGTGAAAAGGAGCCATTGACAGAATTCATACGGAGCAGTAAGTAATGAGCATCATGTTGTTCACAAACTTGTCAGCAGCCACTCTCTGACAGCGTTGGTCATTCTCAAAAGCTTCTGACCTCCATGCAGAAGACTAAACTGTCTTCTCGGAGATGGAAGATGCCTCCTTGAGACATGGCACAAATAATCTGCTGTGCCTCCTTACCATCAGCAAACTATGTTAATGTAATACGCGTGAAACATTAGCAATGGAGCCAGAAGGCACAACATGGACCAGTCAGTCTGTGCAGTCTCTGCTTCATTGGTTTGTAATGTTACAACATCGATGACATCCTTCCATTTCACTGTAACAGTTTGGAGGGGCTGAATGGCCTCTTCCTTTCGGGTGTCAGTGTCTCGGGTGCTGAATGTCCTCTTCCTCGTTCCAGGGAAGAGAATCATTATTAGGTGATCCGTGGTAGCTGCTTACCTGCGTGTTGTGCTGACTAGATTCCTTATCTTCCTGTGTAATAATAGACAAACAGGAGGCTGGAAGAAACAGCAAGCCAGGCCGCATCAGGAGGCGGAGAAGTCAACATTTCAGATAAAGAGGGAAATGAGTGGTTGGGGTGTGGAGAGCAGCGGGATGGTGAGGTAGGGGATAGGTGGATACAAGTGGACATTTTCTCCTGATGCTTGTTATGTTCTTCCAACCTCCTGAATTCCAACATTTGTAGTTTCTTTTGAAAAAAATCTCTTCTTGAGTAATAGGTAAGAGAGAATGAATGCTCTGTGCCTCTCCTTATCCAATAGCTTCTATGGGCTGAATGGCATTCTCATATCTCTGTGAAACCAGCTTGAGATGCTGAATGAGCTCCTCATTTTAGTCCTGTGGAAATGGTCAGGGTCCAGCAGTGCTGTTACATGAATGTTGCCTACACATTAACAGCATAAGCTTGAATGTTGTCCAGGTTTTGATGTTTTATGCGATCTTTTCTGAGCATCTGATCGAATGACGGAGGGTAAGACGTTACTGAAGCAGCTGAAGATGTTTGTGCCGAGGAAGCTACCCTGAGGACCGCCCACAGAGATATCCAGGGACTGAGAGAATTAATATCCACCAGCCACATGGTGCTCCGACTGGTCCAACCACTTGGGAATGCACAACTGATTCCAATAATGTGCAATTTTATTCAGCCTCCTTGTCATCTTGTTCAGTCAGGTCCTGTCAGGGACAGTCATTCTGACGCTGTATTCATATCTTTTGATTTGGAGATGCGTGTTGGACTGGGGTGTACAAAATTAAAAATCACACAACACCAGCTTATAGTCCAACAGATTTAATTGGAAGCACACTAGCTTGCGGAGCGTCGCTCCTTCATCAGGTGAATGTGGAGGGTTCAATCCTAAAACACAGAATTTAAAATAAAAAAATTACAGCGCTATGTAACTGAAATTATACATTGAAAAATTCCTTTGTCTGTTGAGTCTTTCATCTGTTTGAATATCATGGTATTCAAACAGATGAAAAACTCAACAGACTATCAATTTTTCAATATTATAATTTCATTTACATCACACTAAAGTTTTGCTATAACTTCTGTGTGTTACTTTTGAGCCCTCCACCATCACCGAAAGCTAGTGTGCTTCCAATTAAACCTGTTGGACTATAACCTGGTGTTGTGTGATTTTTAACTTCATAGCTTTTGTTCATGTCAAAGGCCAAGGTAAATGTGTGGGGACTGTTTCCTTCTCTCACAGGTTAGTGATTGTTGGGGCCTCTCTATTCCAGACAGCTATATCTCTGAATGTTTGAGGGAGAAGGGTGATGTTAATGAATTTTGGCACATCGGGTAGTTAAGGGCTACAAAGAATTGGGCATGAAAGAGAAATTGCGGCCAAGAGAGATCAGCCCTGACCTTACTGAATGGAAGGACAGGCTTGACGGGCTATATAGCCTGGTATTAGAACAATAAAACCTATAGTCCAGTCACTTTATTGCATTTTCCATTTCCTGTGGTACTTCAAGTAGCTGAATAGGCTGATATTGTTACTGCATGATCTAAACTGGGACTAGTTCTATCGACTGGAGGAGCTGATTGGTGTCCTCCTGTAAACGTATATCATGGTCCAGGGGCTGAGAAGACTCATCCTGTTCTGGTGTAACTGAAATCCATATAGACCAGATCGACCATCCTTTGAGAAAGTCATCACTGCAGATGCTGGTGATCAGAATTGAAAACTGTGGCACTGGAAAAGCCCAGCTGGTCATCCAGCATCCGAGAAGCAGGAATATCAATGTCTTGGACATTCCTGACGATAGACTTGTGCCCAAAACGTCGATTCTCCTGCCCCTCGAATGCTACCTGACCTGCTGTGCTTTTCCAGCACCACACGTTTGGATGTCTACCTGCCCGCCTTACTCAACCTTCCTGGACATGTCATCAAAGAACTTTAACAAATTCATCAGGCGTGAACTTCCACTCACAAAGCCATTCTTACTATTACTAATGAAACCCTGTTTTCCGAATGCATGTACATCTTATCCCGCAGAATCTTCTCAAGTAATTTACCTACCACAGATATTAAGTTACTGGTCTGTATTTCCCGGACTTAAATTTTCAGTCCTTCTTGAATAAGGGCACGATATCTGCTTTCCTCCGGTCTTGTGGGATCTCATCTGTGGTAAGCGATGATCAAAATTTTCAGCCAGGGCCCCCGTAAGTTCTTCTCTAGCCCCTGCACTGTTTTTGGATATATCTGAAAGGACCGTGAGATTTATCCAACTTCAAACATTCTAGTAGATCCAATACCTCCTCTACTGTGATATGGACTATCCTTAAGTTATCACCAATAATTTCCCCAATTTCCCAAGTACTCATGTCTTTCTCCACGGTAAACATAGAGAAGAAATGTTTGTTGAGGACATCGCTCATCTCTTATGGTTCCACGCAAACATATCCATTTTGGTCTTTCTGAGGGGTCATATTCTCTCTCTAGTTACTGCTTTTCCTTTAATATACTTAATGCACCTATTTGGATTCATCCTGCTCTTCTCAGGCAAGGTTCTCTCATACCCCCATTTTTCCCTCCTGATTTCTTTCTTCAGTAAACTCCTGTATCCCCTGTACACCTCCATGGATTCGCTTGATCCTAGCTGCATCTATCTGAGCCACACCCCCACATTTCTTTTGGTTATAGCCTAAACATCTCTTGTCATCCAATGTACCTCATTCCTGTCAACTTTCCATTCACCTTCAAAAGAACATATAGATTTTAAACTCCCACTTGCTGGAGGACCCTTTGCTTGCAAACAGATTACTCCAATCAACCACTGCAAACCCTTGTCTAAGTCCATCAAAATTAACCTTGCCCCAATTTAGAACTTGAATCTGTGTACCAATTTTTTTCCCTCACCATAACTATTTTAAAATTAATAGATCTATGGTCACTGGTCCCAAAGTGCGCAGCTACTGTCACCTCACTCACCTGTCCTGACCTATTTCTGAAGAGTAAGAAAACTTTTGCTCTTTCCCAATTAGGATCCTCTACATTCTGCTTGAGGAAACATTCCTGTCGCACTTAATTGATTCCATCCCATCCAATACCTTAATGCTCTGGCAGTTCAAGTGTGTGTTATAAAAAATATTAAAGCCCATATTTTTACAACCGAAATGTTCCTGAAAGTCTCCGCAAACTCTCTACATATTTTTGTTCCTGCAATTTCTGTTTACAATTTGTGGGCCTATCGTACAAACCCAATAATGTCACCATCCCCTTCTTATTTCTTAGTTCCACCCACAAAGCCTCGTTGGATGATCGATCAGTTATTTTATCTCTGATCACTGCTGCGATACACCCTTTGTTCAGAAATGCAACTCTTGTTTCACAATCTCTGTTCATCCTAATGCATTTAACCCTGGTATATTAAGCTGTCAGTCCTATCCATCCCTCAGCCATGTTTCTGTAATAGCTAGACTATCGAGCATCGATAACCTATCCACACGCTGAATTCATCAGCCTTAACTGTCAGCCCTTTTGCTCTGAAATAAACACAGTTTAATCCATAGGCATTTCTTGTTCCCTACCGTGTTCCAGCCTGATATGTCTCCTCAACGTACTACGCTTGATTACTGTATCTTCTTCCAGCCTCTCACTTGCCTCCCTGCTCTTGAGAATACCACCTCCTGCCAATCTCGTTTAAACACTCCGCTGTTGCAATGTCAAAACTGGCTGTGAAGATATTGATCCCCCCTCCAGTGGATGTGCTACCAGTCCCTCCTGAACAGGTCAACTCTGTCACAGAAAAGCTCCTGATGGTCTAAAAATATGAATCCCTCCCACTGCATCAATTCTTTAGTCATATATTTATCTTGATATCCTCCTATTCTTAATATTACTAGCTCATGACACTGGAAGTAATCTGGAGATTATCACTATCGAGGTCCTGTTTTTTAACTTTTCTCCTAGTTTTCAGTTAATCATTCTGTAGAAACACATTCCTATATTTAACCGTGTCATTTGTGCCATCGTGCACAATGACTTCTCGCTGCTCATCCGCCCCCTCGAGAACATTCAGCAGCCACTCAGAAACATCCTGGACCCTGACACCTGAGAGGCAACACACCATCCTAGTTTTCAGTTTGAGGCCACAGAATCACCGATCTGCACCCCCCAACAATCAAACCTCCTATCTCTAAGACCCTGTTTACCTTTTTCCTTTCCTGCTGCTCCCCAGATCCAGTGCAATCATCTTGGCTACTGCTGCTTTCCCCTGAACAGTCATTCCCTGACACCTATCGCCCATCTCCCAACATACACAAAACCAGTATCCAGAATGGTATACTTGGTTTCGAGAGGAATAGCCACGGGGGATTCCTGCACTTTCTGCCTACTCCCTTCGCCATTCCTGTTGATCGCCCAGCTACTCTCTGCTTGGAATACGACAGGAAGCAAGGAAATCCTGTTGGATTAAATTGCTTTTAATTAAATGGAACTGGGCTGACAGGTAAGGCAGATGAACTCAGGGCGTGGATCTTTACATGAGACTGGAATATTATAGTCCTTACAGAAACATGGCTCAGGGAGGGACTTGCGTGTGAGCACCTCACTAAAACTTTTATCTATGAAGTGTTCCGCATCTCGGCTAATCCAGAGTGCTCCAGAACACGGTCTCCCAGGAGCTGCAGCAGGGTGCACAAACCGCAGGAGGAACATGCAACTGCAGTAACTGCCATTTACATTGCTGTGAGACTAGCGTTAAAAAGAGTTTACCTGATCTTACCTTTACCTTTTGCTGATCCATTGCTCACCGATGTATCTGGAACCAAAGCATTACTACCTATTCTGCCACTCACAGTACGTTAGTATATCACTGCAGATTTAGGTTTGGTTAGGGAAGGATGGAGACACTACAGTGATGAATTTTTTGGGCCTTAAGCATTCCTAAACAGGCCCATCCTTGGACTTGGTGGTGGGGTGTGGTGTTGTCTTGCTGAGGTCTTCCTCCTTGTCGTGGTGACTGCGCTGATGCAAATATTCACCCTGACAGCCCATCCGCGTTGTCGCAGTCCTCTGATCTTTTCTGTCTACTAGAACTGCATTTATGAATTCCTTGTAACTATTGATTGTATTCGAAACTGTGTCTCACTTCGGAGGGAGAGATGTTGATGTTCCAGTGAATACAGTCTATTAAAGAAGGTTTACCATTAGACATACGAGCGACAGTGTGCCCATCCGCTCTCTGACTCTGCTTTTACTTTCAATGAGGGTACATTTATTCTGATAACATTCCATTCAGTTTTCCTGTGTATTCCCTGTAACCCTTGTTTAAAAATCTGTGCATCTCAGCCTTGAAGATATTTAGTGACCATTCCTCAACAGCCTTCACAATTTTCTATAATTGTTTCCCTCCCACTGATGTGAGACTTGGTGGTCTTTAATCCCATGGCTTTTTTTTCTAGAACTCTGTGTGGAAGTTGAACCTACATTAGATGTTGTCCTGTTCGGTCATACCACCTCTGTGGCCAGAGGCAAAACAAAAAAATTCACAAAATGTAACAGCCTGTAATCTCCTCCTTCATCTTCCACATCAGTCTAAGATGCAGTTCATCCAGATCTAGAGATTTGCCCACTTTTTATCCTACATCAACTTCCAATTATCCCTCAGCTTCTATCTAGGAACTGCTTCTCCAAAGTGAAGACCAATATGTAGTACGTGTTTGACATATTCTCAGGCACAATGCACAGGTTGCCTCCTCGGTCCCTAATACTCCCTATTCTTTCTCTTGTTACTCTCTTACCCTTAATGAACCGATAAAATATATTTGAATTCTTGATATTGTCCATTAATGTTTTTATCAACCTGCTTTTTGCTCTTCTACTTACTTTCTTGAGTTTAGCCCTACACGTTCTCTACTCTTCTGGGACCTCCATTGACCTGCTCACTTTATGCGTGCTTTAAGCTTCTCTTTCATTTTTAATTCTGTTCTGAATATTTGTAGACATCCCATACTGTCTGGGTTTGTTCTCTTAATTTTCATCTTTGTTGTAACATGTTGTGGTGACACCCTCATCAATTCCATTTTGAGCATTTGATCCCCACAACCCCCACGCTGTTCTGCTACAGTTTCACTCAGAAGTAACTTTACGGTTGCAAGATCCTGTCTTTCGTTTGATAAGATCTGCCTCTATCATCCACATTATTTTTATTTTTCAAACCTTTTTTACTTTTGGTCGTTTCCTTATTAAGCTAAAAAGGCAAGAGTCACGGTCACTGGTCCTGCAATGCTCTCCCAATCCTGACTGCAACACCTAACTGGCTTCGTTCCCATAGTGAGGCTCGGCACAGCCCCACCCATTGTGATATCTGCTACATGTTTATATGAGGAGCTCTCTGGAATAAATGTCAAGACATTTTTGCCCTCTTAAAAATAATTATCGCTGCCCTAATCAATGTTTGTAATTGAAATGCCTGAATATAATGACCCTATTATTGCATTTACACACCTCAGTGAATTGATTGTGTACCTGCTCCTGTATTTTCTTTTTTCTGGGGGTCTATAATATATCCCCAGTAGTGTGTCTGTCATTGATTTGAACCTAATTCCAACCCACAAACCGTCATTTAACTGCCCTTCCAAGATATCATCCGTCTTTACTGCAGTCTTTAACTCCATAATAAATAAGGCAACACCACCTTCTATTTTACCCCTTTCCTCTGCTGCCTATAGTTCTTGTACCACAGAATATTGAGTTGTCAGCTCTGACCTCCCTCAAACGCATCTACGTGATGGCAAAAATATCCACTTCCCCATGTCACCTCGTTCCCTTATCAAATCTGAAGATCTGATAATATTCCCAGCATTATGGTAAAGGTCATCCAGCCTGGATTATAGCACCTGGAATACTCTGTACCTCGGCGTTCTACATCCAATTACTTTTTGTTATCAAGCTGCCTTTCCATGAACTAAAAATGTAACTCTGGGACTGAATGAATAATCGTTGAATTGTAATTTATTTTTTAATTAATGTGTTAATCAAATGCAACGTTCCAGAACTGAACTGTCAGCTTCAAATACAATGAATTCCTGCTGATTAATTCCCTGCTCAGTGTGCAGCGGGATCAGCCCTCAGTAATGGCGAAAGTGAGGACTGCAGATGCTAGAAATCAGGGTAGAAAAGTGTGGTGCTGGCAAAGCGCAGCGAGTCAAGCAGCGTCCGAGGAACAGGAGAGTGAAAGCTTTGGGCATAAGCCCTTCATCAGGAAGTCATTGATGTGTTCACATTTTTTTTTCCATTCCACGATTCATGGAATATTTGGAATTGTACTTGCTCAGGAGGGCAGCACTGCATATAGCCCTGAAATGGAAAGCAGTCAATCAGTTGGTTAGACAGGGAGTAGATAAAGTGAGGTGAAGTACAGAATGAGTGAAGTCAAAACAAGGATAGATAAGTCCCCTGAACCATACAGGAAGCACTCGAGGTTACCAGAGGAATTGAGGGAAGAGATTGCTGTGCCTTTGGCTATGATCTTTGTGTCCCCACTGTCCAGTGAAATACTGCCTAAAGATTAGATGGTGGCAAAAGTTATTCCCTTATTCAGGAAAGGCAATAGAGATAATCCTGCGAAATACAGGCCAGTCAGGCTTACTTCTGTATTGGGCAAAGCATTGGAATGGATTCTGAGAGGCATAATTTATGATTACTTGGAAAATCTTAGTTTGATTAGAGATAGTCAGCATGGCATTTTGAGGGGCAAGTCATACCTCACACAACTTAGTGAATTCTTTCAGGATGGGAACAAATACATGGATGAAGGTAGAGCAGTGGATGTGATGTATATAGATTTCAGCAAGGTGGTTGATGAGTTGCCATACGGTCGGCTCATTCAGAAAGTAAGGAGGCATGGGACGCAGGGAAACAGGGAAATTTGTCTGTGTGGATACAAAAGTTTCTGGCCTGTCGAAGACTGATGGTGGTAGAACGTGGAAAGTATACAGCCTGGAGCTTGGTGACCAGTGGCGTTCTTCAGGAATCGGTTCTGGGACGGTTCTTTGTGATTTTTACAAATGACTTGGATGAAATAGTGAAAGGGTGCTTTAGTAAGTTTTACAATGTAACAAAGATGTTGGAGTTATGGATAGTGTGGAGGGCTGTTGTAGGTTGTAATTGGACATTGACACGATGCAGAACTGGGCTGGTAAATGACAGATGGAGTTCACCCTTGATAAGCTTGAAGTGATTCATTTTGGAAGGTCGAATTTGAATGCAGAATACAGGGTTAAAGGCAGGATTATTGGCAGTGTGGAGGACCATAGGGATCGTGTGTTCCATATCATAGGACGCTCAAAATTGTCACCCAAGCTGATAAGATTATTAAGATGTATGGTGTTTTCATTAGCCTGGGATTGAGTTTAAGAGCCGCAAGGTTATGTTGCAGCACTAAAAGGCTCTCGTGAGACTACACTTAGAATATTGTGTTCAGTTCTATTTGCCTCATCACTGGAAAAACATTGAGGCTTCAGAGAGGGTGCTGGGGAGATTTACCAGGATGCTGCCTGGACTGGAAGGCATATCTTACAAAGAAATGTTGAGGGAGCTAGGGCTTTTCGCCTTGGAGCAATGAAGAATGGGAAATGACATGATAGAGGTGTATAAGATGATGAGAGGCATAGGTAGAATGGATAGCCAGAGTCGTTCTCGCAGAGTGGAAATGGCTATCGCGGGCGGGCATAATTTTAAGGTGATTGGAAGAAGGTTTCAGGAGATGTCAGAGGTAGGTTCTTTACACAGAGAGTGGTGGGTGCTTGGAAAGGATGCCAGCAGCGTTAGTAGAGTCAGCTGCATTAGGTATATATAAGTGACTATTGGATAGGCACATGAAGGGTATGTCAGTTAGTCTGATCTTCGAGTAGGATAAAGGTTCGGCAGGACGTCAAGGGTCTAAGGGTCTGTATTATGCTATACTGTTCTGTGTTTTATGTTTCACGCAGCCTGTGGATTCTTATCAATTGTTGAATTTGTGAGGGAGTGATCTGAGTGAGATTAGGAAGTTGGGGAGGGGCGTTAGCCCAAAACTTCCAGTTATGTCGTTCATTGTTACATTCACCTGAATGCCAGTACAGTATGTGTGGTGTCCTACACTAGGCAGGCTCCGCCAAGTTCAGTTACTAACATAATTCTTGACTTGTCATTTGCTGCTGTTTCCTTCAGAAAGAATCTGTTGCGTGACCCATGTATTAATCAGATATGTGCTAAGTTTCGTGAATTGGGCAAAAATAAGCCGTCGACTAAGATTATTCGACTGAATTATAATCTCCGAAAAGAATTAGGTTGATTCTATATTTATGGAACAAAAATATAAACACCTGTGAAGATTTTCTAACACAGAAATAAAGAATGTACATTTCATTTTGTATCGAACAAACAACATGGATGTAACTCTTTTGGCGATCAGAATTACACACACAATGTCAGGATACAAAACAATGCATTGTCACTCCAACGTTTTGAAATTTGTGTTGGCTTCTGAATGATTACATATTCAGGGTGAGCAAACAATTGAACAATCAAATAGAATTAGCGTTCTTATACACTTATACATAATCTATCCGTTTAATTTCTCACTGAAATGTACAAGCTTCAGCTATTTGCCAGCGAATTAGAAATGGCTATAATTCAACAAGCACTGTGAATATTCAACTAAGTAAATGATTTGTGCTATCAAATTTTTGCGAACAATAATTTAAAAACTTTTAATTTTTAGAAAGAATCTTATTTAATATGAAATGTGGACAGTTAACAACAACGATGAACGTATTATCGTGTGAGTGAAAAAAAAACCTTTTCAAAGAGACTTGTGCAAAAGCAATGACAGATTTGTTTGAGTAATTGGAATACAATATTTAAAATATTCATGTTCTGAGCAATAATTAGACTACAAAATGAAGCTGACCTTGTAATACTTGCATTTTAAATGCTTAGGCTGCACCAAATAATCAGGTATTTTCGAGCATTTACAATGGGAAATAATCGGATACTGACTTTCTTCTCATCAGACACATGATAGAGTGCAAAACGTTAAAGTACAGGAGGAGGCCATTGACCACTGTGCTTACATCAGCTCCAGGAATGTCTCCCAAGCCCTTCACATTTGCCAATCCTATCTCAGCAGCCTGTTGAATTCATATTTCCAAATACAGTACCGGTTCTCTTTTTAATCTTCATCCGAAACTCTCCCAGGCAGTCCATTCTAAATCCAATTCTAAATCCAATCTGTCTCATAAAGACGTTTTCCTTATCTCACTCCTGGCTCTTTTGCTGACAATCTTGAAATTAGAATTCCTTGGTGCTGTAATGCTAACTAACGGAAACAGCGTATTCCTGTTTTACTCTACAACATTTTTTTCATACTTTTGAGCTCCGCGATAAGTTCACATCTTTGTCTGTTCTGCTCCAAGAAGAATAAGTCTTGCAAGAACTGTAACAAGCACTACATCAGAAAAACAGGCAGAAAACTAGCCACCTGGATACATGAACAATAACTAGCCAGAAAAATGACATGACCCACTATCACTAGTATCCTTACATACAGATGAGGAAGTACACCATTTATACTGCGTCTGCACATCCATCTAGGACAAGCCAAACAGAGACACGCACGATAATTCCTAGAAGCATAGCATTCCAAACGGAATTCTATCAACAAACACATCGATTTTGATTCCATCTAACACTCTCTGAGAAAAAGAACGGACATAAATACACCAATAATGGAAAATACATCACTGACTCAAGGAAACCTAAACACTTAAATAGCAAGTGGGACATAATACCTGCACTTCACCAGAGGCTCACTGATAATGTTCCCTAGTACAGTGATGAACCATCTGAAAATGAACTCTCCAGCTCAGCGAGCAAACTGACATCCAGAAGAAGCGCAATTTCTCTCATCCGCCCTTTAACTGAATCCTTCATTCCAGTGATCATTCTGATTATTTTAAGGTTATTTGTATTCTTCCCCAAAGTAATGTGGTGTCTGTCTGTTTGTGTGTGTGAGAATGTGTGTGTGTGTGAGAGAGAGAGCGAGATGGAGATTGAGAGAGAGAGAGACAGAGACAGAGAGAGACAGAGAGAGACACAGAGAGAGAGACAGAGTGAGAGAACAATCCTCTGTAACCTCTGGATTACTCCCCGTGCCATGTGGAAAAGAGGGAAGGATGAAGAACACAATATAGCTTAACATGTTGTTAAAAAGCTAGTTCAGGGTTGATGGTTTCAGATTTTTGGATCATTGTGATCTCTTCCAGGACAGGTCGGACCTGTATAAAAAAGACAGGTTGCATCTTAACTGGACGAGCACCAACATCCTTGATGGGAGGTTTGCTAGTGCAATTCAGATGGATTTGAATAAACCAGGAGACTGAGAGCCAAAACAGAAGATCAGGATCTGAGCAGAAGGTCTAGGTGAATAGGACATCAGGCACGGCCAGTCTAATGACAATGCTGAGAGAAGGAATCAAATCAGTCCAAAATGTGATTTGGGAATTGCAATAAATTATTGAGATTAGGCTCAAGTTTTTCAGGGATTAACAAACAAGGATGGAGAGTGTGTGGGATGTGAGGGATTAAAGTGTGTGAGATCAGGAAGACAGTGCACAAGAAAATATTAAAGGGGAAAGAGGTTGAGATGGAGTGGGTTGGGGAATTCTGTGATAAATAACTGACAGCAAAACTCAGGAAAACCTGTTTGTCAAAGTGAATATCTGGGAAAGAATTTATTATGCTTCAGAGAAATAGCAATCTTATTGCTAGAGGTCTGTATTATAATGAAGGGAATGCTGTGTTCATGTTATGGCTGTAGCTATAATAATGGTGGCAAACAGCTAGAATAATATCAGTGCTGTTGTTGGACAATGGTTGCACTGAGCATATGAATTACCCTGGATATTCCCAGGGATGGCTGGGCTGCCTTTGGTTTAGTAAGTGCTGAAGCTCCATGAGATGATGCTGTTTTGTGAATTCGCCACTTACTGAGTTCAGTCAAAGGAACAACGCAGCAACTGCCATTGTTTATTGCTTCAGAATATTTCAGACTGTCCATGGCTGCCACTGCACACAATCATGCAATGAAAACCAGGCCTATCACGCCTGTGCCAGCAAGTGCATATCCAAAGGTTTTTTTAAATGTTTGTGAGGTTACCTGCCTCAACCACCCTCCTAGATAATGCATTCCAGATTCATACCACCCTCTCAGTTCGAAACACATTCCACAAATACTCTCTCAATTCCCTGCCTTTCACTTTAAAAGTCTGCCCTTTGTAATTGATCATTTGAGTAAGGAATACAGCTGCTGTCTATTCATCCTCTCCATACCCTTTATGTTCTTGTACACTTGTACCAGGTTCCCTCTTCAAAGAAAGAAACGAGCAAATTTCGCCCTCCTCTTTCATACTCACTTTTGCGTACTCACTTGTCTTGTTACTTCTGACTTTCATCTTCCCAATTTATCGGTGTTAAAGTTCATTGGCCATTGATCCGGCTATCTGAATAATCTGTTTATATCCTCTTGTAGCCTTACATTTTCCTCCTGACTGTGATCCATCCAGCTCATTTTTGTGTCATCCACAACATTGATCATCATTCCACTGCTCCCCACCTTCCACATTCTCACAATCGTCATTTCTGAATATCGCAAACAAACCGTGATTTCCTTCCTGTCCTCCAAATGTTATTCAGATGATGATTTGACAATTTCAGTCTCTTGCCTTTCCTATTTTGGTGAACTTATGAGTGATGTATTAACATATTTTATGAGGGAGCCACAAATAGTATTTTCGACACAGAGTTGAATTTACCTTTTACACTCTGTCCCTCTGCATATTTTATTTCTAATGCTTCTAAACAATTTCGGATAAACTACGGTTTGGCACCTTGCGCTCGAATATTAGCATTTTGCGTGGCACTGTTCTTTGTAATATTCCCTACATTAGCCAAAGCTAAAGAAATTTTTCATCTGCAGGATGGACACGGTCTCAGTCATTGTTTGTTTAAATCAGCGAGTGTGATGAGGATAAATGTTCAATTAAGTTCTATGTTAGGGGCAAACTGCAGAAGATCAAATCATATTCTCATATCCACCTTGAATTGGAAGCAAATACATACTGTAAAAAAAATAAAAAATGTTGAAACACCACAGTGGGGAGAAAAAAAACATGTCGTCTGCTCTTGATGAAGATATAGAAATATACAGCACTTGTACAACCTGAACAAGAATCAAGTTAGAGAAGAAAAAGTACAAGAAATCGTTACATTATTTTGAATGGAATCCAGATCCCGATTTTCTTGAGCAGTGTTTTTTTCTCATCCAATCTCACTTCCTCGAAAACAAGCTTTTCACTGTCACTAAAACTTCATCTGCCATTCGTCCTCCTCCTCCTACTCTTTTCTTACATTCATAATTTGTTTGCACTGCCCCTTCTGCTGCTATATACTCTTCACTGATGATCTTCCTTCACACTCTTCTTCTGCCACTCCCACTGTAAGTTACTCCAATTCCACAACTACTCCCACTTTCTCTGGCCATCCCTTCCCCTTTTGCTTTTCAACGGGGATGATGGGAGACGCTGGCTTCTGTGCTGCTATTTGCCATCAGTCAATGATGAGATTGAGATGATCAATGTCCAGTAGGAACAGACATTAGTGTATTTCTGTCATTGTCTGATGCACCGTGAACAGGCTGGTTTTGTTCGTCATGGTACAGAGTGGAGTGTCTTGCTATCTCTGTCACAGCACTTAACCAAATAGCCTCATCACAAATAGGACAAACCTCTCCTCAGAATCAGAAATCCATGCATCAGTTTTCCTTATAACATTGTGAGTAGAGTGAGCACATTGTTCAAACAGGCTGCGTACTGTCCATTTGTTCTTCATTCATTTAACTGATTTTCCAATGACAGTTGAGGTGAGGTCAAAGTAACTTGCGTTGCCTCAAAGTAGTATTTAACTCATGTGACATCAGGGATCCTGAGAAAACTGTGGTCAATGGGAATAGCAGGAAATTCTGCGCTGGTAATTTCCTCACTGAACAATGACACTTTCCCCAGAGCTATTGGGAATGACAAATAAACTCTGCCCTTGCTAGTACCTTCCAAAACCATGGATAAATTTTTCTTTATAAAAACATCAAGGCATATTATGTTTTCACAGTTTGGTCTAAAGTCTCTGAAAAGTAAGACCTTGCTGCTTGAGTGTCACTCCAGTGAAATCAGGACGTTACAATAAGATTACCTTCCCAATTATTTTCAATCAGTTACTTTCTGAGGACTGATCAAGCGATTTCAGTGCCACTGATTTCAACAGTTTCTCTGTCCAGCAGTATCGCATCACATTAACTCAAGGCTGCACCACTCCACAATTCTAATTTATTCACCGGCTCATTCGCCATGCTGACCAGGTGTACTGGGCACGCAATTGGCAACAACGTGGAGATGCCCCTGACCCTCTGTAACCTTCCTGCCCTCTGACTCCATCCTCTCCTCCAATTCTACCTGCTGTCGTTTATTCACCATCCCTGTTGAACTTTAACTCTCTGATGCTGAATGTTCTGTACTAATCAAATGTCTGAAATTTACCTCTCTGTGCCCCCACTTTAATGAATTTTAGGCATGACATTTAGTTGAGCTCTTCCGCTGTCTTCACCTCAATGCACATTTCTTTCGGCAAGATTCCTCTCCCTGCCCCATAGACCCCGATACCCAGCTGCAACACTGTCCCTCCTCCTGGAACCCCCGTTCTAGCCTTTACCTGAACTAAATCGGTTCATTGAGAAATCTCAACATGACATTGGTTGTCTTAGTTATTCTGCACTCCCCTCACCAAATCCAACCTCTCACTGTCCGAACAGCCGACACTCCATGTGCTTAGATCCAACAGTAACTGTGTTATTCAGGCTGTGCCAGAAAGGGTGATGCTGCTGTAGCCTGGTGGACTGACCTCGACATTGCAGAGGTTGAACGCCCACTCTCAGATACCTCCTCTAATCTCCCCCGGACCATGACCCTACCATGGCACATTAAACCAGTGTATCAACTATGATAACTTGACCACCTTTCATCTGGAGATTCCTGCCTCACTCGCCGCTTCCCCCGAAGTGCCCCCGAGCTGATGGTTCTCTGATAGCAGAGCTCGCTTCTATCTCCTTACAAAAATTCACAAACAGCTACCAGGACATACCCATTGCTTCAGCCTGCACCTGCCGCACAGCGGCACTGCATGGATACACACGTGGGCCCCAGTTATGCTGTTCTTTTCTTGTGGTACGTCGACTATTCACTGTTCCAGTTCTATTCCAGCACCCACCCACAACTCTTTGTCCGATACATAGATGATATCATCGCTGCTGCTTTTCTCTCTTGTCTGGAATTGGAAAAGTTCATTGATTTCGTTTGGAATTTGAAGCCCTCCATCACTTTCACCTGGTCTCTCTCTGACTACGCCCTTCCTTTCCTCAACATCTCTGCTTCCATTTCTGGGGATAGACAAGCCACTGATATCCAGTATTGACACACCGACTCCCACAGCTTCCTGGAGAATATGTCCTCATACCTGGTTTCCTGTGTAGACTCAAATCCATTACCCAAATTCCTCCACCTCCACCGCATTGCTTCTGATGACACTAAATTCAACAAGGAAACCTTTGAAATGTCCACCTTGTTCCTCCATCAAGGGATTCTCCATCATTGTTGTCAACAGGGTCCTCAACGGAGTCTGACCCATCTCCTGCACTTCTCGCTTCCCCCTCCCCTTCCCTCTCGCAACAGAGTTTCCCTTGTCATAACTGACTATCCCAGCAGCATTCACATGCAGACGATCAGCAGCCCGCATTTCCCCCACCTCCAGCAGATACCCCCACGTGCACATCTTCACCTCTCCTCCCTTGTCCACCTTCTGGAGGAATCATTCCCTCCAGGACACACGGGTCTACTCTTTATTCACTCCCAATACAGATCCACTTCACTTTCCCCTGCCGGAGGTGTAACACTTTCCCATTTACCTCCCTCCTCATCAGTATCCCAGGGCCCAGCTATACATTCCATGTGAAGCAGCCCCTTACCAACATTTCCCGCAATCCAGTCAACTACATGCGCTGCTCACAATGTGGTCTCGTCTACATTGGGGAAATGAAGGGTAGACTGGGTTACAGCTTCACAGAACATCCAAGTTGTACTGCTGCAAAAGACCTCAAGCTTTCATTTGCCTGCCAGTTTAACAGCCCGTCCTGTTCCCTGACCAATATCTCTGTGTCAGGCTTGCTGCAGTGTTCGAGGCAAGTTCAGCGCAAGTTGGAAGAACTACACCTCATTTTTCATGTGCGGACCCTGCAGCTCTTTAGACTCAAAATCAAGTTCAATAATTTTCGGGCCTGAACTCCCCAATGTCCTAGCCCCCTATCCATACACCAGGCCTAGTTTTCACATAGTCTTCTATTACTCACACCCTATTGTTAGCTATAACAGTCTCCATTAAGACCTATCCAGTCTCTTCTGCATATAAGCCACCATTTTCCGTGTTAACATCAGTTCTGAGGAAGGGGCACTGGACCTGAAACGTTAACTCTGATTTCTCGGCACTGAGAAATCAGAGTTTCAACATTTTGTTTCAACATTTTCATGGCAAGTTCTCACAATGCAATACCTCATCGATATTTAGAGCCCTGTCAAATATCGGAACTTCGTAATTTCTCATTTAATGTCCATAGCAAATTACTCGAGATTCAACTGAGATAACAGCTTTGCTGCTATCATTCAGATCAGATACTTTGTCACAGATCAGAAAGAAGAAAGAAATCAAAAGAGCTGGAGCGAACCTCAGTCGATCCGGCAACATCTGAGCAGAGATGCAAAAAAAACCTTTGATTCTAATAGGACTTTTCAGAACAGTGTCGCATCATTTTTTAGATTAGATTAGATTAGATTACTTACAGTGTGGAAACAGGCCCTTCGGCCCAACAAGTCCACACCGACCCGCCGAAGCGCAACCCACCCATACCCCTACATTTACCCCTTTAACCTAACACTACGGGCAATTTAGCATGGCCAATTCACCTGACCCGCACATTTTTTGGATTGTGGGAGGAAACCGGAGCACCCGGAGGAAACCCACGCAGACACGGGGAGAACGTGCAAACTCCACACAGTCAGTCGCCTGAGTCGGGAATTGAACCCGGGTCTCTGGCGCTGTGAGGCAGCAGTGCTAACCACTGTGCCACCGTGCCGCCCATCATATGACATATGTTAATACTGTTGCTCTCTGCAGACACTTCTTCATCCTTTTCGTTTCTCCAGCTTTTTTCTGTTTGTTTTTCATGTTTCCATTATCTCTATATTTCATGTTTCTTGACAGGTCTACATGTTGACCTTAGTAGTATTTGGACAATGTGGTCATTTCTTGTTTCTATTACAGTTAGTGTGTCTGTGACACCTGAATTACAGCCGAAATCTGTTTCTTCTTTAAGATAGAAAGGAAAAAAATCCGAACATCCTGTAAGTCTCAGGAAATCTATTTTGTTTGAAAATACATTTTAGAGGCAGCTGAAATTCGTGAATTAATAGGGATAGATTTTTGATGATGGAACACTGTTTCCTTCATTGAACTAGCTTGTCTCCCCAATCTCCAAAAGCTTTCAATGCATAAGCTAGAATTATTACAGCAAAGGTGGTGAAAACTCAGCCCATTGCCTCTTCCAATGGAATGAGTGATATCTCTACTATTATTCTCCTGTATTGTCCCCGTAGCCCTGCACAATTTGTTACTAGTATCTGTTTTGAATTGTAAGTTTCCTGCCAGATATGAACAATATGATCAATCTCAAACAAAAAAGACGTTGGAGGGAAAGCTCAGCAGGTCTGGCAGTATCTGTGAAGAGAAATCAAAGTTAATGCTTCAGGTGCGGTGACCCTACTCAATCTGTATTGCCAATGATTAAGTGGTGTGCATATAAAATATAGTTCACTTTAGCACATTTACAATTATCCTGTTCAGTTCACATTGTCATTCAGCATTGCATCTCCCACATTTTGGTTCTTTCCTTGTTGTGAACTGTATTTAATTCTATCTGACGTTAAGAGTGATGATTACTGGGGAATATCATTGTACTCCCCATGCAGTCTCCACAGCCACTGCCCCCATTACGACCAATCTCCTAAACCTGACTCATTCATTCATAAGTCTTAATGAACAAGTTCACTTTTGGTATTGGACTGAGGGGGAAAAGCGTAACAATCACTGCTTTACAGCAAATAAAACTGCATTAAGATGTTTCTCAATTTGTATAAATTAATTACAGAAGCCTATTATGTATGGAAGGTCCAACGGTTCTGTATTCGAGCAGTGAGAGGAACATTCAGAGAAGTCCACACTTCTGTCTATGTTCAGGGCAACTGTGCCCAGTGACAGTCTATTGGCTGGCGTTTATTCCCGTGAAGGAGAAATAAGCACAGTAACAACATCCTGATTGTTTCTGTTTTTGTGGAGGGGCGGAGTTTGGGGGTAAGATGGTTAAAGAATTGCAAACGTACAACAGAGCAGAGTCATCTAGCCTGCGATAAGAAAACATCCATCATTCTCCCTCACAACTGACTTCACTAGAGGAATTTGTGATGGGAGACGTGACTAATAGCCAGCGATGTCAGCATCCAGTCCATTCCAGATATTTTATGAACTGAATGTGCTGTATTGAAAGCTCGGTCCGTTTGCTCAGTGACTGTGATTGATGTCAGTCTCCATGCATCGTAAGTGTGTCACTGGAGGGTTTCTCTCTCCTATTGGTGAGGGGCTTCACTCAGTACGCTATACCAGTGTAGGAGCAGATGCATCAGCTCCAACAGTAACAAAGATCAGCAGCTGTACAGACATGGAGAGGACAGATCTGAATATGAGAATAATGGACTCGATAATTACACCAATGGAGAGGAGGCTTTCCTTGGGTCTTTTCAACATTTTCCTCTGTTGGGAATTTCTACCATATCGGATATTAGCGGTGCTGATTATTATTTTGGGCGGGGTGGAGGATATGTTACTAACGTATGTTGGTGAAGCGACGCTCCTAAAGCTAGTTTACCTCCAATTAAGCCTGTTGGACTATAACCTGGTGTTTTGTGATTTTTAACTTTGTACACCCCGGTCCAACACAGTCATCTCCAAATCATAACCTATCCTCGCTATTGTTGGTGTTCTCTAGTTTTGTCTATTCATTAATCCGATAAACAATTTTGAACTTCATTGCAATTTCTGTTCTCTATATTTGTCAATGAAAGAAACTGTTACCTTTAGTTTCAATTGCAGTTTCCATTTATCTGAATTGCAGACCACTCCCTTACAAACATCTGAGAACAAAACTGTGCACAACCTCGATATCCCTTTTTTGCCCGGAACTGATTTATGTCTCGTGTTCTCTCTGTCACCAAACCTGTCCACTATCAGCTCATAATATCCCCAATCTCCATCTCTGTGTCGGCGCTGTGGCTGAACAAACCATTGTCTGCACGTTGGTACAATTCAGACTTTATGTCTCAAGCTCTCTTCTGGCCACTTTTCCAGTTACAAGTATTTAAATCACAAAATTGTTCTTGTCTCGGACGTTACTTCTTGATTAGGACAATGTATCAGAGTAGAAATGTCGCTGGATGTAACTCAGGAGCAAAGCTTATTAAACGAAAGATATTGTTTCAAATGATTTGTTTCAAGTCCTACCACAACTGATGGCAGAACTTCAATAAAAATGATAAGAATTGGAATAAAAGTGAATTTCACAAAAAACAACCATAAAACCCACATTTTGTCTGAAAACCTTCCTGTTTCACTGATGACCTTCGGTAAAGAAATCTAATGTTACTACCCGGTTTGGGGTAAGTGTGACTTCAGACTTTATATTGACTTTATATTGACTTGTGGAATGGCGTCAGAGTCAGGGCACTAAGTGATGCTGAACAAATGCTGCCCTTGGCAGAGATGCCGACTTCTCATTGAATCACAAATTTGAAGATTAACCCAAATAAAGAATGATGCTGGAGATCTGAAATTGCATTAAAAATGCAAAGAAAAGATCAGAAAGTGCTGGGAAGCTCTTCTGAACTGAAAGCAGCTGGAAAATAGTATGAACAATGCTGGTGACAGGGAAGTCTGCTTTGAAAGGCAGGCGTGAGTTGAATCGATAGGGAAAGAGAGAGATAGAAGAAAAAGAGCAAACAAAGACAATTATGATCAGCTGGGATGGAAATAAAATGTAAGATCCACATCATTTATTTTTAACTTTTCTTATCTTCCTGAATATCATGCCAATGACCGTACATGTATCCTCCGCTTTTCAAACAAATCGCTTTTTGCTACTTCCCTTTCCGAAAAACCTCCATTACGTCCTGTTTTCACTAATTAAAAGAAATTCGAAGAGTATTTTCACTTTTAACAAGAAAAGTAAATTTTTCGCACATAAATTAATGCTACTTCACTTTATGCCGTATCAGCTTATGAAAGGCTTTATAGGAACACTCTACTTTCAGATACCGAGGGAAATCTCTATCTATCCAAGTTCATGTTTAAAGCGATTTGATCCCACCTGTCAGTGTTCCCTGAGTGACGTCACCTTTTTATATTTATTAATGGGATATAGGTATCGCTGGCTGGGCCAGCATTAGTTCACTTTTTTGATTGCCCTTGAGAAGACCTTGAGCCTCACAGGGCACTTAGACAGAGTCAAGCATACAAGGTGACAGCTGCACAGGAGCAGTGCAATTCAAGATCGACTTTAGCAAGATTAATATTATTTGAAAAGTTAGAGAAGTCAATTCGTCAGTCGAATTACGGTAGGGAAGAAGGTGTTCCTGAGCAAACTGGTCCATGTTTTCAAGTCTCTGTATCTCCTCCATTTTGGAAGATGTTGTAGGAGATAATTACCAGTTTGGGAGAGATATTTGATGTTGACATCCTTTCACTGACAATGAGAAGCATAAATGGATGGAAGGTTGTCCTCTATGATAGTATGGGCTGTGCACAAAACCGTCTGTAGTTTCTTATGGCCCTGGGAAGAGCTGTTACCGTCACACTATTATGCGCGTGAATAGAATGCTTTCAGTTGCCAGTATGAGAGAAGGTAGTTCCAAAATATTTAAATGTAACAATTGATTGTTAATTGGATATCCATATTCTGGTTGCTGTTTAGACAACAATTGAAATTTAACCAATAATTTTAAATTATGTCTAAGATACCAAAACACAATTGAATTTATTGTATTGCCAACGTCCAACCAAAGAGCCATCACAAGCTTCAAAAGAATAGTGAAGCCATCACCATCACAACGAGGGAGAAAGAGACGGATACGTAGAAGGAGAGAGAGAGAACACAGCGAGGCAAACAGAAGGACAGTCAGTAAAACAGAGAAAGGAAACAAAATAAGAAACAGTCACAAGAACAGGGAGAAGGGGAGATAGTAAGTTCTGGGAAAAAAAAACAGAAAACAGAAAAAAGGAAAACACGGAAACAGACAGTGTGAGAGAAATAGTGAGATACAAAACACACAGGGAGCTGGGGATGGGGTCACAGTGTGCTGGGGATGGGGAATGGGAGGTTCTGGGGGTGAGGAACAGGGACAGCTGGGAGTGAGCACTGGAGGAACTGGGGGAAGGGAGGTAAGGATTTACTTGGACCTGTACCAAGTTATACTGGCAGGGCATAGTAAACAATGATGTAGAGAACAATGGCTATAAAATATGTTTGAGAGCCATGCAGGTTACGCTTCACAGAGCGTGGGCGAGGCGAGATCAACAGGAACAAGATCAGCATTATCTGAGATTAGAGAGCACACCCTCAGTCCAATAACAGTCACGAAGAAGCTGTTCCTGAACCAGCTGCTCAGTGTTTTCAAGCTTCTGTAACTTTTAGCCTGATGGAAGAGATTGTAGGAGACAATGACTGGGGTCTGATGGATCATTGATAATGTTATAACAAAGAACATTCCAGCACAGAAACAGGCCATTCGGTGGTACAAGTCTGTGCCGATCCAAATCCTCTAACTAAGCCTGTCGCCTATTTTCTAAGGATCTGTATCTTTTTGTTCCCAGCCCATTCATGTATCTTTCCAGAAACATCGTAAAATAAACCATTGGTCACAGTTCTCCATTTTGAGAAACTCGCTCCCCCTACTATTCTCTGCCTCCTGTTGCCCAGCCAGTTCTTTATCCACCAGCCCGCGCACCATGTGACTTCACGTTCGACATACCCCGACCATGGGGAAACATACCAAACGCCTTCCTGAAGTCCACGTACATGACATCTACAGTCCCTCCCTCATCAATAAACTTTGTCACTTCCTCAAAGAATTCTATTGATTTGGTAAGACATGACCTTCTCTGCACAAAACCATGTTGCCTATCACTGAGAAGACTATTTTCATTCAAATAAGAATAATTCCAATTTCTGCACCCTGTGTTTGTGGAGTTTTTTTACAATCTCCCCGTGTCTGCATTGGGAGAATTTGCTATTTTCTCCCTCAACAGTATGTTTCTATGTTTGTTTCAGGTTTCTGCCATCTGCAGTATATTTACTTGTATTTGATGGAGAAATGCTGCAAATATGACGGGTTTATTGTAAAAGTGGCACTGGTGCTCGGGCTCCCCTACCACTTGGAAATCTTGCCCAGCTACGTATGTGAGTGCATGTCTTTGATTATCTGCTCTGTCTCTCTCAATCCCTGAATCCATCCGTCACTGCATGCAGCCTTTCATCGAGCCACCCCAGGATTCACCACACCCCATCGCCTGGCACTGGATGCCCCTCAAAGACACTGGGCACTTTCTGACGCTAGGGATGCGGGGCAAAGACTCTGCCATTAAAAGGAACAGAATAGCTAAAATCCAATTGAACAGCAAAGCAGAGTAAACAGGCTGAATGGCAGCCATCTGTTCTGACATTTTCTGGTCTTTTGGGCTAATTCTGTTTATCCTCGTCCATCTACAAGTAGATGCTCCATATATATACCTTGTCACACAGGTTTGGTGAAGATGATAGATATCAGATTCTATGGTCATTGCGACTCATTTTTTGGGCTCCATTTTCCTGGTTAATGAGATCACACTAAGTTTTTATTGTCAAGTCTATCCATTTTAAAGTAAAGATCTTGCCGGAGTTGTGCTGGAAGGATATTTGAATGTTGGAGAGATTAGATTTTGCCACGTGACAGTGAGATTAGGAATAGGAAGGCAGTGCAGCTAAAATCATGGCCAAAGAGCTGTTAGGGTAGGCAGCACTTCCAATATGTGGATCATTGGGATTCCCGGGTCGGTAGGATATCCACAAGAAGGACGGGATGCATCTGAACTGGCAGCATCTCTGATATGTGGGTCATTGGGATTCCTGGGTCAGTATGAAATACACAAGAAGGACAGGATGGACGTGAACTGGCAGCAATCTCCTGGCAGGCAGGTTTGCTATTGTTACTCAGGAGGGTTTAAACTAGTGTGGCGGTGGGGGAGGGGTGTTGAGAGGCAGCGCCGTACATCCACAAGCACAGTGACTGAAGAGCAGTTGGAGACTTATCCCGTTACAGCTAAGACCAACAACAAACTGGCAGAAGGGAGTGAACACAATGGGACTGGCAGTCTGATGTATGCTGATTTTAATTTGAGCAGTATGACAGGCAAGACAGATGAGCTTGGAGCTTGGAGTTTGAATGAGTATATATTACTATGATATAAATATTACAGAGATTTGGTTGAGAGAGGAATCATAAAACAATCAATCCAATGGGTCCAGAGAGAGTTGAAGAATGTGCATTGAGAGGCTGGAGACTGTTGTTTGAAGCATAACAATTATCCAGCAGTTTATTGGAATTGGACAGTGTGTGATGCAATGTACAGATAGAAGGGACAAGGGAAGAAACTGAAATTGTATGTTTGCAATATTTTCTGCTTTACTGACAGTCTTTTCTAATCTCCTATTACCAGAGAATAGGTGAGGAGAATTTACATCAGGGAAACTCAAACCAAATATCAGGTCAGGATCTGATGGAGTTGGGCTGAAGTGTATTTATTTCAATGGAAGAATTATTATGGTAAAGACCGATCAACTGAGAGCCTGAATCCGTGCATGGGACTATGATGTTGCGGGTTTGCAGAGACTTGGTTGAGTGAGGGAAAGGACTGGCCGTTCACCATTCCAGGGTTTCATTGTTTTATGCGAGATGGAGAGGAAGGTAAAAGAGGTGGACGAGGTGTTTTACTAATCAGGGAGAATGCTACATCTGCACTTGAAGAGGACATACAGGAGGGACCATCCACTGCAGCAATATGGGTAAAGCTCAAAAATAAGATGGCTGCAAGCACTGCGTTACTATAATCCCTCCAACAGCCACGGAGGGATTGAGGAAGATATATGTACATCGATTAAGGAAAGGTGTATTAAAAACAGAGTGGTCATAGTGAGTGACTTTAATATCTCCAATAATGACTGGGAGTCCCTCGGAGCAAGAGGCTTTGACGGGGCAGCATTTGTTAACTGCAACAGTATGTGGATAGTCCAACGAGAGGAAGAGGCGTACTGGACCTCGTATTGGCTAATGAGCCTGGCCAGGTTACTGATCTTTCAGTGGGACATAATTTTAGGAAGATTGATCACAGCTCCTTCAGATTTAAGATAGCTACGAACACGGATAAGTCAGGACCGTGTGTGAAGCTACTGAATTGGCGGAAAGCAAATTACGTCAGTATTATACAGAGCTAGGACGTGTAAATTGGGAGGAGCTGCTATCAGGCAAATCCACATTTTGTATATGGGAACTGCTTGTTAAATCCTGACAGCAAAATCATCTCGTGAACGTTCTCCCGCCTGCTCGAATTTCAATCTATTTTGTTTGAACAGTTATTTCAAGCCGCTGCATATCAGACAACAGGAAGAGATAAAGGATGATTCTGCACTGTGTCCTTCGCAGGACCAGCTTGTCTCTCCAGGCACCTGAAGTCTTTATTGTGGGTCAGAGAGCTTCAGAATTAATAGAGCACTGAAGGAGGCCATTTAGCCCATTGTACACCGACGAGCTCTCCAACATCACAATTTGAAAACAGAGAGAACAGAGTGTGCGTGTCTGTGTGTGTGTGTGAGAGAGAGAGAGAGAGAGAGAGAGAAAGAAAAATTATCAGTGAAAGAGGAAGTGAAGAGAGATAAAAGGAATGGAGAGAAAACGGAGCGACAGAGTGCGTGAGAGCAAGGGGTGTCAGACGAGTGTGAAGTTATATCAGAAGACAGCATGAGGAGAAATACACAGAAATTTTATTTAGAAACTCCCACAGACTGTAAGCCCTTTGTCTGGTGCCGTATCCTGTGAGCACTATGCTGTCATCCCAGATCATTTATCGCCAATAATTTCACAGAGCCGTGTTGCTGACTGCGGAACAAGGTCCAAAATAACAATAGATTTGTTCCAGGGAGAAGGTGAATTAATTTAAATATTCTGGGCCAACAGGAACTTGTAGTCCTTCCAGAACCTGTGTGAGAGACAGGGCGAGAGAATCTCAGTGAGGGGGATCACTGACTGGGGGGAAATCAGCATCTCAGCTGTGGATCAAATAAAGACCAATAAAGCTTGAACACCGCGTCCGTGCTTTTGTAATTCACATTTCAATTCATATAGCTCCACATCGTAAGTGCATTTTAACAGACTTGTCTCTTTGCAGCTTTCATGTTTTGGCATATGCAGGAATGCTTGTTTCCTGTCCCAGTATTTTGTGTTGAATAAACACATTTTATTGTTGTGGTTCTGGTCGCCGAGCTGGGAATTTGTGTTGCAGACGTTTCGTCCCCTGTCTAGGTGACATCCTGAATGCTTGAGAGCTTCCTGTGAAGCACTTCTGTAATGTTTCCTCCGGCATTTATACAGGTTTGTATCTGCCGCTTCCGGTTGTCAGTTCCAGCTGTCCGCTGCAGTGGCCGGTATATTGGGTCCAGGTCGATGTGCTTATTGATTGAATCTGTGGATGAGTGCCATGCCTTTAGGAATTCTCTGGCTGTTCTCTGTTTGGCTTGTCCTATAATAGTAGTGTTGTCCCAGTCGAATTCAACTTGCTTGTCATCTGCATATATGGCTACTAAGGATAGCTGGTCGTGTCGTTTCATCGCTAGTTAGTGTTCATGGATGCGGATCGTTAGCTGTCTTCCTGTTTGTCCTACGTAGTGCTTTATGCAGTCCTTGCATGGGACTTTGTACACTAATTTGGTTTTGCTCATGCTGGGTGTCGTGTCCTTCGTTCTAGTGAGTTGTCTGAGAGTGGCTGTTGGATTGTGTGCTGTTATGAGTCCTAGTGGTCGCAGTAGTCTGGCTGTCAGTTCGGAAATGCTCTTGATGTTTGGTAGTGTGGCTGGTCCTTTGGGTTGTGGCATGTCCTCGTTCGTTGTCTTTCCCTTAGGCATCTATATGTGCGCGGTTACCCGTTTTTAGCGAATACATTGTATATGTATTCTTCTTCCTCTTTTTGCAGTTCTGGTGTACTACAGTGTGTTGCGACCCTTTTGAATAATGTCTTGATGCAACTTCTTTTGTGTGTGTTGTGGTGGTTGCTTTCGTAGTTCAGGACTTGGTCTCTGTGTGTGGCTTTCCTGTATACCTTTGTGGTGAATTATCCGTTAGGTGTTCTCTATACCATCACGTCTAGGAATGGGAGTTGGTTGTCCTTTTCTTCCTCTCTAGTGAATTGGATTCCTGTGAGTGTGGTGTTGATGATCTGGTGTGTGTTCTCTATTTCTATGTTTTTAATGATTACAAAGGTGTCATCCACATATCTGACCCAGAATTTGGGTTGAATTTGCGGGAAGACTGTTTGTTCTAATCTTTACTTTCCCGCTTCTGCTATGAGTCCAGAGATGGGTGAGCCCATGGGTGTGCCGTTGATTTGTTCATATATTTGGTTGTTGAATGTGAAGTGTGTTGTGAGGTACAGGTCCGGTAGTTTGCGTATGCATTCTTTGCTGATAGGTTCGCCGTCCTGTTGTCTGTTCTGTATGTCCAGCAGGTTGGCTATTGTTTCTCTGGCTAAGGTTTTGTCGATAGAAGTGAACAGTGCCGTTACATCAAATGAGACCATGGTTTCTTCCTTGTCTATGTGTATATTTCTGATGATGTCCATGAATTCCAGTGTTGATTGTATAGAGTGTCTGGATCCGCTGACCAGGTGTTTCAGTTTCTGCTGTAGTTCTTTAGCCAGTTTGTGTGATGGTGTCCCTGGTAGTGATACTATGGGTCTATGACCTCTTACACATCCTTGAAAAACCCTAGACTCCTTCTCTAATGAAAAGGGTAATTGTTTTGGAGGTGGTTCAAAGGAGGTTTACTAGACTGATAGCTGAAATGACTGAGTTGACTCATGGACAATGTGTGGAAAGGCTGTCTTACGAAACACTGCTACCTCAAATTCAAACCAAACTCACTGCAGTGCACCAGAACTGCAAAAAGAGGAACAAGCACACCTATATAATGTATTCGCCAAAAACGGATACCCGCACAATTTCATCAATTGCCTAAGGGAAAGACAACGGAACAAGGACATGCCACAACCCAAAGGACTAGCCACACTACCATACATCAAGAGCATTTCCGAACTGACAGCCAGACTATTGCAACCACTAGGACTCATAACAGCACACAAAACAACAGGCACTCTGAGACAAAAACTCACCAGAACAAAGGACACGATACCCAGCATGGGAAAAACCAATGTCGTGTACAAAATCCCATGCAAGGACTGCACAAAACACTACATGGCACAAACAGCAAGAAAATGAATTTGAAGAATGTCTACGGGATGGCTTTTTGGAGCATCATGTCGTGGAGCCCACTCGGGAACAGATGACACTGGATTTAATGACGCAGGCTAGACAAATGAGCTTAAGGTGAAGGAAAACTTCAGAAGCAGTGATCAGAACATGGTTGAATCTATTCTGCAATTTGAGAGAGAACATAGAATCAGAGTTAACAGTATTTCAGCTGAATAAAGGCAACTTGAGAGGCGTAAGGGAGAAGCTGTGAAGAATTGGCCGGGGAGAACGCGAGGACTGAGAGCTTAAAATGTGTTGCTGGAATAAGCTCAGCAGGTCAGGCAACATCCAAGGAGCAGGAGAATCGACGTTTCGGGCATGAGCCCTTCTTCAGGAATGAGGAAAGTGTGCCCAGCACTGTAAGATAAAAGATCGGGAGGAGGGACTTGGGGTAGGGGCGTTGGAAATGCGTTAAGTGGAAGGAGGTCAAGGTGAGGATGATGGGCCGGAGTGGAGGTGGGGGCGGAGAGGTCAGGAAGACGATTGCAGATTAGGAAGGCGGTGCTGAGTTCGAGGGATTTCACTGAGACAAGGTGGGGGGAGGGGAATGCGGAAACTGGAGAAATCTGAGTTCATCCCTTGTGGTTGGAGGGTTCCGAGGGGTAAGATGAGGCGCTCTTCCTCCACCGTCGTGTTGCTATGGTCTGGCGATGGAGGAGTCCAAGGACCTGCATGTCTTTGGTGGAGTGGGAGGGGGAGTTGAAGTGTTGAGCCACGGGGTGGTTGGGTTGGTTGGTTCCTTTGTCCCAGAGGTGTTTTCTGAAACGTTCTGCAAGTCGGTGGCCTGTCTCCCCAATATAGAGGAGGTCACATCGGGTGCAGCGGATGCAGTAAATGATGTGTGTGGAGGTGCAGGTGAATTTGTGGCGGATATGGAAGGATCCCTTGGAGCCTTGGAGTGAAATAAGGGGAGAGGAGTGGGTGCAAGTTTTGCATTTCTTGCGGTTGCAGGGGAAGGTGCCGGGAGTGGAGGTTGGGTTGGTGGGGGTGTGTGGACCTGACGAGGGAGTCACGGAGGGAATGGTCTTTTCAGAACGCTGATAGGGAGGGGAGGGAAATATATCCCTGGTGGTGGGGTCCGTTGGAGGTGGCAGAAATGACGACGGATGATACGATGTATATGGAGGTTGGTGGGGTGGTAGGTGAGGACCAGTGGGGTTCTGTTCTGGTGGCAATTGGAGGGGCGGGGCTCAAGGGTGGAAGAGCCGAAAGTGGAAGAGATGAGGTGGAGGGCATCGTTGATCACGTCGGGGGGAAAATTGCGGTCTTTGAAGAAGGAGGCCATATGGGTTGTTCAGTATTGGAAACTGGTCCTCCTGGGAGCAGATGCGGTGGAGACGAAGGAATTGGGAATATGGGATAGCATTTTTATAGGGGCAGGATGGGAGGAGGTGTAGTCTCGGTAGTTGTGGGAGTCGATCGGTTTATAGTAAATGTCCGTGTTGATTCGGTTTCCCGAGATAGAAATGGAAAGGTCTAGTAAGGGGAGTGAGGAGTCTGAGACGGTCCAGGTAAATATGAGGTCGGGGTGGAAGGTGTTGGTAAAGTGGATGAACTGTTCAACCTCCTCGTGGGAGCAAGAGGCAGCGCCGATACAGTAATTGATGTAGTGGAGGAAAATGTGCGGGGTGGTGCCAGTGTAGCTGCGGAAGATGGACTGTTCCACATGTCCTACGAAGAGGCAGGCATAGCTGGGGCCCATGCGGGTGTCCATGGCTACTCTTTTGGTTTAGAGGAAGTGGATGGATTGGAAAGAGAAGTTGTTCAGGGTGAGGACCAGTTCAGTCAGTCGAAAGAGGGTGTCAGTGGAAGGGTACTGGTTGGTACGGCGGGAAAGGAAGAAACGGAGGGCTTTGAGTACTCTGTGATGGTAAATTGACCGGGACAAGCGTTTAGCAGGAAAAACAGGGGAACAGCAATGGCTAGAGATTCCACGATTATTTAAAAGACACTGCAGAGATTCATGCTGAGTAATAGAGGCATGGTACAGGGAGGATGAGGCAACCAGGGCTGACAAGGGAAGTCAGGGATTGCATATAAGCAAAAGAGCAAGCAGAATGAAGGGCAGTGGGAAACTGGAGAATTGGAGCCAACAGAAGGCAAGAAAAAATAAATAAGGAGGGAGAAGATTAAGTATGGGGGTAAGTTAACCAGTAATATAAAGGAAACTGTAAGGGATTCTTTAGATATATAAAGTGCAAAAGAGAGGTAAATGTGTATATGGACCACTGGGAAATGATGCTGGAAATACAGTAGTGGGAAGCAAAGAAATGGCTGAGGAATTTTGCATCAGTCTTCACGGTGGAATACACGAGTGATTTCCCAAGAATTGAAGAGAGTGAGAGGGCAGTCCTAAATACAGTGGCCATCACCAAGAAGAACATGTTAGAAAACGGAATGGCCTGAATGTGGATAACTCACCTGGACCAGTTGGACTACACCCCAGCCTTGTAAGGGAGATTGCTGAAAAGGTAGTGCAAGTGTTAGTGGAAATCTTTCAGGAATGACTAAAATCAGGAAAGGGCCAAGTGGCTGCATAATTGCTAACATGACACTGTTTAATAAGGGAGTTAGGCAGAAGATGGAAAACTGCAGACTGATTAGCGTAACCTTGGTTGTGGTAACATCATGGAATCCATCGTGAAGAATGGGATTTCTGAATACTTGGAGGTCTTTGGTAAAATAGGACAGAGTCAGCATGGTTCCATCAAGGGGAGGTCATGTCTGACAAACCAGGTGGAATACTGTGAGGGAGTAATGAGCAGATTTGATCAAGGAGAACCGATAGATGTTAGCCATCTGCCCCTCAAGAATCCTTTGACAAGGTGCTATGCATGAGGCTCTTGAGAAAGATATGGGTCCATGGTGTTCGAGGCAAGGTGCAAGTTGAAGTTTGGCTGTCTGACAGAAAGCAGAGAGGGTGGATTAAAGTGTCCTTCTCAGGATGGCAGCCAGTGACAAGTGGTGTTCCACAAGACTCAGTTTTTGGGACCACACCTTTTCACTTTGTGCATTTATTACTGAGGGCATTCTGGCTAAACTTTCAAACAGTGCAAAGATAGATTGAGGGACATTTAGCATTGAAGAGGTGGTTTGGCTGCAGGAGGGTGCTCTAGCGCATCTTCTCAACTGCCCAAAACTCCGCCCTTAGATTTCACTCTTCCAACTACAACAAGTGAGAACCTCTCTGTGCTTGTCTTCCATCCCACCAACCTCAGAATACAACGCATCATCCTCCGCCATTTCTGCCACCAACAGTCAGACTCCACCACCAGAGATATACTTCCCTCCCTACCCCTATCATCATACTGCTGAGACCATTCCCTCACAGCTCGCTCGTCAGGTCCACGCAATCCCAACAGGGCCACCTTCCACTCCCGACACTTTCCCTTTGCCACTACAACAGGTATGAAACCTATGCTAACACCTCCCTCCTCACCTCCACCCAAGGTCCCAGAGGATCCTTCCACATCAGGCAGATAACATCCTGTGCATCCAAACACTTCTTCTAGACTGTCTATTGCTCCTGGTCTCCACTACATTGTCGAGAAAGGACGTCAACTTGCAGAACGGTTCAGGGAACACTCTCGGACACACACACCCAACAACCCCATTGACCTGTGGCTGAATACTTCAACTCCCCCTTCAATTCCGCCAAGACTTTGCAGATTTGTGTCCTCAACCACTGCCAAATTCTAGCCACCTGACTTCTGAGGAAGAACACATCATCTTCTGCCTTTGGACCCTCCAAACACACGGTATCAAGGACAATTTTGCCCGTTTCCTCATCTCCCCTCCCTCCACCTCATCCCAGATCAAACCCTCCAACTCAGAACCGCCGTCTTGAACTGTCCTACCTGTCCATCTTCCTTCCCACCTATCCACTCCACCTTCCACTCAGACCTATCACTACCACCATCCACCTTCATCTAGCTGTCGCCTTCCAAGCTACCTTCCTCCCAGCACCAGCCGCTCTCATTTATCTCTCTGGCCCCTTCCGCCCACCCCACATTCCTGATGAAGTCTTTATGCCTGAAACGTCGAATCTCCTGCTCTTCGGATGCTGCCTGACAGGCTCTACTTTTCTACGACCACACTTTTTGACTCTGATCTCCAGCATCTACGGTCCTCACTTTCACCTGCTGAAGGATTTTTACAGGTTTCGAGAGTGAACAAAGAAGTGGCAGATGTAGTACAATGTGGAAAAGTGTGGAAAAGCATTTTGCCAGGATGAATAGAGGCATAGAATGTTTTATAAATAGCAAGCAAATTCAGAATCTGAAGTGCAAAAAGACTAGGGCGTTCTAGTCCAGGAGTCATGAAAGGTAAAGTTGCAGGTTGTCAGTAGTTAGGAAGGCAAATACAATGGTGGCATTTATTTCAAGAGGGCTTCAATATAAAAGCAGGGATGTACTTCTAAGGCTCTACAAGGCTTTGGTCATGCTACATTTAGATCATTGTGTGCAGTTTTGGGTCCCATATCTCAGGAAGAATGTACTGGTTTTGGAGCGTTTTCAGACGAGATTCACGAGAATGGTGCCAGGAATTAAAAGCTTAACATATGAAGAATATTTGAGGGTTTCTGGGTCTGTATTTGATAGAGTTCAGAAAGATGTTAGGAGGTCTAATTGAAACTTAGAGAATACTAAATGTCCTGGGACAGAGTGGACTTTGGGAAGATATATCCAATGGTAGGAGAGACTACTACCCGAAGGGACAGAGTAAAGAGAAAACATTTTCAAACAGAAATAAAGAGAAACCACTTCAACCAGAGAGTGGTGAATGTATGGAATTCACTGCCAGGAGGGCTGTCGAGTCCAGATCATTGAGTAGATTTAAGAGTGAGACAGATAGTTTCTTGACTGTAAAGGGGATCAAGGGCGACAGGTAGAAAGCGGGAGAATGGGGTTGAAAAGCTTAACAGCCATCATTGAATGGCAGAGCAGGCTCAATGGGCTGAATGGCCAAATTTCTGCTCCAATGTCTTCTGGTCGTATGGTTAATATTGGCTCTCCTCATTCCTCATTGCAGTTGTATCCTTGAATTTGATCTTCACATGATTTACAAAGAGTAACGTTTCACTACTGATGACTGGGAAATATCGTGTTCCCTCACTCCAGTCTCAGCAGCCATGTCCCCAACATCATAATCACACTGCAATTGAAATCCAAAGGTACTTAATCACAGTTGATTGACATCGATAACATTAACAACATGATCCTCACCTGCCCTCTCTGATTCTCGAATAACCATCTGAATTGTGTGTCACGTCATTTTCTCTGTTAACATATCCATGTCATTTGTCCGTTATCACTCATGTTGTCGAAGGCACATTTTCCTGTCAGATTCTGGACTAGAAAAGTTCTCTCCATATTTTACTGACATTATAATCACTGATCAGTAGTTACAGACTGTATGTTTCCATTTATAAACGGATAAACTTGTTTATGTTCTGACAATCCTTTGTCATCCTTCCATATCCAAGGCAGATTGAATGATTACATGCATTCAGTCTACCATCTCCAATATTTCGCCCCTCAGCCACTCCCACATATCCCATGCCAAATGTATAAATTTTAAACGTTCTTTTGAATTTTAATAAAATCAATTTTAAATTAAAAGGGGCTAACTGGAGCTATTTGTTCAGTGACTGTGATTAATGTCAATCTCCGTGGATCCTAATTATCCCAGTGGAGAGTTTCCATCGTTGAATGATAAGTGGGCTCTTTTCAGTGTGTTATCCCACAGTATGAGTAGGAGCATCACTGACAGAACTAACAGGGATCAGCAGCTCGAGAGAGAGGGGGTGAAGAGATCAGAATCTGAGACCATTAGACTGGAACGTTACAATAATGGTTCAGAATGTGAGGACCTTAGATTGGAATGTTCTAATAGTGAATCAGAATCTAAGATCAGTAAACTGGAATGGTACAACAATGGATCAGAATCTGAGATCATTCGACTGGAATGGTACAACAATGGGTCAGAATCTGAGATCATTAGACTGGAATGGTTCAACAATCGATCAGAATCTGAGAATATTAGACTGGAATATTACAATAACAGTCAGGAGTTTATCCTTAGGTCTTTACTATCTTTCTCATCCTTGGATATCATTAGCATCACGGATCCAGGATATCCTTTGGATTATTCAAGGTGGTTACTATCCCTTGCTTGCTATAGTTGGTGTTCCTGGTAAGTCATTATATTTGTCTACTAAACTGGGTTGAACTGAATTTCTGCTCATGATAAATAAAATTTGCAAAGTGCAGAACAATGTCTTCAGTTACAAACAAAAACTCCTTTCCTTATAAATAATCAGTATCAAACTACTATTTCTAAATTACACGAAGGAACCAGACTGTTCCCAACTCAATAATCCATTTTTTCCTTCACATATTTACATCTCTATCTCGTCCCCACTCACCAATCCTGTCCAATTCCACCGTCATAATATCCCAGTCTCGCCTCAGTCTCATTGCAACTTCTGAATAAACCATAATTTTTGCCTTTGTTTAATCCGGATGCAACAGTTTCAAGTTCCTTCTAACCACATGTCCGTCACTAAAAAATTGCTCTTGAGGATGTTTAACTTGTTCTCTGTACAAACGGGACGACAGTTTATGGTGGTCAAAACTCATACTCTAGAGCCACAGAATAATAGTCTGTTGATAGCTCATGAGGGAAATTAAAAGCAACTATTTTCATTTGCCATAAAAGCCCATCTGCTTGCCCCAAGTCCTTAAGCAAAGTCAATCTGTCATTCTTCCCTAGTCAGGTTTCAGTGTGACTTCTGTGATGAACATGTGGGTGTTCTGCTCCTTTAACAGAATTAAAAGCCTGCAATAACTGCCTGACAGCACCAAGTCTTCTGAAAAATAGATTTAATGTAATATTTGGTTGAACGTCTCGATTAGCTTATTTTCTCAAGACAAAAACAAATTCAGCCAAACAGTTTAAATTATAACCCAAAATGTCCACCTCCAAACAAGTTTGAATTTAGTATATTGATAATCTTTAAAAGCCAATGACACAGTCCAATGGTTTGGGGGTACAAGACCGCGGGAAATTGACAGTTGAGAGGAGAACTGCCAAGTTACCAGCATGCAAACACTGCCTGAAAAATAGCTCTCCTCTCGGTACCTTTATTGATTAGTAACTGGTAAAGCAGAATCCCCAAGAAGAAAAGAAGACAGGAATATGGAGAAGAACCGAAAACTTCTTGGTTTTGAGATAAGAAGTTTTGTTTTGTAAATCTTAATTAGGAGTCTAATCGGACTAGTATCAGGGGGGTGGGGGGAACGGGGGGAGATAAAATATAGCTGAGAGGAAGAAGCTGTAAATTTTCGTTCGTCTATTATTCCCTGTTATACTTTAAGAAATAAAGTTGTTAATTTTTACTTCAAATAGTTTTGGACTCTAGAATTATCATGGATTACTGCAGTGGATAAATCTTTTCCCTGTTGCGGTTTTTACATTAAGCAGGAGAATGTATCTTGTGTTGTAACACTACAATCCCACAGGAATGTGCTTTTCTCTTTACTGTCCTGTGGAACAGCTGAACCAAACACTCAGTTCAACATCGGCATAACATGCTGCCCTGACCAGGGCTGCACACATCCTGTGATAGAAGAACAGAAGTAAAGATAGCTCCCTTTCTCTGCCTGTTTCCATATTCCTATAGCTCATTTCTATTCAGGTAGGTGATCATCCCCTATTTTAGGTGTATTCAATCTCATTGAAATTATCCCCAAGAGGGATGCACATCTCCACACGCATCTCTGGTGTTGGCTTCATTGATGCTGACGTACAGATGTAAGGAACTTATACATTCCATGTCAGTTGTAGTGCATAGAGAAGGAATGGCTTTTTGAGACACAGGAAAGAAACGGCGATGTAGAAGTGAGAGAAAAGGATTATTGCAATCATCCCTGAGAGTGTTGTTGAGGCAGTATTTGGGGTACTGTGGATAGACTTTCTCTCAAGTTTCACCAGACTAATCCCTGGGATGATGGCACCATGAGCAGTGACTGAAGCTCTGTGAGAGAATAAGAGATGATTGTATTGAACCTGAAGGGGGATGGACAGTCACTCATGATGTTCTAAACAGGCACTGATACAGAGATGAATTCCATGGCTTTGATTAACTCGGGTTAAATGATTCTCAATAGGTTAAGAGCCTCCGACGACGTTCCCCTCAGCCCACCCCCACTCTATATGTTGATTGAGAGAGACAGAGGGTCAGTCTTTGAATAAATTCTCCCCGCATTAATACAGTGCATTTAGTGTATGATCCTGCATTAAACGTCATGTTATCCACAATTCTGACAACAGCCACAATACCTTCATTATAAAACAGTTAACTATTCCCACCAACTTCTGACGAACACGGAGAACATGGGTCTGACAACTCAGAGATGAAAGATGCCTCTCTGAGACTTGAGACGAAGCATCTGTTTACCTTCCTCACTGCGAGCAAACCACGTTAAAGTATCATCTGTCCCACAGGTAATGGAGCCACGAGGAACATCGTGGATCCGTCTCTGAGTGCATTCTGTGCTACATTGATTTGTCAGGTTGGAGCATCAATGATACCCTCCTGTTCCTGTATAAGTGTCTTGAGGTGCTGAATGGCCTCCTCCAGGTCCCATGGAACAGATTCATGGGTCTGACTTGGCTTTGCCTGTTCCTGTTTAACAGCTTGATGTGATAATCAGACCCCTCTTCTTCCTGTAGAACAGGCAGGAGGATTGAATCGGCTATTCCTCTCTTTGTTCAGTAGTTTCGATGGGCTGAATAGCTTCTACATATCCTTTTCTAATGTGCCTGAGATGCTGAATGAGCTGTTCATTTAATTGTGGAAATGTAGAGTGTCTGGCCTTGCTGTTACATGAATGTTACTGACACTTTAACAGCACAAGCCTGAATGCTGTCCGGGACTTACTGCACATGGACACAGACTAGTCCAGGAGCTGAGGTGCGACACATTGTTCTGAACATTGGGTGATCTTCAGTGACCATCCCCGTTTCTGATCTTATGATGAGGAAAGACAGTGATGAACCAGCTGAAGATGTTTGTTTTGAGGCATCTTCCCTGAGGATCCCCTGCAGAGATGTCCCAGGACTGAGAGGATTGACAGTCACCGATCACAAACATCTTCCTTTGTGCTGTAAAAGACCCCAACCAGTGGGGTGAGTACACCTGATTCCCATTAAGCTCAAATAAGTAGGTGATCCTGATGCCATCCTAAGTCAAATGCTACCTTGTTATCAAGGCCATTCACTCTTTCCTGAGCCCTTGTGTTCACCTCTTGTTCATATCAATAGATGATGGTGTATGTGTTGGGAGTGTTTTCCTCTCACAAAGGGTAATCAATGTCAGGAAGTATCTGGGCTAGATAGTGAGTGGAGTTACATCACTGAAAGTATTCAAAGAGGTGGTGCATGAATTTTTGGCTTGTCAGAGAGCTAAAGGATGTGAAGAATTGAACATTAAAGACCAGTATTGCTAACAGTAGGTCAGCCACCATGGTATACAATGGGTTGATCGTCCGAGTCACCTAATCTTGCTTCTTATGTTCTCATATTCTGCAATTAAAAAGTTAATAATTGTAATTTTCCTGAACGTTCTGTTATTGAATGTTGCAGTCACAGAGAATAAAGTATTTTGTGAGTCATCTCAGGGTGAGGTATGGGGGCTATATTCACAGTAAATCTGGGTCTCCAACATGACCAACAAATGAAGCACAAGTTGCAGAGAGGAGACACTCTGTAAAGAGACCAGAGGTATATTTCGAAACTAGCCTGGTTTTCCAAATAACATTTTCCAACCCACACCAAACCGTGTGTGACAGTCTTGAGGGATTGAATGATATCCTGTGTTAGGGGGGACCAGGTATTTGGCCTCCATCTGCTAATATCAGGAGCTGCGAGGAGTTGGATAGAACATAGGGATATAGGACTGAGCAGCAGGAGTGGGCTATTGGACACTTTGTCACCGGTCCACCACTCACAATTTCCATGGGGTGATGTGAATGTGGTCTCAGCAGCATTTGTCTGTCTGTATACCATTTTCCGACATTCACTTGTCTGTCAAGTGTCGCCAAATATAACTTTGAATAAATGCAAGCATCCAGGCACCACAAACTTCTGGGGAAGGGAATTTCCATTTGAACAGCCCTTTGAAAATTTCTCATTTGTGATTCAACCAACGTTGGAAGGTCACTACGTCATTTTCCAGTCCCACTCCTCTACTGGTTACACTAATCTTAATTGCAAACAGTTTTGTGATGTGACCAATGATGTTGGTCTCAGATTATGCCGTTTTCTCCAAACGTGTGAGACACAGAAAGTTGAACTCATAACAAATGGTAAAATGACAGAGTGCCCCAAACGTTATTTTCTGCCTTTGAAGTTATTCTACTTATACAAGCTACTGGTAGTGGGGTTTCACTCTGGAACAGTTGAATTTGGCTGAATTCCCTTTGTTTCAGGCAGTGGAGAGATTCCAGTGAATTCTCACCAGAAATGCTTCACAAGTGGTAAAGATAACACAGGGATTTTATGGTCTCACACTTTGCTATTGCATGGAACAACGTAAGAGAGAGAGATTAATAGGCTGCTGCTTCTCAGGCAGGGGACATCTTTCACCCTCTCTATGTTGAAACATACGATAATGCCAACTGAACACCAAACTGGACCATGTGTGCTCTTCAGGAACATTCTCTGTAAAATCCGATTATATAGATTATATGCAAGTACATTCGTTTCAATCGCAAAAAGAGTCCCCACTTTATAATTTGATGATATGCTTAAATGTGTCTGTGTAAGTTGTAAATATTGGTAGGTGTCTTCATAGTATGGGTGTTAATATCAATGCATCTTTTTCTTAAAGTTTATTCTCTAGCTTTAGTCTCCCTGACAAGAGATAATATGCATCCAGTTGATACACTCTTCAGAAAGTTCAATACTATTTCTCAGCTAAATCAAAACTGATCTCCAATAACAAAAGGCCAGCATTCCAGGAATGAGTAAAGGGAAACCTCTTTGAAAATCTTCGAAAAGAATTAAATCCTTTCATTTAAGTTTCGGGGATCAAAACACCACACAGTGCATCAAATGTGGTCTCAGCAATGCCCTGTACAGATGCAGTTAAACATTCCTGCGATAAAATCTAATATATTTTGCCAAAAACAGCATTATTCCACTTACCTTCCAAATCACTTGCTGCATCTGCAGACTGACCTCATATGATTCATGTCTCAGGAACATGGAAACCGCCTGTATCACAGAGTTCTGCAATCTCTCTGCATTTACATTGTTTACCATTGTTTTATTCTTCATGCTAAAATAGACAACTTACCTTATGTTATTTCTGCTGAAGGTTTGCTCACTAACCTTTCCTGTCTGTTTCACATTGCAGACTCACTACCTTCATTTGATGACACATTAAATGACCATCTTGGTGTACGAGCCAATTGAGCTCCAAGCAATTCCCTCCCCTTCTTTCAGATCTTTCATACAAATTGTTGATCATTGATGACCCCACAGTGATCTCTGAGGCACTCCATCAGTTACAGCTTTGCAGCCTGAAAATAAACATTTGTCTCTCCTCTCGATTTCCTGTTAGCGACTGATCTATGCTGGACAGGAGAGTCAATGTTCCCTGCTCCTGGGTAGTCGTTCAGGCGGGTTGAATAGCCTCCTGCTGGGCTGTGTAATGTACTCAACGAGCAGAATTACTTCATTCTATATTGCTGTGCAATTCCTTAGAGTGACAGAAGAGTCTCCTCTTGTCTCATTGTATCGATCCTGTCTGATTGAATGGGGTGGTCCCCTACCATGTAATAGCCTTGAGGGTGGATTGAGGGAACAACACACGGGGCAGGGTCACCAGTTAGTCATTTGGCTGCACCATTCAGAATGCTCATGGCTGATCCGAGTGTGTCTGTCCATCCGTCTCCTGGATGTTCCCAATAAACATTGACTCTCCTGTCCAACAAAGATCAGTCATGCGCAGGCTTATACACTTAAGAGCAAGGTCCGAGGGACTATAGCTGAACAAAGAGACCGAGGAGCGTAGGTTCATAGCTCTTTGAAAGTGGAGGCGCAGGTAGATAGGATAGTGAAGAAGGCGTTTGGTATGCTTTCCTTTATTGGTCAGAGTATTGAGTACAGGAGTTGGGAGGTCATGTTGCTGCTGTACAGGACATTGTTGAGGCCATTGTTGGGATATTGTGTGCAATTCTGGTCTCGCTCCTATCGGAAAGATGTTGTGAAGCTTGAACGAGTTCAGAAAAGATTTACAAAAAATTTACCAGGGTTAGAGGATTTGAGCTACAGGAAGAGGCTGACCAGGCTGGGGCTGTTTTAACTGGAGCATCGGAGACTGAGGGGTGACTTTATAGAGGATGACAAAATTATGAGGGGCATGGATAGTGTAAATAGGCAAAGTCTTTTCCCTGGTGTCGAGGAGTCCAGAACTAGAGGGCATAGGTTTACGATGAGAGGGGAAAGATACAAAAGAGATCTAGGGGGCAACGTTTTTCACCCAGAGGGTGTACTTGTATGGAATGAGCTGCCAGAGGAAGTGTTGGAGGCTGGTACAATTGCAACATTTGAGAGGCATTTGGGATGGGTATACGAATTGGAAGGGTTTGGAGATATATGGGCCAGTTGCCGGCAGGGAGGACTAGATTGGGTTGAAGTATCTGGTCGGCATGGACGGGTTGGACTGAAAGGTCTGTTTCCATGCTGTACATCTCTATGACTCTATCAACGAGTATCACTGCTCCCTGAGGATGAGGACACTACAGGTAGCACAACACTAAAGTGAAAGGTACGTCCTTATTTCTTTGAGGGACCTGTTATTTTAAAAGTTTGTTAACAGAACATCAAATCACCACCTCTTTGCAGATATAAGGACAGAATAATTAGGAATAAACATAAACCATTCCGGATTCCAAACCTGTCCCACATTCCCACTGAGCCTTTCCAAACGAATATGTATCAAACCCAGCCTCTGCTGCTGTCTCAGGAAGAGAATACCTGTTAGCATAGCACTACATGAAAAAAGGAGCAGAATGAGGCCATTCTGCCCATCGAGTATGATATACCATTCAATAATTTCTTATATGTTCCTCAACGTCATTCTCCTGCCTTCCCCCAAGAATCCTTGATCCCGTTAAAAAACAAAAAACTTATCAATTTGTATCTATGTCTACGTGTGCGTATGTTTGTCCATCTGCTTGTCATCTGTGTATTTGTGCATTTACGTTTGTCTTTCTGTGCATCAGCCTCTGTGTTTCTATCTATGTTTGTGTCTATTTGTGTGTGACTCTGTATGTCTGCGTGTGTTTCTACTTGTGTGTCTGCCTTTTTCCTTGTATGTGTTGTGTTTGTTCGTATATTGGGATGATGCCAATAATTCTGTCTATTTCTGTGTCTGCATCTCTGAGCAGTGAGGTAACTGTATTTGGGGGGGGAGGGGAGGTGGGAGTTAAAGGACTGTCCTTCGAAATGCCAGTGTGAATCGTCTTTCACTGAGCACTGCTCCTTCATCGGGCAGTGGGACATGGATGTTTCAGAAATTTCACGCGAGGCATCCCAGTCCGCTTCATCTTGTACTAGGTTCCTCCCCACATGGCGGGTGTGGGGGAGGGGTGAGGGAATAGATATTGGGCACTACACCACCCGGCTTGGCCATTTCTGTCCTATTCCAGGCTGTTTCTCTTGGAATAGGAGAAAAGGATGGAAGGAGTGAGGGCAGGAGTGGATGGCCTTGCTGTTAGTGCTGGGGGAGGTGGATCTCGGAGGAATTGTGAGGTGTCCGGAATGAGGCAGTGGACAGTTTTGAATCCATATAGTATTACTAATGTGTGGGCGTATTGTGTAGGTGACAGAGAAAGTGTGGGAAGGAAATTGCTGAATTCAATAGTGAGAGTGGTAGTGCCTGAGCCTTATTTGCAGATGGAGCATGAGGATTTTCTGGGGGTAGGTGCTATAACAGATATACAGAGAGGGTGACGGAGCAGAGAGAATTCAGTGAGCATTATCCTGCCAGAGCAGGGAGGATATTGATGCTTGTCCTGTATTGATGGAGATATATTCAGATCATCTCAGCCTCGAGGTGAGCCTCCCCGAATGTTCTGTCCAAGTCTATCACTAATAATGACGCAGACCTGCCCCTCAGATTCCACAGAATCAGTTTATGTAGAGATTACAAATAGCAAGGCGCAGCAAATATTGGTGTGTTATATATCGGTTGCAAAAAATCTGAGCATCATATGCTCTGGAAATTAGATATGCAAGTATCATGAATACTGCAGTTTTATTGGATGTTCTCAAGTTGCATCTAAACTGTATTAACTAAATGAATGCTTATGCTGTGCAAAATAAATTCTGTACGTGTGTGTGAGGTGGGTTGAAGAGTATGTTGTGAAGCAAACTATAGAGCAGTTTATTTTGGATTTGGTGTTGTGTGATCAGAAGGAAGAATTAATAACTTTACTCTGATTCAGCTTTGAAGGAATAGAGATATTAATAAGGTGCATTTTACACGGTGTCTGCATGAATATAGAATGCTTGAACGTTCTGGTTAAGCATCATGGTATATTGGAGGTTTGAGGGTTAAGTTCGCTCCAGTGAATTGGGAAAGTACAATATAACATACAGTGGGAGCCAAGCAATGTTTGTTGGAGTCATAGAGTCAGACAACACGGAGACAGGCCCTTCGGCCCAAACACGTCTATTCCGACCAAAATGTCCATGCACGCTGACCCCATTTCCCTGACATTGTCCTGTATCTTTCTAATCCTTTCCTGTCCATGTATTTGTACAAATGCCTTTTAAATGTTGCGAATGTTCCCGCCTCAACCTCTTCCGCTGGCACATCATTCCATATGCGTATCACCCCTGTGTGAAAAGCAGTTGGTCCTCAGGTTCCCTTTTATTGTTTCCCCTCTGACCTTAAACAGATGCCCTCTTGTCCGTGATTGCCTAACCCTGGAAAAAAATTGAGTGCATTCACTCTGTCCGTCCTTCCCATGACCTTATACACTTCTCTCAGATTCCCCCTCAGCCTCATACATCTAAAGTAAAAAGTCCGAGCTGTCCAACCTCTCCCAATAACTCAGACCATTGAATCCTTTGCAACATCCTTGTAAATTTCTTCTGCGCTCTTTCCAGTTTAATACCAGCCTTCCCATAGCAAAGTGAACACAGCTGAACATAACGCTCCCAGTATGGCCTCACCAGCATCCTGTATAATTGCAACGTAACTCCCTAATTTACATACTCCATGATATACCCTGATGAAAGCCAGTGTGCCAAAAGCTTTCTTCACTGCCTTATCTACCTCTGAATCAAATTTCAGAGAACCATGCACATGAATCCCAAGGTCCCTCTGTTCCACTACACTCATTCGGACCCAACCATTCACCATGAAACTGCAACCTTGATTTGACTTTCTAAAATGCAAGAACTTACACTGATCTATATTAAAATCCATTTGCCATTTCTCAGCTACTTCTCCAGGTGATCAAGGTACTGCTGTATTTTCTGAAATTTCTGATAACCTTCTTCAGTCTCCATGACGCTGCCTATTTTAGTGTTGTCTTCAAACTTACAAATCATGCCTGTTCATTCTCATCTAAACCATAGATATATGTAATATGTAGTGGACCCAGCTTTCCCGTGAGGCTTTCCATTAATCACAGGCCTCCAGGCTGACAAGCATCCTTCCACTATTACCCTGTGCTTCCCACCATCAAGACAATTTTGTATCTAATTTGGCAGCTCCTCCTCAATTTCATGCGATCTAACCTTCCAGAGCAGCGCACCATGTGGAACCTTATTGAAGGCCTTACTGGAATCCATAAAGACTACATACACCATCCTGCCCTCCTCAACGTTGCTAGTCACTTACTCAAAGAATTCGAACACATTTGTGAGCCATAATCTCCCATGCACAAAGCCGTGCTGAGTTTGATGATAGGCTTTACCCCAAAACGTTGATTTTCCTGTTCCTCGGATGCTGCTTGACCTATGCTTTTCTAGCACCACTCTAATCTTGCTCCTAATCACACCCTGTCTTTCCAAATGCATGTATATCTTATCTCTCAGAACCTGTTCAAGTAAGTTACCTACAACAGATTTTACGTTTACTGGTCTATAGTTCCCACGTTTTTCTTTGTAGCCCTTCTTGAGTCAGGACACTGCATTCGCTGTCCTCCAGTCCTTCGTGACTTCGCCCGTTGGCCAGCGATGATGCAAAAATATCAGCCAGAGCTCCGGCAATTCGTTTTATGACCTCCTGCAGTGTTCCTGAATATATCTGGACAGGACCAGGAAATTTATAGAAATGTTGCAAAGTATTTTTATTTCAGATACAAGCACCAAAGAAAGGGAAAGTGACACAATGATGTTTAACATAACAAATTCGAAAATGTAATAATCATAGGAAATGACTTCAGAAGAATTTTAGTCATTGTGGAAACCTGAGAACTCTCAGAAATTCACGACCCAGAAACAAGGACCATGAAACTGATAAGGAAATCAAAAATAGAACATGAATGCTAACAAACAGGAACAAAAACACTGCATAAATCTACAATGTGTATTTCAAAGGAAACAAAGTAAAAGCAAGGTCAAATATGGAAATTGGTAATTGGGAGAGGAGAGAGTTTATTGTGAAGGACAGGGAAATGGCCAAGAAAATAATCAGTTGTATTGTATCTGTCTTCAAGGCGGAAGATCCATAAAATCACCCAGTAATACCAAGTGATCGTGCAGCACTTGTGCAACTAAAGAGAAAAAGTCAATTTATATCAGTAACAAGGTCAAGGATAGTAGTGGGAAGTTGCGTGTGGAGGCGGAAGAGATTGGGGAGACACTGAATGAATACTTTTCTTCAGTATTTACTCAGGAACAGGGCATTGTTGTAGATGAGAATACTGAGTCACAAATAAGTAGAATGGATGGCTTTGAGGTATGTAGAGAAGAGGTGTTGGAAATCCTGGAAAAGGTGAAAATAGATAAGTCCCCTGGGCCTGATGGCATTTATCCTAGGATTCTCTGGGAAGCAAGGGAGGAGATTGCAGAGCCATTGGCCTTGATTTTTATGTCCTCTTTGTCTACAGGAGTAGTCCCAGAAGACCGGAGGATAGCAAATGTGGTTCCCTTGTTCAAAAAGGGGAGTAGGGATAGCCCTAGTAACTATAGGCCGGTGAGTCTCACTTCTGTTGTGGGCAAAGTCTTAGAGAGAATTGTAAGGGATAGGATTTATGCACATCTGGATAGGAATAATGTGATCAAGGATAGTCAGCATGGTTTTGTGAAGGGCAAGTCGTGCCTCACAAACCTTATTGAATTCTTTGAAAAGGTGACGAAGGAGGTTGATGAGGGGAAAGCGGTAGATGTGGTATATATGGATTTTAGTAAGGCGTTTGATAAGGTTCCCCATGGTAGGCTACTGCAGAAAATACGGAGATATGGCATTGAGGGTGAATTGGAGGTTTGGATTAGGAATTGGCTGGATGGAAGAAGACAGAGGGTAGTAGTTGATGGCAAAGTTTCTTCATGGAGTGCCGTCACTAGCGGTGTTCCGCAAGGATCTGTTTTGGGACCATTGCTGTTTGTCATTTTTATAAATGACCTGGAAGAGGGGTTAGAAGGTTGGGTGAGCAAGTTTGCGGATGATACGAAAGTCGGAGGAGTTGTTGACAGTGAGGAAGCATGTGGCAGGTTACAGCAGGATATAGAGAAGCTGCAGAGCTGGGCAGAAAGGTGGCAGATGGAATTCAATGTAGCTAAGTGCGAGGTGATTCACTTTGGGAAGAATAACAAAAAGATGGGGTACTGGGCTAATGGTCGGATACTTGGTAGTGTGGATGAACAGAGGGATCTTGGTGTCCATGTACACAGATCTCTGAAAGTTGCCACCCAGGTAAATAGTGCGGTGAGGAAGGCATATGGCGTACTGGCTTTTATTGGTAGAGGAATTGAGTTCCGGAGTCCTGAGGTCATGATGCAGTTGTATAAGACTCTGGTACGGCCGCATCTGGAATATTGTGTGCAGTTTTGGTCGCCATACTATAGGAAGGATGTGGAGGCATTGGAACGGGTGCAGAGGAGGTTTACCAGGATGTTGCCTGGTATGGAAGGAAAATCGTATGAGGAAAGACTGAGGCACTTGGGGCTGTTTTCACTAGAGAAAAGAAGGTTTAGGGGTGACTTGATTGAGGTGTACAAGATGATTAGGGGGTTAGATAGGGTAGACAGTATGAACCTTTTCCCGCGTATGGAGTCGGGTATTACAAGGGGGCATAGCTTTAAATTAAGGGGGGGTAGATATAGGACTGATGTTAGGGGTAGGTTCTTCACTCAGCGAGTCGTTAGTTCATGGAATGCCCTGCCAGTAACAGTGGTGGACTCTCCCTCTTTATGGGCATTTAAGAGGGCATTGGATAGGTATATGGAGGATAGTGGGTTAGTGTAGTTTAGGTGGGCTTGGATCGGCGCAACATCGAGGGCCCAAGGGCCTGTACTGCGATGTATTCTTCTATGTTCTATGTTCTATGTTCTATTTGAAAGTGTAACTGGATTGAGCATTGCTGAGTCTGACAAACCTGACGTACTTCATATTAAAATGTGAGACATAAATCAGCAACAGAAGTGTTAATTCCACTGTCGATGACTGCGTTTTATTTTCCTGTGTATTCTGCAGAGGCCGGAAGCCATTCCGGATAAATGGAAGTTAGTAAACGTGGTCCAAGCACGTTCGATTAATGGAAGGGATCCAAACAACTATAAAGAGAATAAGACATAGTTTGGAGAACTGCTGACCAATTAAGTTGACATCTGCAGGGAAACTGTTTGAATCTATTGTGCAGCATGTGATATTGGATATTTAGAAATTAATAGGATCAATGGAGAAAATCCACATATATTTCTGGCAGATGTCCAACTGGATGTGCTATTAGTTGTTAGACCCCATCTACCACTCCCTGAGGGAAGGAACAGAAAGTGATTTCGCCACAGGAAATGACATCAACAACCCAAAGAAACCCTTTAAAAGAAAGCAGGAATGTGTAGCATCGCTTCGCCAGAGGTCCACTGAAGATGTTACCTAGTAAGGTAAGGAAACGTCGGGAAATGAACCTGCCAGCTCAGCGAGCAAACCTGCATACATTGTGCACAGTGTTCGTGACCCAATCTGAGAAAGAATATACTGACCACAATAAAATTGCAATGGACGTTCTCCAGAATAATCCCACAGATGGCGAGAACCACGGCATATGTTCTCTAGTGTTTCAAAGAATGAGCGGTGGGTCACAGTGAAATTTACAAAATTCACAAAACATATGACATATTGGAAATTAACAGGACGCTTTCCTGGTGCCCAATCCAAATTCAAGGCAAATAATAGCAAGATAAGGGATTGGCCACTTACGACCGTAATTTTGCAGAAATTCATCACTCGGTGAGAACTGCCTAAAACAGGGTGATAGAAACCTGCTGGTAGGGTAAGATTAAGGAAAATCTCCAGATATTCTGCAGGTGTGTCAAGCAGAAATGAATAACAAGGGAACAGGTACGAGTCATTAATGACTTGCCAAGTTGCATCCAAATCAACTTAGTGTTAGGAGACAGAGGGTAGTGGTTGAAGGCTGTTAGTGTGACTCGAGACCCATGTCCAATGGTCTATCACAGGGATCAGTGCTGTGATTCGGAGGTGCTGGTGTTGGACTGGGGTGAAGAAACCTAAAAATCACATATCACCAAATTATAGTCCAGCAGGTTTATTCAGAGGCACGAGCTTTCAAAGCGCACAACCACCTAATGAAGAAGCAGCGCTTCGAAGTTAGTGCCTCCGAATAAACCGGTTGGACTATAACCTAGTGTTGTGTGCTCGTTAACCTTATTATTTGTGGTATTCATAAATGATGCAGCTGTGAATATAGACGGGGTGGTGGGAGTGTGACAACTAAGTTTGTGTTTGATACAAAGATTGGCCGGGTGGTTGGCAGTGAGGAGGAAGGTCTTATGTTACAGGAAGATACAGATGGAATGGTTAGATGGGCAGAGCAATGGCAGATGTAATGTAACCTTGATAAATATGATGTGAGACACTTTGGATGAAGGAACTGGACAGGGAGTACTCAATGAATGGCAGCACACGAGGAAGCTCAGGGGGTGTTTCTCCACACTTGCCTGAATGTGACTAAAGACGTTAATGCACAATTTTGAGAAAGCATAAGGGACAGTAAACATAATTTTTATTCATCAAGGCATAGATTATAAGAGCTTTGCAGAACTTTGGTTTTGCCAAGATGGAATACTGTGTGTAGTTCTGGGAACCACATTACGGGAAAGATCTGATTGTAGTGGAGGGGCTCAGAGGAGATTCACCAGGATGTTCCCAAAGCATATCAGCTATGGAGAGAGGCTGAATAAGCTCGGGTTGTTTTGTTTGGAGCAGATAAGGCTGAGTGGGCCGTGATTCAGAAGGATAGGATTCCGAGGGACATGGACAGGGTGGATAGACAGCAGCTGTTCGTTTTAGTCAAAGGGCCAAGAACAATGCAGCACATCTTAAAGTGAAGGGTTTGAGATTTGGAGGGAATTCAGGTTTGTTTTTCACCCAAAGGGTGTTGGGGTCAGGAATGCCCTTCCTGAGAGAGGAGTTGTCATGGTAACTTCACAACCATTAGAAAATACACGGCTGTGCACTTGAAATGCCATAAGATTCACGGCTATGGGTCTTGTGTCGGAAAATGGGACGAATGTAGACCGTGCTTTATTGTTGATCGTACAAAGTCTGTGCTTCTGTGTTTGTATGGCTGTGGAAGGTCAATGGTTGAGTAGCTTAAGGTAGGAATTAATGGGTTTCTGAAGAGTAGATTAACAAGGGTTTTAAGATTGAACTTATAATATCTTCTGAAAATATGTCAATGGCAAAATTAAGTGGAAGTGCAGCTTTCCTACAATCTGATACCAGAGAATTGAGGACAGAGAAAAGGCAGAACTATGAAGCAAATACTTTACTTCTGTCTTCACAGAAGAAAAGAAAACAAAAAAGAAAACTTCCCAACAATATGAGTGAACATTAGTCTGTTGAGAAAAAAGAAATAGAATGAAATTAGCAACCAAACAGTTTTCGAGGAAGTATGGAACTGAAAGTAATGGGCACAGACAAAGTCAACAGAGATTGATTAAATGGGAATCATATTTGAGAAAGTGACGTTTAGCATAATATTGGAGAAGCAATCAATGCAATATGATCGCATTTTCAGAAAGGTTTTTGACAAAGCCCCAAGACTATTATGCAAATTCAAATCCTCTGGAACTGGGACTAATATGGTTTTAGAACGGGACAGCTGGCTGGAAGCAGCGAGTAGGAATAAAACAATATGTTTATTTGAAAGGAAGGCTTGTAGGGTATAGCAAAGATCGGGGTTTGGGCTCCAGCTATTACGAATATCCATCATATATTTTGTTGAGGGGATCAAATTCAATATTTCCAAGTTTGCTGATGGCAATGAACAATATCGGATTGTGAGTGGGTGAGCAGTGTGTCAACAAATTGCAAAGTGATTGCGACAAGTTGAGTGTCTGGGTAAATACATGGCAGATGGAGAGAAATGGGGGGGGGATATGGTCTATGGAGGATATGTGATGTTGTGACCTTTGATGGTAAAAACAGAACGGGAGCCTATCATTTGAAAAGGGATTGTTTGAAAAATATTGATGAATAAAGGAACTTAAGCTGCATTTTTGTTTCCTTCTGTGCAGCCCTCCGAGGTCAGTGTAGGGCAGTGAGATCTGAATCCAGAAGTCAATACTGGAAATGGCATTGGGACGCTGACGAGTGTACACAAACCCAACAAGTGGGGAGCTGTAACATTGAAAAAGATCCGGATCTCCCTGTGCCCCAGTCACTGAAAGCATTTTTTCAGGAGCAGAAAACAGATAGGCAGATAAATCATGTATTCACCTTCATTTCAGGGGGATTTGAATCCAGGAGTAAGGGTGTTTTACTGCAGCTGAACAGGGCCTTGGTGATACCTTATCTCGAACATTGTGCAGTATTGTGTGCAGGTTTGGTCTCCTTACCTAATAAAAGATAAACCGGACATTGAGGGAGAGCAGTAAAGGATAACCAGACTGATCTCGGGGATGACAGGCTTGTTGTGGGAGCAGAGTTTGGGGAGGCTATGCCTGTATTCCATAGGCTTTAGGAATTTTAGTGGAGATCTCAGTGAAATATATAAAACTCTGTTAGGGCGAGACAGATTGGAAACAGGGGTGATAATTCCCCTGGCTGGGACATCAAAACAAGGGGCCACAGCATTAGGTACAGACAGACCACTCTGCATTGAGATGAGAATAAATGTCTGCACTAAGAGACTGGTGAACCTGGGGTACTATCTCCCAGATCAAGCTATGGAAACCAAGGCACTGAATATAAATATTGATTTCTGAAAAACTTAAGGGGTAGGGAGACAGCAGGGTATGGTATGAAGATAGAGGATCAGATACCATTACAGGTTGTTCTCCAATAACGTGGTAGCTATGTTCCTGTGCATCACTGTGTTGCAGAAAATCATGCAATATTAATGATGTGGTCTATGGGGAAAAGAGGATAATGGGCGAACTGCAAAATATCAGTAAAAAACAAAAAATAAAGTTGGTCTAACACACACTAGCACAGTCTAATTAACCTTGTAAATGGTCATCTGATTTAAACTCATAGGATTATTCCCACAGAGTATTGACGATTCTCAGGCCACAGGATTATTCCCACAGAGTATTGACCATCCTCAGGCCACAGGATTATTCACACAGAGTATTGACCATCCTCAGGCCACAGGATTATTCACACACAGTATTGACCATCCTCAGGCCACAGGATTATTCACACACAGTATTGACCAGCATAAGGCTACAGGATTAATGGACACATTGTCTTGACCATTTACAGGTGGCAGAATTATTTCCATACAGTATTGACCATCCTCAGGCAAAAGGATTATTCCCACAAAGTATTGACAATCTTCAAGCCACGGGATTTTTCACACACAGTATTGACCATCCTCAGGCCACAGGATTATTCACACCCAGCATTGCCCAACCTCAGGGCACAGGATTATTCACGTACAGTATTGAACATCCTCAGGCCACAGGTTTAATCCCACACAGAATTTACCACTCTGGGACTCTCTCACACACACTCCGGGACACGGTGATTTTCACACAGACTCTGGGACACTGAGATTCTCTCTCTCTCTCTCAGAAACACACACACACACTGGGAATCACGCACACTCGGACACTGTGATTCTCACACACTCTGGGACTCTCTCACATACACACACACACACACACACATACACACTCTGGGACACTGTGATTCTCACACTCTGGGACTCACACACACACACACTCGGACTCACACACACACACTCGGACTCACACACACACACATTCTGGGACACTGTGATTCTCACACACTCTCTGGGATACCCTCTCTCACACACACTCTGGAACTCTCTGGGATTCCCTCTCTCACACACACACTGGTATCCCCTCACTGACACACACTGGGACTCACACACACACACTCTGGGACTCACTCTGGGACACTGATTCTCACACTCTTGGACTCTCACACACACACACACACACTCTGGGACTCTCTCACATACATACACACACACACACACTAGGATTCATACACACACACACACACACACACACTCTGGGACACACACTCACACACTCTGGAACTCACACTCACTGGGACTCACACACACACACACTCTAATTCTCTCTCACACACACACACTCTGGGACACTGTGATTCTCACACTCTGGGACTCACATACACACACATTCTGGGACACTGATTCTCACACACTCTCTGGGATACCCTCTCTCACACACACTCTGGAACTCTCTGGGATTCCCTCTCTCACACACACACTGGTATCCCCTCACTGACACACACTGGGACTCACACACACACACACACACACACACACACACAAGGACACTGATTCTCACACACTCTGGGACACACACACACACTGGGACTCTCAGACTCTGGGACTCACACACATACAGGGACACACACACACATACAGGGACTCTCACACACACTCTGGAACACTGATTCACGCACACATTCTGGGACTCTCATTCTCACACACTCTCTGGGATTCCCTATCTCTCACACACACTCTGGGATTCTCTCTCTCTCACACACACTCTGGGATTCTCTCTCTCACACACACACTCTGGGATTCTCTCTCTCTCACACACACTCTGGGATTCTCTCTCACACACACACACTCTGGGATTCTCTCTCTCACACACACACTCTGGGATTCTCTCTCTCTCACACACACTCTGGGATTCCCACTCTCACACACACTCTGGGATTCCCACTGTCACACACACTCTGGGATTCTCTCTCTCTCACACACACTCTGGGATTCCCACTGTGACACACACTCTGGGATTCCCACTGTCACACACACTCTGGGATTCTCTCTCTCTCACACACACTCTGGGATTCTCTCTCTCACACACACACTCTGGGATTCTCTCTCTCACACACACACTCTGGGATTCTCTCTCTCTCACACACTCTCTGGGATTCCCTATCTCTCACACACACTCTGGGATTCTCTCTCTCTCACACACACTCTGGGATTCTCTCTCTCACACACACACTCTGGGATTCTCTCTCTCTCACACACACTCTGGGATTCTCTCTCACACACACACACTCTGGGATTCTCTCTCTCACACACACACTCTGGGATTCTCTCTCTCTCACACACACTCTGGGATTCCCACTCTCACACACACTCTGGGATTCCCACTGTCACACACACTCTGGAATTCTCTCTCTCTCACACACACTCTGGGATTCCCACTGTGACACACACTCTGGGATTCCCACTGTCACACACACTCTGGGATTCTCTCTCTCTCACACACACTCTGGGATTCTCTCTCTCACACACACACTCTGGGATTCTCTCTCTCACACACACACTCTGGGATTCTCTCTCACACACACACACTCTGGGATTCTCTCTCTCTCACACACACTCTGGGATTCCCACTGTCACACACACTCTGGGATTCTCTCTCTCTCACACACACTCTGGGATTCTCTCTCTCTCACACACACTCTGGGATTCTCTCTCTCACACACACACTCTGGGATTCTCTCTCTCACACACACACTCTGGGATTCTCTCTCTCACACACACACACTCTGGGATTCTCTCTCTCTCACACACACTCTGGGATTCTCTCTCTCTCACACACACTCTGGGATTCTCTCTCTCACACACACACTCTGGGATTCTCTCTCTCACACACACACTCTCTGGGATACCCTCTCTCACACACACTCTGGAACTCTCTGGGATTCCCTCTCTCACACACACTCTGGGATTCCCTCTCTCACACACACTCTGGTATCCCCTCACTGGCACACACTCTGGGACTCTCACACACACACACACACACGCTGGGACTCTCATTCTCACACACGCTGGGACACTGATTCTCACACAGACTCTGGGACACTGATTCTCATACAGACTCGGACACTGATTCTCACACACACTCTGGGACACTGGAACTCTTACACACACTCTCTGGTACACTGTGATTCTCTTACACACGTTGGAATTCTCTTGCACACTTTGGCACACTCAGGTAATCTCTCTTACATTCGGGGATACCCTCACACACCATGTGACTCTGGGACTCTGTCACTCACTCTGGGACTCTCTGTGGGATTCTGTTATACACTCTGGGATTCCCTCACACACTCTGGGATTCAATCACACACTTTGAGACTTTCTTGGATTCTCTCACATACTCTAGAAATCCCGAACACACTCTGGGACATGCTGGGATTCTCTCACACACTCTGGGATTACCTATCACACACTCTGGGAGTCTATGGGATTCCCTTACGCAATCTGGAAGACTGGGGCTCTCTCACACTCACTCTGGGACACTCTCCCACACACTCTGGCACACTGTGATTCTCTTACACTCACTGGGATTCTCTTGCACACTCTGGCACACTCAGGGAATCTCTCTTACATTCGGGGATTCCCTTACACACCACGAGTTTCTGGGACTCTCTAACTCACTCTGGGACTCTCCCTCACTCAATGTGGGATTCCGTTCCAGACTCTGGGATACACTGGGTTCTCTCTCACACTCTGTGATTCCCTCACACATTCTGGGATTCTCTCACACACTTTGGGACTCTCTGGGATTCTCTCACACACTCTAGGAATCCCTAACACACTCTGGGACACGCTGGGATTCCCATACGCAATCTGGGACACCAGGACTCTCGGCCACACACCCTAGGATTCCCTTACACACTCTGGGACAGTCTGGGATTCCCTCACACACTCTGGGTTTCCCGCACACACTCTGGGATTCCCACTCTCACACACTCTCTGGGTTTCCCTCTCTCACACACACTCTGGAATTCTCTCTCTCACAAACACTCTGGGATTCCCTCTCTCACACACACTCTGGGATTCCCTCTCTCACACACACTCTGGCATTCCCACTCTCACACACACTCTGGGATTCCCTCTCACACACACTCTGGGATTCCCTCTCTCACACACACTCTGGGACTCTCCGGGATTCCCTCTCTCTCTCACAGTCTGGGATTCCCGCTCTCTCACACACTCTGGGATTCCCGCTCTCGCACACACTCTGGGATTCCCTCTCTCTCACACACTCTGGGACTCTCCGGGATTCACTCTCTCTCTCACAGTCTGGGATTCTCTCACACACACTCTGGGATTGGCTATCTCTCACGCACTCTGGGATTCCCCCTCTCACACACATTCTGGGACACTCTGGAATTCCCTCTCTGACACACACTCTGGGACTCCCTCTCTCTCACACACTCTCGGATTCCCTCTCTCACACACACACTCTGGGACTCTCCCGGATTCCCTCTCTCTCACACAGTCTGGGATTCCCGCTCTCGCACACACTCTGGGATTCCCTCTCTCGCACACACTCTGGGATTCCCTCTCTCTCACACACTCTGGGATTGGCTATCTCTCACGCACTCCGAGATTCCCTCTCTCACACACATTCCAGGACACTCTGGAATTTCCTCTCTGACACACACTCTGTGATTCCCTCTCTCACACACATTCTCAGATTCCGTCTCACACACACACTCTCGGATTCCCTCTCTCGCACACACTCTCGGATTCCCTCTCTGGCACACACTCTGGGATTCCCTATCTCTCTCACACACACTCTAGGATTCCCCCTCTCATACACTCTCTGGGATTCCCAATCTCTCACACACACTCGGGGACTCTCTGGGATTCCCTATCTCTCACACACACTCGGGGACACTCTGGGATTCCCTATCTCTCACACACACTCGGGGACACTCTGGGATTCCATATCTCTCACACACACTCTCGGATTCCCTATCTTTGAAAAGGTGACGAAGGAGGTTGATGAGGGGAAAGCGGTAGATGTGGTATATATGGATTTTAGTAAGGCGTTTGATAAGGTTCCCCATGGTAGGCTACTGCAGAAAATACGGAGATATGGCATTGAGGGTGAGTTGGAGGTTTGGATTAGGAATTGGCTGGATGGAAGAAGACAGAGGGTAGTAGTTGATGGCAAAGTTTCTTCATGGAGTGCCGTCACTAGCGGTGTTCCGCAAGGATCTGTTTTGGGACCATTGCTGTTTGTCATTTTTATAAATGACCTGGAAGAGGGGTTAGAAGGTTGGGTGAGCAAGTTTGCGGATGATGCGAAAGTCGGAGGAGTTGTTGACAGTGAGGAAGGATGTGGCAGGTTACAGCAGGATATAGAGAAGCTGCAGAGCTGGGCAGAAAGGTGGCAAATGGAATTCAATGTAGCTAAGTGTGAGGTGATTCACTTTGGGAAGAATAACAAAAAGATGGGGTTCTGGGCTAATGGTCGGATACTTGGTAGTGTGGATGAGCAGAGGGATCTTGGTGTCCATGTACACAGATCTCTGAAAGTTGCCACCCAGGTAAATAGTGCGGTGAGGAAGGCATATGGCGTACTGGCTTTTATTGGTAGAGGAATTGAGTTCCGGAGTCCTGAGGTCATGATGCAGTTGTATAAGACTCTGGTGCGGCTGCATCTGGAATATTGTGTGCAGTTTTGGTCGCCATACTATAGGAAGGATGTGGAGGCACTGGAACGGGTGCAGAGGAGGTTTACCAGGATGTTGCCTGGTATGGAAGGAAGATCGTATGAGGAAAGACTGAGACACTTGGGGCTGTTTTCATTAGAGAAACGAAGGTTTAGGGGTGACTTGATTGAGGTGTACAAGATGATTAGGGGGTTAGATAGGGTTGACAGTGTGAACCTTTTCCCGCGTATGGAGTCGGGTATTACAAGGGGGCATAGCTTTAAATTAAGGGGGGGTAGATATCGGACTGAAGTTAGGGGTAGGTTCTTCACTCAGCGAGTCGTAAGTTCATGGAATGCCCTGCCAGTAGCAGTGGTGGACTCTCCCTCTTTATGGGCATTTAAGCGGGCATTGGATAGGTATATGGAGGATAGTGGGTTAGTATAGGTTAGGTGGGCTTAGATCGGCGCAACATCGAGGGCCAAAGGGCCTGTACTGCGCTGTATTCTTCTATGTTCTATGTTCTATCTCTCTCACACACACTCTAGGATTCCCCCTCTCATACACTCTCTGGGATTCCCAATCTCTCATACACACTCGGGGACTCTCTGGGATTCCCAATCTCTCATACACACTCGGGGACTCTCTGGGATTCCCTATCTCTCACACACACCCGGGGACACTCTGGGATTCCCTATCTCTCACACACACTCGGGGACGCTCTGGGATTCCCTTTCTCTCACACACACTCTGGGATTCCCTCTCTAACACACACTCTGGGATTCCCTCTCTCACACACACTCTGGGAAACTCACACACGCACACTCGGGGATTCCCTCTCTCTCACACAATCAGGGATTTCCTCTCGCACACACTCTCTGCGATTCCCACTCTCGCACACTCTCTGGGATTCCCTCTCTCTCACACAGACTCTGGGATTCCCCATCTCTCTCAAACACTCTGGGATTCCCTCTCTCACACACACTCTGGGATTCCCACACTCTCACACTCTGGGATTCTCTCATACACACTCTGGAATACTCTGGGATTCCCTCTCTCACACACACTCTGGTATCCCCTCACTGGCACACACTCTGGGACTCTCACACACACACACACACACGCTGGGACTCTCATTCTCACACACGCTGGGACACTGATTCTCACACAGACTCTGGGACACTGATTCTCATACAGACTCGGACACTGATTCTCACACACACTCTGGGACACTGGAACTCTTACACACACTCTCTGGTACACTGTGATTCTCTTACACACGTTGGAATTCTCTTGCACACTTTGGCACACTCAGGTAATCTCTCTTACATTCGGGGATACCCTCACACACCATGTGACTCTGGGACTCTGTCACTCACTCTGGGACTCTCTGTGGGATTCTGTTATACACTCTGGGATTCCCTCACACACTCTGGGATTCAATCACACACTTTGAGACTTTCTTGGATTCTCTCACATACTCTAGAAATCCCGAACACACTCTGGGACATGCTGGGATTCTCTCACACACTCTGGGATTACCTATCACACACTCTGGGAGTCTATGGGATTCCCTTACGCAATCTGGAAGACTGGGGCTCTCTCACACTCACTCTGGGACACTCTCCCACACACTCTGGCACACTGTGATTCTCTTACACTCACTGGGATTCTCTTGCACACTCTGGCACACTCAGGGAATCTCTCTTACATTCGGGGATTCCCTTACACACCACGAGTTTCTGGGACTCTCTAACTCACTCTGGGACTCTCCCTCACTCAATGTGGGATTCCGTTCCAGACTCTGGGATACACTGGGTTCTCTCTCACACTCTGTGATTCCCTCACACATTCTGGGATTCTCTCACACACTTTGGGACTCTCTGGGATTCTCTCACACACTCTAGGAATCCCTAACACACTCTGGGACACGCTGGGATTCCCATACGCAATCTGGGACACCAGGACTCTCGGCCACACACCCTAGGATTCCCTTACACACTCTGGGACAGTCTGGGATTCCCTCACACACTCTGGGTTTCCCGCACACACTCTGGGATTCCCACTCTCACACACTCTCTGGGTTTCCCTCTCTCACACACACTCTGGAATTCTCTCTCTCACAAACACTCTGGGATTCCCTCTCTCACACACACTCTGGGATCCCCTCTCTCACACACACTCTGGCATTCCCACTCTCACACACACTCTGGGATTCCCTCTCACACACACTCTGGGATTCCCTCTCTCACACACACTCTGGGACTCTCCGGGATTCCCTCTCTCTCTCACAGTCTGGGATTCCCGCTCTCTCACACACTCTGGGATTCCCGCTCTCGCACACACTCTGGGATTCCCTCTCTCTCACACACTCTGGGACTCTCCGGGATTCCCTCTCTCTCTCACAGTCTGGGATTCTCTCACACACACTCTGGGATTGGCTATCTCTCACGCACTCTGGGATTCCCCCTCTCACACACATTCTGGGACACTCTGGAATTCCCTCTCTGACACACACTCTGGGACTCCCTCTCTCTCACACACTCTCGGATTCCCTCTCTCACACACACACTCTGGGACTCTCCCGGATTCCCTCTCTCTCACACAGTCTGTGATTCCCGCTCTCGCACACACTCTGGGATTCCCTCTCTCGCACACACTCTGGGATTCCCTCTCTCTCACACACTCTGGGATTGGCTATCTCTCACGCACTCCGAGATTCCCTCTCTCACACACATTCCAGGACACTCTGGAATTTCCTCTCTGACACACACTCTGTGATTCCCTCTCTCACACACATTCTCAGATTCCGTCTCACACACACACTCTCGGATTCCCTCTCTCGCACACACTCTCGGATTCCCTCTCTGGCACACACTCTGGGATTCCCTATCTCTCTCACACACACTCTAGGATTCCCCCTCTCATACACTCTCTGGGATTCCCTATCTCTCACACACACTCGGGGACACTCTGGGATTCCCTATCTCTCACACACACTCGGGGACACTCTGGGATTCCATATCTCTCACACACACTCAGGCAATCCCAGAGAGTCCCCATCTCTCACACACACTCTCGGATTCCCTATCTTTGAAAAGGTGACGAAGGAGGTTGATGAGGGGAAAGCGGTAGATGTGGTATATATGGATTTTAGTAAGGCGTTTGATAAGGTTCCCCATGGTAGGCTACTGCAGAAAATACGGAGATATGGCATTGAGGGTGAGTTGGAGGTTTGGATTAGGAATTGGCTGGATGGAAGAAGACAGAGGGTAGTAGTTGATGGCAAAGTTTCTTCATGGAGTGCCGTCACTAGCGGTGTTCCGCAAGGATCTGTTTTGGGACCATTGCTGTTTGTCATTTTTATAAATGACCTGGAAGAGGGGTTAGAAGGTTGGGTGAGCAAGTTTGCGGATGATGCGAAAGTCGGAGGAGTTGTTGACAGTGAGGAAGGATGTGGCAGGTTACAGCAGGATATAGAGAAGCTGCAGAGCTGGGCAGAAAGGTGGCAAATGGAATTCAATGTAGCTAAGTGTGAGGTGATTCACTTTGGGAAGAATAACAAAAAGATGGGGTTCTGGGCTAATGGTCGGATACTTGGTAGTGTGGATGAGCAGAGGGATCTTGGTGTCCATGTACACAGATCTCTGAAAGTTGCCACCCAGGTAAATAGTGCGGTGAGGAAGGCATATGGCGTACTGGCTTTTATTGGTAGAGGAATTGAGTTCCGGAGTCCTGAGGTCATGATGCAGTTGTATAAGACTCTGGTGCGGCTGCATCTGGAATATTGTGTGCAGTTTTGGTCGCCATACTATAGGAAGGATGTGGAGGCACTGGAACGGGTGCAGAGGAGGTTTACCAGGATGTTGCCTGGTATGGAAGGAAGATCGTATGAGGAAAGACTGAGACACTTGGGGCTGTTTTCATTAGAGAAACGAAGGTTTAGGGGTGACTTGATTGAGGTGTACAAGATGATTAGGGGGTTAGATAGGGTTGACAGTGTGAACCTTTTCCCGCGTATGGAGTCGGGTATTACAAGGGGGCATAGCTTTAAATTAAGGGGGGGTAGATATCGGACTGAAGTTAGGGGTAGGTTCTTCACTCAGCGAGTCGTAAGTTCATGGAATGCCCTGCCAGTAGCAGTGGTGGACTCTCCCTCTTTATGGGCATTTAAGCGGGCATTGGATAGGTATATGGAGGATAGTGGGTTAGTATAGGTTAGGTGGGCTTAGATCGGCGCAACATCGAGGGCCAAAGGGCCTGTACTGCGCTGTATTCTTCTATGTTCTATGTTCTATCTCTCTCACACACACTCTAGGATTCCCCCTCTCATACACTCTCTGGGATTCCCAATCTCTCATACACACTCGGGGACTCTCTGGGATTCCCAATCTCTCATACACACTCGGGGACTCTCTGGGATTCCCTATCTCTCACACACACCCGGGGACACTCTGGGATTCCCTATCTCTCACACACACTCGGGGACGCTCTGGGATTCCCTTTCTCTCACACACACTCTGGGATTCCCTCTCTAACACACACTCTGGGATTCCCTCTCTCACACACACTCTGGGAAACTCACACACGCACACTCGGGGATTCCCTCTCTCTCACACAATCAGGGATTTCCTCTCGCACACACTCTCTGCGATTCCCACTCTCGCACACTCTCTGGGATTCCCTCTCTCTCACACAGACTCTGGGATTCCCCATCTCTCTCAAACACTCTGGGATTCCCTCTCTCACACACACTCTGGGATTCCCACACTCTCACACTCTGGGATTCTCTCATACACACTCTGGAATACTCTGGGATTCCATCTCTCTCCGACACTCTGGGAATCTCTGGAATTCCCCCACTCACACACACTCTGGGATTCCCCTCTCACGCACAATCTGGGATTCCCTCTCTCACACACACACTCTCGAACTCTCTGGGATTCTCTCACACACACTCTGGAATTCCCTCTCCCTCACACTCTGGGATTCCCACCCTTACACACACTCTGGGAATCTGAGATCCCATTTCTCTCAGATACTCTGGGATTCCTGCTCCCGAACACACTCTGGGATTCCCACTCTCACACACACTCTGGGATTTCCTCTCTCACATAGACTCTGGGATTCCCACTCTTTCACGCTCTGGGATTCTCTCATGCACACTCTGGTACACTCTGGGATTCCCTCACTCTCTCACACAATTTGGAATTCCCACTCTCACACCCACTCCGGGATTCCCACACACACACTCTGGGATTCCCTCTCTCACACACACTCTGGGATTCCCGCTCTCACGCACAATCTGGGATTCCCAATCTTACACACACTCTGGGAATCTGAGATCCCATCTCTCTCAGATACTCTGGAATTCCCTCTCTCACACAAACACTTGGATTCTCTCACACACACTCTGGGACTCTCTGGGATTCCATTTCTCACACACCCACTCTAGAATTCCCTCACACACACTCTGGAATTCCCTCTCTCTCATACAGTCTGGGATTCCCTCTCTCACACACATTCTGGGACTCTCCAGGATTCCCTCTCTCACACACACTCTGGGACTCTCTGGGATTCCCTCACTCACAAACACTCTGGGATTCTCTCACACACTCACTCTGGGATTCCCTCTCCCTCACACACTCTGGGATTCCCTATCTCTCACACACACTCTGGGATTCCCTATCTCTCACACACACTCTGGGATTCCCTATCTCTCACACGCACTCTGGGAATCTCTCTCTCACACACACTCGGGGACTCTCTGGGATTCCCTATCTCTCACACACACTTGGGGATTCCCTATCTCTCTCACACACACGGGCACACTCTGGGATTCCCAAACTCTCACTCACCCTTGGGATTCCCTATCTCTCACACACACTCGCGGACAGTCTGTGATTCCCTCTCTCACACAGACTCGGGGACTCTCCGGGATTCCCTATCACTCACACACTCTCGCGGACACTCCAGGATTCCCTATGTCTTGCACACACTCGGGGATTCACAATCTCTTACTCATCTTCGGGGATTCCATATCTCTCACACACACACTCGGGGACTCTCTGGAATTCCCGATCTCTCACACACATTCGGGAACTCTCCAGGATTCCCCATCTCTCGCACACTTTTGGGGACACTCCAGGATTCCCTACCTCTCACACACTTTTGGGGACACTCCAGGATTCCCTACCTCTCACACACTTTTGGGGACACTCCAGGATTCCCTATCTCTCACACACTCTCGGGGACACTCCAGGATTCCCTATCTCTCACACACACTCGGGGACACTCCAGGATTCCCTATCTCTCACACACTCTCGGGGACACTCCAGGATTCCCTATCTCTCACACACACTCGGGGACACTCCAGGATTCCCTATCTCTCACACACACTCGGGGACACTCCGGGATTCCCCATCTCTCACACACACTCAGGGACTCTCAGGGATTCCCTATCTCTGACACACTCGGGGACACTCTGGGATTCCCTATATCTCAGAGACTATCGGGGACACACTGGAAATCCATGTCTTTCACACAGACTCGGTGACTCGCTGGGATTCCCTATCTCTCACACACATCCGGGAACTCTCTGGGATTTTATCACACACATTCGGGGATTCCCCATCTCTCACAAATACTCGGGGACTTTCTGGGATTCAATCACACACACTCGGGGACACCCTGGCATTCCCTACCACTCACACACACTCGGGGTCACGATGGGATTCCCTGTCTATCACACACACTCGGGGACTCGCTGGGATTTTATCTCACACACTCTGGGACATTCTGGGATTCCATACCTCTCACACACACTCGGGGATTCCGTATCTCTCACACTCGGGGACTCTATGGGATTCCCTATCTCTCTCACACGCTCGGGGACTCTCTGGGATTCCCTATCTCGCAGAGACTCTCGGGGACACTCTGGAAATCCATGTCTCTCCCACACACTCGGGGACTCTCTGGGATTGATCACACACTCGGGGATTCCCCATCTCTCACAAACACTCGGGGACTTTCTGGGATTCCCTATCTCTCACACACACTCGAGACTCTCTGGGATTCAATCACACACACTCGGGGACACCCTTGGATTCCCTACCACTCACACACACTCGGGGTCACTATGGGATTCCCTGTCTATCACACACACTCGGGGCCTCTCTGGGATTCCCTATCTCTCACACACACTCGGGGATTCCCTACCTCTCACACATACTCGGGGACTCCCTGGGATTCACTATCTCACACACACAGTCGGGAACTCTCTGACATTCCGTATCTCTCACACACACTCGGGAACTCTCTGTGAATCCCTAACTCTCACGCACACTCGGGGACAGTCTGGGATTCCCTATCTCTCACACACACTCGGGGAAACTCTGGGATTCCCAAACTCTCACTCACCCTCGGGATTCCCTATCTCTCACACACACTCGCGGACAGTCTGGGATTCCCTCTCTCACACACACTCGGGGACTCTCCGGGATTCTCTGTATCTCACACATTCTCGGGGACACTCTGGGATTCCCAATCTCTTACTCACCCTCGGGGATTCCGCATCTCTCACATACACTCGGGGACTCTCTGGGATTCCCTATCTCTTTCACACTCTCGAGGACACTCTGGGATTCCCTATCACTCACACACACTCGGGGACAGTCTGGGATTCCCTCTCTCACACACACTCGAGGACTCTCTGGGATTCCCTACCACTCACACACACTCGGGGATTCCCTACCTCTCACACACACTCGGGGATTCCCTATCTCGCACGCACACTCGAGAACTCTCTGGGATTCCCTATCGCTCACTCACACTCGGGGACTCTCTGGGATTCCCTATCTCTCACACACACTCGGGGACACTATAGGATTCCCTATCTCTTACATACTCTCGGAGACACTCCAGGGTTCCCTGTAACTCACACACTCTCGGGGACTCTCTGGGAATCCCTATCTCTCACGCACACTCGGGCACACTCTGGGATTCCCTATCTCTCACACGCACTCGGGGATTCCCTATCTCTCTCACACACATTCGGGAACTCTCTGGGATTCCCTATCTCTCACGCACTCTCGGGAACTGTTCTGGGAATCGCTAACTCTCACGCACACTCGGGGATTCACTATCTCTCTCACACACACTCGTTTCCACTCCGGGATTCCCTATCGCACACACACACTCGGGGACACTCTGGGATTCCCAAACTCTCTCACACACTCGGGGACTGTCTGGGATTCCCTATCTCTCACGCACAGTCGGGAACTGTCTGGGATTCCCTATCTCTCACGCACAGTCGGGAACTCTCTGGGAATCGCTATCTCTCACACACACTTGGGGATTCCCTCTCTCTCACAAACACTTGGGGATTCCCTATCGCTCACACACACTCGGGGACACTCTGGGATTCCCTGTCTCTCACGCACATTCGGGCACACTCTGGGATTCCCTATCTCTCTCACCCACTCGGGGATTCCCTATCTCTCTCTCACGCACTCACGGGAACTCTCTGGGAATGCTTAACTGTCACGCACACTCGGGCACACTCGTGGATTCCCTACCTCTCACGCACACTCGGGGACACTCTGGGATTCCCTGTCTCTCACGCACATTCGGGCACACTCTGGGATTCCCTATCTCTCTCACCCACTCGGGGATTCCCTATCTCTCTCTCACGCACTCACGGGAACTCTCTGGGAATGCTTAACTGTCACGCACACTCGGGCACACTCTGGGATTCCCTATCTCTCACACACACTCGGGGACACTCTGGGATTCACTATCTCTCACACACACTCGGGGACTCTCTGGGATTCCCTATCTCTCACGCACACTTGGGGATTCCCTATCGCTCACACACACTCGTGGATTCCCTACCTCTCACGCACACTCAGGGACTCTCTGGGATTCCCTATCTTTCACACATACTCGGGGACAGTCTGGGATTCCCTCTCTCACACACACTCGGGGATTCCCTACCTCTCAAGCACACTTGGGAACTCTCTGGGATTCCCTATCGCTCACCCACACTCGGGAACTCGCTGGGATTCCCTCTCGCTCACACACACTCGGGGACTCTCCCGGATTCCCTATCACTCACACTCTCGGGGACACTATAGGATTCCCTATCTCTCACACACTCTCGAGGACACTCCAGGATTCCCTATCTCTAACACACACTCGGGGACACTCTGGGATTCCCTACCTCTCACACACACTCGGGACACTCTGGGATTCCCTATCTCTGACACACTCGGGGACACTCTGGGATTCCCTGTCTCTCACACACACTCGGGGATTCCCTATCTCTCTCACACGCACTCGGGAACTCTCTGGGATTCCCTATCTCTCACGCACTCACGGGAACTCTCTGGGAATGCTTAACTGTCACGCACACTCGGGCACACTCTGGGATTCCCTGTCTCTCACACACACTCGGGGATTCCCTATCTCTCTCACACGCACTCGGGAACTCTCTGGGATTCCCTATCTCTCACGCACTCACGGGAACTCTCTGGGAATGCTTAACTGTCACGCACACTCGGGCACAATCTGGGATTCCCTATCGCTCACACACACTCGGGGACACTCCGGGATTCCCTATCGCTCACACACACTCGGGGACACTCCGGGATTCCCTATCTCTCACACACACTCGGGGATTCACTATCTCTCTCACACACACTCGGTTACACTCCGGGATTCCCTATCGCTCACACACACTCGGGGACACTCCGGGATTCCCTATCGCTCACACACACTCGGGGACACTCCGGGATTCCCTATCTCTCACACACACTCGGGGACACTCCGGGATTCCCTATCTCTCACACACACTCGGGGACACTCCGGGATTCCCTATCTCTCACACACACTCGGGGACACTCCGGGATTCCCTATCTCTCACACACACTCGGGGACACTCCGGGATTCCCTATCTCTCACACACACTCGGGGACTCTCTCGGATTCCCTATCTCTCACGCACACTTGGGGATTCCCTATCGCTCACACACACTCTCGGGGACACTCCAGGATTCCCTATCTCTCACACGCACTCGTGGATTCCCTACCTCTCACGCACACTCAGGGACTCTCTGGGATTCCCTATCTTTCACACATACTCGGGGACAGTCTGGGATTCCCTCTCTCACACACACTCGGGGATTCCCTACCTCTCAAGCACACTCGGGAACTCCCTGGGATTCCCTATCGCTCACACACACTCGGGGACTCTCTGGAATTCCCTATCGCTCACACACACTCGGGGACTCTCTGGGATTCCCTATCTCTCACACACACACGGGGACACTCCGGGATTCCCTATCACTCACACACTCTCGGGGACACTATAGGATTCCCTGTAACTCACACACTCTCGGGGACCCTCCAGGATTCCCTATCTCTCACACACACTCGGGGACTCTCTGGGATTCCCTATCTCTCACGCACACTCGGGAACTCTCTGGAACTCTCTGGGAATCCCTATCTCTAATGCACACTCGGGCACACTCCAGGATTCCCTATCTCTCACACACACTCGTGGATTCCCTACCTTTCACGCACACTCAGGGACTCTCTGGTATTCCCTATCTCTCACACACACTCGGGGACAGTCTGGGATTCCCTCTCTCACACACACTCGAGGACTCTCTGGGATTCCCTACCACTCTCACACACTCGGTGATTCCCTACCTCTCACACACACTCGGGGATTCCCTATCTCTCACGCACACTCGAGAACTCTCTGGGATTCCCTATCGCTCACACACACTCGGGGACACTCCGGGATTCCCTATCACTCACACACTCTCGGGGACACTATAGGATTCCCTATCTCTTACATACTCTCGGAGACACTCCAGGATTCCCTGTAACTCACACACTCTCGGGGACCCTCCAGGATTCCATATCTCTCACACACACTCGGGGACTCTCTGGGATTCCCTATCTCTCACGCACACTCGGGAACTCTCTGGGAATCCCTATCTCTCACGCACACTCGGGGATTCCCTATCTCTCTCACACACATTCGGGAACTCTCTGGGATTCCCTATCTCTCACGCACTCTCGGGAACTGTTCTGGGAATCGCTAACTCTCACGCACACTCGGGCACACTCTGGGATTCACTATCTCTCTCACACACACTCGTTTCCACTCCGGGATTCCCTATCGCACACACACACTCGGGGACACTCTGGGATTCCCAAACTCTCACACACACTCGGGGACTGTCTGGGATTCCCTATCTCTCACGCACAGTCGGGAACTGTCTGGGATTCCCTATCTCTCACGCACAGTCGGGAACTCTCTGGGAATCGCTATCTCTCACACACACTCCGGGATTCCCTCTCTCTCACAAACACTTGGGGATTCCCTATCGCTCACACACACTCACGGGGACACTCCAGGATTTCCTACCTCTCACGCACACTCGGGGATTCCCTACCTCTCACACATACTCGGGAACTCCCTGGGATTCCCTCTCTCTCACACACACTCAGGGACAGTCTGGGATTCCCTCTCTCACACACACTCGGGGATTCCCTATCTCTCACACACACTCGGGGACACTCTGGGATTCCCAAACTCTCACTCACCCTCGGGATTCCCTATCTCTCACACACACTCGCGGACTGTCTGGGATTCCCTCTCTCACACACACTCGGGGACTCTCCCGGATTCCCTATCACTCACACTCTCGGGGACACTATCGGATTCCCTATCTCTTACACACTCTCAGAGACACTCCAGGATTCCCTGTATCTCACATACTCTCGAGGACACTCTGGGATTCCCTATCTCTCACACACACTCGGGAACACTCTAGGGATTCCCTATCTCTAACACACTCTCGAGGACACTCTGGGATTCCCTATCTCTCACACACACTCGGGGACACTCTGGGATTCCCTATCTCTCACACACACTCGGGGACACTCTGGGATTCCCTGTCTCTCACGCACATTCGGGCACACTCTGGGATTCCCTATCTCTCTCACCCACTCGGGGATTCCCTATCTCTCTCTCACGCACTCACGGGAACTCTCTGGGAATGCTTAACTGTCACGCACACTCGGGCACACTCTGGGATTCCCTATCTCTCACACACACTCGGGGATTCACTATCTCTCTCACACACACTCGGTTACACTCCGGGATTCCCTATCGCTCACACACACTCGGGGACACTCCGGGATTCCCTATCTCTCACACACACTCGGGGACACTCCGAGATTCCCTATCTCTCACACACACTCGGGGACACTCCGAGATTCCCTATCTCTCACACACACTCAGGGACACTCCGAGATTCCCTATCTCTCACACACACTCGGGGACACTCTGGGATTCCCTATCTCTCACACACACTCGGGGACTCTCTGGGATTCCCTATCTCTCACGCACACTTGGGGATTCCCTATCGCTCACACACACTCGTGGATTCCCTACCTCTCACGCACACTCAGGGACTCTCTGGGATTCCCTATCTTTCACACATACTCGGGGACAGTCTGGGATTCCCTCTCTCACACACACTCGGGGATTCCCTACCTCTCAAGCACACTTGGGAACTCTCTGGGATTCCCTATCGCTCACCCACACTCGGGAACTCGCTGGGATTCCCTCTCGCTCACACACACTCGGGGACACTATAGGATTCCCAATCTCTTACACACCCTCGGGGATTCCGTATCTCTCACACACACTCAGGGACTCTCTGGGATTCCCTATCTCTCTCAGAGACACTCGGGGTCTCTCTGGGATTCCTTATCTCACACACACACTCGGGGATTCCCTATCTTTCACACACACTCGGGGACATTCTGGGATTCCTTATCTCTCACACTCTCGGGGACACTCCAGGATTGCCTATCTCTCACACACACTCGGAGATTCCCTATCTCTCACGCACACTTGGGAACTCTCTGGGATTCCTTATCTCTCACACATACTCGGGGACTCCCTGGGATTCACTACCTCTCACACACACTCGGGGACAGTCTGGGATTCCCTATCTCTCACACACACTCGGGGACACTCTGGGATTCCCCATCTCTCACACACACTCGGGGACACTCTGGGATTCCCAAACTCTCACTCACCCTCGGGATTCCCTATCTCTCACACACACTCGCGGACAGTCTGTGATTCCCTATCTCTCACACACACTCGGGGACTCTCCGGGATTCCCTATCACTCACACAGACTCAGGGACTCTCCGGGATTCCCTATCACTCACACACACTCAGGGACACTCTGGGATTCCCCATCTCTCACACACACTCGTGGATTCGCTATCTCTCACGCACACTCGGGTCACTCCGGGATTCCCTATCTCTCACGCACACTCGGGGACACTCAGGGATTCCCTATCTCTCACACACACTCGGGGACACTCAGGGATTCCCTATCTCTCACACACACTCGGGGACTCTCCGGGATTCCCTATCTCTCACACACACTCGGGGACACTCCACGATTCCCTATCTCTGACATACTCGGGGAAACTCTGGGATTCCCTGTCTCTGACACACTCGGAGACACTCTGGGATTCCCTATCTCTCAGAGACTCTCGGGGACACTCTGGAAATCCATGTCTCTCACACACACTCGGGAACTCTCTGGGATTTTATCACACACACTCGGGGATTCCCCATCTCTCACACACTCTCGGGGACACTATAGGATTCCCTATCTCTTACACACTCTCGGAGACACTCCAGGATTCTCTGTATCTCACACACTCTCGGGGACCCTCCAGGATTCCCCATCTCTCTCTCACGCACACTTTGGGACTCTCGGTGATTCCCCATCTCTCTCTCACGCACACTCGGGGATTCCATCTCTCTCTCACGCACACTCGGGGATTCCATCTCTCTCTCACGCACACTCGGGGATTCCATCTCTCTCTCACCCACACTCGGGGATTCCATCTCTCTCTCACCCACACTCGGGGATTCCATCTCTCTCTCACCCACACTCGGGGATTCCATCTCTCTCTCACCCACACTCGGGGATTCCCTCTCTCTCTCACCCACACTCGGGGATTCCCTCTCTCTCACCCACACTCGGGGATTCCCTCTCTCTCACCCACACTCGGGGATTCCCTATCTCTCAGAGACACTCGGGGACTCTCGGGGATTCCCTGTCTCTGACACACACTCGGGGACAATCCGGGATTCCATATCTCTCACACACAGTCAGGGATTCCCCATCTCTGACACACACTCGGGGACACTCTGGGATTCCCTATCATTCACCCACATTGAGAGATAGGGAATCCCAGAATGTGGAGGAGAGATAGGGAATCCCAGAGAGACACTCGGGGACTCTCTGGGATTCCCTATCTCTCACCCACATTCTGGGATTCCCTATCTCTCGCACACACTCGGGGACACTCTGGGATTCCCTATCTCTCACACACACTCGGGGACACTCTGGGATTCCCTATCTCTGACACACTCGGGGTCACTCTGGGATTCCCTATCTCTGACACACTCGGGGACCCTCTGGGATTCCCTATCTCTCACGCACAGTCGGGAACTCTCTGGGCATCCCTAACTCTCACGCACACTCGGGGACACTCTGGGATTCCGTATCTCTCACACACACTAGGGGACACTCCGGGATTCCCTATCTCTCACACACACTCCGGGAAAATCGGGGATTCCCTATATCTCACCCACACTCGGGGATTCCCCATCTCTCACCCACATTCTGGGATTCCCTATCTCTCACCCACATTCTGGGAATCCCTATCTCTCAGAGACTCTCGGGGAGTCTCTGGGATTCCCTATCTCTCGGGGAGTCTCTGGGATTCCCTATCTCTCACGCACACTCGGGGATTCCCTATCTCTCACGCACACGCGGGGATTCCCTATCTCTCTCACCCACTCGAAAACTCTCTGGGATTTCCTATCTCTCAGAGACACTCGGGGACCCTCTGGAAATCCATATCTCTCACGCACACTCGGGGACACACTGGGATTTCCTCTCTCACACACACTCTGGGATTCCCTCTCTCACACACACTCTGGGACTCACTGGGATCCCCTTTCTCTCTCACACTCTGGTATCCCCTCTCTGACACACTCTGGGACTCACACACACACACTCTGGGACTCTCGCTCTCTCATTCTCTCTCTCTCTCACACACACACACGGACACACACACACACAGGGACTCTCTCTCTCTCTCACACACACACACGGACTCACGCACACACACAGGGACTCTCTCTCTCACACACACACGGACTCACGCACACACACAGGGACTCTCTCTCTCTCTCTCTCTCTCTCACACACACACACAGGGACTCTCTCTCTCTCTCTCTCACACACACACACACACACACACACACTCTTGGACTCTCTCACAAACACACACACACACACAGGGACTCTCTCTCTCTCTCTCTCTCTCACACACACACACACACACACACACACACTCTTGGACTCTCTCTCTCACACACACACACACACTCTTGGACTCTCTCTCACAAACACACACACACACACACAGGGACTCTCTCTCTCTCTCTCACACACACACTCTTGGACTCTCACACACACACACACACACACTCTTGGACTCTCTCTCTCACACACACACACACACTCTTGGACTCACACACACACACACACACACTCTTGGACTCTCTCACACACGCACACACACACTCTTGGACTCTCTCACACACGCACACACACACTCTTGGACTCTCTCACACACGCACACACACACTCTTGGACTCTCTCACACACGCACACGCACACTCTTGGACTCTCTCTCACACGCACACACACACTCTTGGACTCTCTCTCTCACACACACACACACTCTTGGACTCTCTCTCACACACACACACACACACACACACACTCTTGGACTCTCTCACAAACACACACACACACACAGGGACTCTCTCTCTCTCTCTCTCTCTCACACACACACACACACACTCTTGGACTCTCTCTCACACACACACACACACACTCTTGGACTCTCTCTCACACACACACACACACACACTCTTGGACTCTCTCTCTCTCACACACACACACACACACACACAGGGACTCTCTCTCTCTCACACACACACACACTCTTGGACTCTCACACACACACACACACACTCTTGGACTCACACACACACACACACACACACACACACACTTGGACTCTCACACACACACACACACACACACTCTTGGACTCTCTCACACACACACACACACACTTGGACTCTCACACACACACACACACACACACTCTTGGACTCTCTCACACACACACACTCTTGGACTCTCTCTCTCTCACACACACACACTTGGACT